>NC_073693.1:242182917-242493141 GCF_029784155.1 Uranotaenia lowii
GTGAATTTCACCTCTGCTCACTGCCGTACCAATGCACAAAGTTGTACACAAATGTTTGGCGATAAATTCAACTTAAAAAAAAAACTTTTGCGTTTCGCAATTCACCTATAGTGTTTGTTTACAATTTGTCTATGTTTTGCTTCTAGCTTTCCCGCTTAATTAGCAACTCTCTTTTCTTACTTTCTCATCGTCCCAATTTGGGAACTGTCACCTATATGAGTGCGTTCAATGCTGTAGGGACGTTAGGCCCGTTCAGTGACAACTGGGTTTTAGCGAATCATCAGTATTCAGCAACTGTTCAGGCGTAGCCCAAGGCAGCAATCTTGGCCCTCTACTTTTCTCAATATTTTTCAACGATGTGCTAATAGCTCTACCTGCTGATTCCAGATTAGCATACGCTGATGACCTAAAAATCTTTGCCCCGATTGAGAAAGAACACGACTGTTTACGATTGCAGAACTTCATCGACCTCTTCAATAACTGGTGTCAGAACAACAATCCTTGTATAAGCGTGAAGAAATGTGCTGTTATTTCGTTTAGCAGAAGAGTCAACACTATAACATGAAACTATAACATCAGCGGTACACCCATTGTGAGGGTCTCTAGTTTCAAAGATTTGGAAGTTACACTCGACAAATCACTCACTTTTTGTGATCACTACAGTTACATAATCTCGAAAGCGAATAGGAACCTTGGATTTATGACACGGGTCTAAAAAGAATTTCGGGATTGCTACTGCCTCAGATCCCTGTATTTTTCTTTAGTGAAATCAATTCTAGAAACTGCATCGATAGTCTGGAGCCCAAAAGAATTGAAGCCGTTCAATCTAGATTTGTCAAATACGCACTCCGGTTCTTCCCGTGGAACCAGCCACAAGAGCTCACTCTGGAATGGAAACACTCTTGGAGAGAAGACCGACCGCCCGCGCCATTTTTATTAAGAAAATCATCGATGGCGACATCGATTTCCCAGAACTTCTACGTCTCATAAATCTGAATATCCGAACCAGGGTATTAAGGAGGTACGAGTTTCTCCAGATCGAATGCCAACGAACCAATTATGGTCAAAACGAACCTGCCGCCTGCTTGGAATGGAAACACTCTTGGAGAGAAGACCGACCGCCCGCGCCATTTTTATTAAGAAAATCATCGATGGCGACATCGATTTCCCAGAACTTCTACGTCTCATAAATCTGAATATCCGAACCAGGGTATTAAGGAGGTACGAGTTTCTCCAGATCGAATGCCAACGAACCAATTATGGTCAAAACGAACCGCTGCGTGCTATGTGCAAAATATTCAACTGGTTTTCCGAGTTAAACAACTTTAACGTTTCTACCGGCGTCTTCAATACTTCAATAAGATCGTCTGAATCGCTTTTAAATCTAGTGAATCTTATCAAAAATCAAGCATTTTAATAGTATAAGCATAGCGAAAGGTGGTGTTAGTTTTAAGCCTCATGAAGACAAGGATGTCAGATGAATAAATGTTTATAATAATAATATTAATTATTATTTGGATTTGGTGGCCCACGCTTCCCCACAGTTTTTCAAAATCCAAAAAAATACTCTTTTTTTTAAACAGTCAGAACTCGAGAAATTAATGTATTTAAAAAATAAAATAAATGCCTAATGATACCTTAGAAATGTAGAAAACCTTTCCATTATTTTTTTCTTTTTATCTTTTATAATAAAGAAGTTATGAAGCAAAGAAAAAAAAAGTGGTCCATAATACCCCACTCTCCCTTACGTATTAAAATAAGATTTGCTGTTGATATTTCAAATTACTTATCTGAACTTTAAATCCGAATTATGAATACAATTTTAGAATAAATAAATCAATATACGTAATAACTGTACATTTTCCATCATTACAGTAAAAAATGAATCTGTTAATAAATCATTTGACTTTCACCTAACTAAATCCCTATGTTTTCTGAATCATATCAACAAGTTAAAATCACCTGAAAATAGAAATTTGTTGGTGGCAAAGGGGTATAAGTGCATGTGTTTGGAGCCAAAGAGGTTTAAGTGCAAAAATAAAAAAAATCATGTGTCGCCTCAATTAACGTTAAATAAACGTTGTTTTTCTTTAAAATGATTTCAGAAGATCAAGATTTTTATTCGAACCACAGATAACTACCTGCACAATTTTTTAATCAAATCAGAGATGACTACCTGCTGAACGATTCAAAAATATTCTTTAAAAAAATTGATGAAGGTTGTCATTTTTATCTCGAATCAAGTGTTCAACAAAAGCAATTTTTCATTAGAGAGGTTTTCAAATAACCGCGTTTATACGAAAAATTATGATTCTTAATTACGTTTAAAACATGATAATTGAATTCATTTAGCGCATTGTTATGTAAAACTTGTTTTGAAGAAAAACTATATTAGTGTTGAAGTATGTGTCGTGATTTTACGAATCTCAATTCAGAAAGAGATCATGCCATACAACTACAGACCCCGTTCGTTTTTGGCAACATTCGAATTTGGCAACATTCGATTTTGGCACACGCAGAAAAATTGAAATTAGTTTCAAAGGAAAGTGCCGCAAAAACAAAGGATTTTTTCCTTTGAATTTGGGACAAATAAAAATTCCTTGGATTCAAATGCATTTCCTTTTGTTTCGAAGAAATGCTTTCCTTTGAATCAAAACTTTTTCTTTGTTTCAAATAACAAAATGCTTTTGATTCAAAAGACTTTTCGTTTAATTTTAAGAATTTTTTCTTTATTTCAACGGCATTTGGATTTCAATTTAAAAGCATTTGTTCTTGAATTCTATTTCTTGTTCCTAAAAAATTCTAGTACTACATATGGATTTTCGTCCTATTGGAAATAAAAAGAAATCAATTATGGTTTAAAACATTTTATTTCTCTGTAAGTTCATGTTCACATAATCGATTTTCTCCAGGATTAGAATTTTGAACCGGTACATCTGTAAATAAAGACGAGAACAAAATGTACACATGATTTTTTTACATAGCGCACATAATACAAATTTATGACAAAAATGCTTCTCTTGTTATGAAGCTCACCAAAAACTATATTTAGCTGGAAAGTACTTACTGAAAGATGTTTGTTGACGGACAGTTCCATTCGAACAGGGTTTCGACGCCAGATGTCTCCTTGGACCGGATCCGAAGCATTTAGTTGGATGAATGATTGCCCTGAAAAAGTTTCTTAGGTTGACGGTTTATTTGAAAACAAATTGATTTTGAAAGACCTACCTAGGAGTTCACTATCGTTTGTCCTTTTAAAGCTCTCGAGACTTTCCTACGCCGTATCTCGTGATTCCGGTGCTGTTTGGTTGTTGCGCGGCAGTAAGATTTCGCAAAAAATAAACAGTACTGATTGTCGGAAAAACTTCTCGCCAACCCGTTCACCAACCAGAAGATAATGAAGATGTGTCGACTGTTTGACGAAAAAATACTTTGATTCAAAAGAAAATTCATCTAAATCAATGAATTTCCACATTGATTCAGAGTCAAAAAAAAAATTCTTTGATTTCAAATTGAATATTTTGATTCAAAAATTTGGAACATTGGTTTAATAGAAAAAAAGTTCGGTTCAATACAAAATTCACTTGAATCAAGGAAATTGGGTTTTGTTTCAATGTACACAAGGTTTTTGAATCAAAGATGTATTTTTTTTATCTCAATGGTACTACTTTTCGCTGCGTGCACATGTGCCAAAATCGAACGGTTTTCAAAAACAACATTGCTTTTTAGTTTTCGTTATAACAGGTCCAATATGATTAAGATAAACGCCATAAATAAGTTTTTATGTTCTGAATTGGTGAGAAACTGCAACAATAAAAACAGAAGTTTTTTTTTAATTTATAAAGTACTCAAAAACATGATGAAAGAAATTGAAAAATGACTACAAATGGTCGGAAATTGACCAAAAATAACGTGTTTGATAATAATAAGAGTTATTTTGTAAAAATAACTGAAATAAAAGTTGAGAAAAAACCGTTTGATTTTGGCAACTTTCGATTTTGGCAACACAAAATGTACGGGCGTGTTGCCAAAATCGAACAGGGTCTGTATTATTTTAATTTTTTTTTAAATAAAATTGATTTATTTACTTTATATCCTTCATCTCATCTCTACATTCCTTCTCACCTCTATGCTCAATTAAAACTTTTTTTACGCCTCGATTTTTGTTTTGTTTTTCTTTAGAACAATTTTTTTTACCAAATATCCTTAAATTTTATTCCATATTCCACATCTTTATTCTCTATCCTACAAATTTTATTTAATTTCTGCTTATCCTTCATCTCATCTCTACATTTCTTCTCAACTCTCAAATCAAAACAATCAACAGCAGCAGCCTTAAATTTGTGCGCTTCTATAGGCAGTTCCTTGTTATTCCCCCGGAAGGCCAAATCAAACAAACACCAGCAGCAGCCTTAATTATCTGCGCTTCAAACGCCAATTTCGTCTTAAATATCTGCGCAATTTGTGCTTATTCTACAAACCACGCCATTGTCGTGATTTTACGAATCTCAATTCAGAGAGTCACTTAAACACGTCTGTCGCCCACAAGAATAGATCAATGACTGGGTTTGTTTTGTAGTGTTGCCAAAATAGCAAACGTTGCCAATGAAATTTATTTTATTTATCTTCAGTGTTGCCAAATACAACTATTATTTTAATTTATTTTTAAATTAAATTTGATTTATTTTCTTTATATCTTTCATCTCATCCCTACAGTATGAAGTCATGAACGTTTGCGTAAAAATGGAATCAAGTTTCGTGACGTCACAACGTATTCTTTACCCGGGTGCAATAACTCACCTTCTGAACCGATTTTCATTCTAAAAAATGCATTGAATTCCTCTCAAAAAGTATGAAGAGGTACCCAATTTTCAACAATATGTGACTGTTAAAGGAATCATAAACTAAAAGAACAGTAGAATTTTTGTGACGTCACAACGCTTGATAATTGATACCTTTATCAACGATTCTAGAGCGTAAAGTTGTTGTGATTTGACTTGATCTTGTATCATGCTTAAAATGTGGCCTTTTAACAATCATTTTGCAACAATTTTTTTAATATAGCTTTTCATGTAAAGAATAATTGTTAAAATCAGATTATTTTCATACTAAAGTTGTTAAATTTCAACGACAACATACTTAATTCTAAAAAAAGGTAACTGAATATCTTTTGATGGAAAATGAAGCTCAAGAAATAACGTTTCTAATGCTGTACAAATTATTTTTGAATAATGAAAAATAAAAATCGGTTCCCCAGTTAATGTTTGAAAAGATTTATTTTTCACAATTTCAAAAATTAAAAAAAATAATTTCAATACCCCAAAGCGATTAGAAGATATGAGTATTCTGAGATAACATCATTTTCGTGTTTTTTTTTTTTCGTTCGGAGCAGAATCCAGACATTCGGATAAGTTGCATGAAGTTGATTCAGAAACTAGAATAAATTTCATAAACAATGAATCTAAAATCATGAAAATCGGTTGGGCAACGCGCGATCTTTGGGTCACCGCATGTTGTGTTCAAATCAAGGGATTGCAGTGGAGAGAGAATGCTTTGCATTTGGAATGGTAATGATCAAAATTCCAGAAACTGCTTAACAAATTGTAACAATTTGCAACATTTGCAAACAATTAGCATATTTTCACTCTCTGAGTACCGGTTTCTCTCATTTCAACTGAAACCTTCTAATTCTCTCTAACAAATTATAACAAATTCAATCATTGGCTACAAAATTTGTTTGATCATTGACGATGATTCTCCGTTTATCTCAGTCCCCTGGTTCAAATATGAGCGCGTGGAGTCAAATGGCGCCAACACCAATTTGTTTCACTTTGTTCAAGCTTCAATGTGATCTATTAGTTTTAAAATTTCAGTTGCACGTTCTTGCAATAAACGCTCGTGAAGTTGAGAAAAAATAAAACTTAAAGTTGCAATAACTTTGTTACAAAACGTCGTAGAATGTTTAAAATCTTGTGAAAAACGTGTGATTTGAATGCCTCAACAAATGTTTAGACCAGGGGTGAGCGACCTTTTGAACCAACGGGCCAATTTAAATTTGAAATCTTGTCGGCGAGCCGCACGTAAAATATTTTTTTTTGTGATAATTTTCAGAACTTCACGTCATTTTTCATAACTACAAATTTTTGGCGAAAACAAATCTGAAAAAGAAAAGATAAAACGAATTCACGTTTTCGAAAACAGTAATTCACGGCAGTAACAACACGGCTTTTTAAAAACCCGATATTGAAAAGGTACCTCGCTAAATCTTTGACATTTTTAAATTCTCTCAATTTTTAATAGTTTTTAATAGTATTTACTTCTTTGCGAACATTCGTTCTTACAACATTCTTGTTTAAACCGATGATACTATTCTCGTCATCACTTCCATTTAAAAATCTTTTGGAGCTTACTACAGTGATAACTAAGAGTGTGATAAATATTTTTTTAAGGAAATCACAGTCTTCTTAGCTTTGGACGTTGAATCGCTATTTGACTTTCTGTGATTTTTTCCACCATTAAGACTTGTCCTCAAAGCCTAGATTTTTTTCCTACAAACGTTAACAATCTAAAATCGTTCATCCAGGCGTTATTATTTAACTTTCGTAATTTTCGTCAATACTCAGAAATAAAAAAAAATATCAGAAGTTTTAAGTTAATTTTTTGTTGCCATTGGATAGAATAATTTAAAAAAAAACTGCTGAACATATTTTTTATCATTCAACTTTATATTTTTGCTTGAAATGAAAATAGGTAATGACTTCACTAAACCGGCTTCGAGATTCCTTTGACCATGTGTAGGTTCCTCCGACTCACGTTAATGGATTTTGCTCTCAAAGTGGAAGGAAAAAAGTCTACTAATAAAAAAACATTCCAATATAACATTATGCCAACAAACAATATTGCATTTAAGCCTTGAACAGAACATAATAAACGCTTAAAATGCTTGAAAAAAGTCAACAATCTGAAATTTTCCTAACTATCCATTGTAACGGGTGGTAAATAAAAAATGAGAATGTTTTCAATACCTTTCAGTAACTCAAATAAAAAGTGTAAAATTTTCTTTCTCCAAGAAAATTACTCTTTGGGCTCCCTAGGAACAGTAGGCGTGTTTGGATTTGCTAGTTTGAATTTCGTCAAAGCAAAGATGGCGTCGAAACAGCACGTGCTCCGCGAACGCATTGTACGGTTCTACGAAACGCATTTCCAGCAAGAAAAAAAGTTCACGGTGGCACATTTTAAGGAAGAAAATGTACCTGTCAGTACGGTACATCGTATCCTGGGTTCCCTGAACGTAGAGTTGAAGGTCGGAAGTGGTCGTCCGGTGACGATAATGACGAAGCAGAGGAAGACATCGTTAAAGAAGCTGTTTGACAACAAGGACGCAACTTGCCTGCGTGGCGCCGGTCGGAAATATGGCTGCTCCCACGTATTGATCCATCGTACCCTCAAGATGGAAGGAATCGTCTGCAGGAAGAAGACGAGGTCGCCGGAGTACACGGAGGAGCAGATTGAGACGGTTAAATCACAGTGTCGGTGGATGACCAAAAACTACCGCGGGACGTCATTCGTTCTGGATGACGAAAGCTTTTAACCGTTCGTGCCGAAAGATCGTAATCCAACAAACTTGCCCCAGTGCCGCCCAATAGAGGATTTCTTTGGCTCACTCAGTGCCCTAGTGTATAAAAACAATTGGAGGGCCAAGGACACGAAGCAACTGACTACAAGAATCCGGAATTGTATCCGGAAAATGGACGAAAGTGCCGTACAACGTTCTTGTGAGAGCATCGCGACAAAGTTGCGTCGAACATCAGACCACGGCCCTTACTCAAACATTCACTGACATTTTTTTGAAGAAAACACATTATGTTATTAAATAATTAATTAAATAATAATTAAAAATACCGAAATCGATGAAAAAAAAAAACAATTTTGTTATATGTGATTGAAAAAATTCTCATTTTTTTATTTAACACCCGTTAGAAAAAAGTTAAGGCATTAAAATTTGAAAAAAGCTTCGCGGGCCGCGCACAAGGGTCTCGAGGGCCGCGGATTGCTCACCCCTGGTTTAGACCATCTCATTCATGTAAATTCTCTTCTAACTGAAGTTTGAAAAACAACTTTAAAGAAACTTTTAAATAACTTTCAAAACCAAACCTCTATATCTCTGCTCTGAAAAGAGAAAGAATTTTAATATTTTCAACAAAGTATCATAATTTCCCGTATTCTACAACTTTGTAGTATAAAGCTCTATCCTTTGAAACAAAAAAATAGAATTTTCAATTTTTTTCATAGTAGATTTTGACTTATCAGGATTAGGATTATCGTCTACCGGCTTATATAAAATTATTTCAGAAATCGAAATTGAAGTTCAGTGTTGATTATGTTTTATGAGTGCAAACTGTAGTTACTCAATAAAATTTAAATAACTAATTTTCAAAAATTTCAGTAGTCTAAAGTCCTCAACATGACCAGAACGAAACATTATTAAAACACTGTTCACCACCGCGTACGTTGGGTACTTGTGTGCGTTATTTTGCTCTCCTTTTCTCGCTCTCATCTCATCAACAAGCTCTTGCTCTGAAACGTTGACTGTTGTAAGGTTCTCTGTTCCGAATCAAAACATTGGAGTTTTTGGGATGTTTTTATGCTGGGCCCACGATCAGGGTCCGCTGGCTTCGATGTTTATGTTATGCAATGTGGGGTAAAATATTGATTTTCGATACCTTACTGATGCACTGTGTTTATTTTTTGTCTTTACACTTGATCTCGGCAGACAAAAGTTTTCCCTCTTAACTGTTGTCACGCCTAGCATAGCATTGCGAAACATGACTCATTTTCAATGTCACCACCTACCTCTTTTTTATGCTTCGTAAAGATGACGTCGTCGTTCGCCTTTGTTGTATGTGGAAAGGTTTGTCCGGTTTCAGGAGGGTGTAAATTTTCCTGGCGATTCCCGACACTGATGAAGTATGAGGTCCGTTTCACTCTTAACGAAAAATCAAGCACTTGCAATCAACTTCACTTGAACACTTAAGCTCCAGAAACATGAGTTTGCTAATGAACTGAATGGCAAAAACACAGAAACCGTTCTACGATCCATAATTCAGTAATACATACGCCTACTGGTTCAAACGAAAATCGACCACATTCCTCTCGTAGATGTGCAGCATATGTACACACATAACACAAAGATGGTGGAAATCTGAGATGGGAATTTGGCGAAACCCGTAATTAATAGTTTTTCAGACCATTTTATGTTATCGAATCATTTCTCAATCATAAATTTCACTTAAATTTAATTCTGAATTACAGGCGTCTATACTTCAATGTCAACCACCTTCGACAAACATGTAAATTGGGCAATATAGCCGTTTTCGATTTTCTCTTCCGTTTCGGGAGAGCCCCGACTTGACTGGATGGAATGAATGAAAACGAAAACTCCAGTTGGAAAAAGCGTAACTTTAAAGAGAGAGCAAAGAAGTTAGTTTGAGAGGGAAAATCCAAACACTTCAAGTACAGTGGGTAGTTTCCGAATGCAATTTATGCGCGAGAGCATCGTGAGCATTGGTGCTTTTCGCGTGTAGAGGTACATAAAAATCTGACCATGTCGCCTGATCATGTCGGATGATTCTGATGACCGTTGTAAATGGCGCGATGTAGGGTCCAAATTTGATGCTTACATTAGATCTCTCAATGCGGGTTGACCGGAAAGTGTAATTTAGCTAATTGTTGTTCTTGTTAGACAGTAAGATCTATTTGAAAAAACTTTTTAAATAAACAAAGTCTTAAGAAAAACATGTTCTATAAGACAATTTTCTTCTTTCCAGATTCAGCTTTGTTTGGTGACACTCAAAAAAGGGTTAAATTTTTAATTTCGCCTTAAATTGCATTTAATTTCAGTGAGATGATTTTTTTTATGTTTTCTCATGTAAGATGAATTGAAATCAAAGAATCCTTTCCTTTAAATCTCAAAATTGGACTCAACAATTAATTTTTTTATAATAAATATATTCAAACGGTTCAAGTCTTACATATCATGCATGTTCATCTGTAAACATATTTTTGTTGCATACATCGAGGCGTTTAACGCTCGCCCAAATCTATTAACAGCGGTACGCACATAAAAAAGATCCGTAGAAGCTAGCGCTTCTCTATATAAAACTGATTTAAAGAGAGCTAAACAGTAAAACACGAATAGTTGGTAGTACGATATGGTAAAAATTCAGAGATTCGATTCACATTTTTAAAGGTTGGCACATTTCAATGAAATTAGTTTGAAGTATTGAGATGTTTCGCGTTTAGTTTAAAATATTTTGGTTGACAAGTCCCCATAGACTATGGGATTTTGAGACATTTTGTTCGAGAGGAACATTAAAAAACAGTTTTTCGTCAATAACTTTTGTCTCCTTGGACAGATTTTTTCGGGTTTTCTTAAAGCCTAAATTATGACAAATATTTCATTCGAAGGTTTTATTTCAATTAAAGTTAAGATAAAAAAGTTATTAAGCTTCAAAAATTGGATAACTTTTTTAAGGGTGATTTTCATTACTGTTTTAATGATGCGACTAAATATCCGACCAGGACACTCAATGTGACATGCATGCCGTTTCGTCAAATAATATTTGAGTTTGGATGATATTCACTCAGGGTGGCCACAGAACCGGGAAAAAACCGGGAATTGAAAATCGAACCGGGAAAACCGGGAAAAAACCAGGAATTCACACCCAAAACCGGGAAAATCAACAAAAATAAAAACAAAATTTACTTTTGGTTCCAAGACCCGGGATTCACCCCAAGATTCAAAATTAGGAATTATTATTTTCATTTGCAAGAATACAAACGTTCAAAAAATGTGTGGTAAGAAAATCAAAAGTTGTGAAATTTAAAAACTACTAGGATCTCGTCAATCAACTTAGAATTGGAATCTCAATTATTATCGGAACCCAGAGTTCAAAACTGTCTTGAAGAATGAAATAAGAAATTCGAAAAGTCTCTTAAAATTTTTTCAAGTATCGCATGTCACTAGATTCATTTAAAAAAAAACCATTGATCATATAAAAACAAATGAATTGAAGTCAAATCAAGAATTCAGATCTCTTAGTTGTAAACTTGGAAATGTAAAAAGAGGCTAATATTATAACTTTCCAGTGATAGTGTTTAGTTCAAGAGTTAAAAACATCACAGAAATTAAAAACAAATCTTCATATCATCTTTGCGCATTTTTGTAGCATAATAACAACAAATTAAACATCTCTTAAAATTTGAGGAAACGATCTCCTTTAACAAGCCCTGTTTAGGAAAAAAAATCATCCGTGTGTCGAGACCGAATGAAAACCATCGCCATTTTCTTTTTAATTATTCGGAACTTTTATTTGCGCAAAACTGACGCGATCCGATGCACACAAAATTAGTCTGTAAACGGATTTCCAACCAAGTTTCTCGTTCTCACCATACATTAATTTTCCCTTCTCTCTTCTGGAATAGACTCGTCTCTTCTTCTCCTTTTCAACATAATGCACTCTCGAAAGGGCACCCAGTCAGTGATGTCAACCTTCCAGATTTTGTCTGGATCTTCCAGACTTTTTGGACTTTTGCCAGACATTTTTTTAGGTTTCCAGACTTCCAGACTTTTGGCATTTCTTCCAGACAATTCCAGACTTTTGTGTTTGGACATAAATTGTTCTAAGATTCTATGAAAATTAAATTTTGTCATGGTGTAATATGGCAGGAAACAATAATACTAGGCACAACTATTTGTTGCTTTAATATTCGACAAATTTAAAATTTGGGTTATATTCGGCCTGAATATCCGGTACAGTTTTATACTGAATCACTGATTGAAAAAACTGATCTCTGAATCTCATGGGTTCTGAATTTAGTGTTTAACACTAAACATACCGACACTTTGTATATACATATGTACCTATTCATACCGCGAGCGGTCAAATGACGGCAAACACCGTTTTCGCTAAAACTCCCTTGTTTATCAACCGATTTCTACCAAATTTATAGTTTTGAAAAGCTTATAATTCGATTCAAATATGTTTCTCAGACAATTTTCAGCTACAATCAATAACTTTAAAGTTATTTACAGTACAAGAAAAATTTCATTAAAAAACATGCTTCAAGACAAAGGTTGTAAATCAGTTTTTAAGTGCTTGAAAAAAATTTCACTTAGTGCCTGAGAAAGCTGAAGTTAGAAGCTATATGTTGCACGTATGGAATTTTTTTTTTTAATTTTCTAAGATCATGGCCACAAAAAATGTAAAAAAGTTGTGTAAAACCCGTACTTTTCAATCAATCAACTGCCAAAGCTGTTCCTGTTACAGTAGAAAATTTTGAAAAAGTGAATTGAAAAGTAGACGTAATTTGTCACATTTTGGCATCTTTAGATTTTTAAAACTAAGCTTTTCAAAACTATAAATTTGGTAGAAATCGGTTGAGAAACAAGGGAGTTTTAGCGAAAACGGTGTTTGCCGTCATTTGACCGCTCGCGGTATGAATAGGTATACCACATACGTTATTCGAAAACCGTAACACTTAAAAAAAATTTAAAAACGCAAAAATACTTGCATTTCAAAAACAAAAATAGTCCTGTCGTTAAATTTGCGAAAAAAAACAATTATATAAGGCGTAATCATCGTTTAAAGTTCAAAAACCGTCATTTGACAGCCTCCGGTACGTTTAGTGTTAAAAACACAGTTAAATTCGAGTTTCATTCGATTAAAACGTCAAAATTACAATATTACCAAGCTATGAAATCAATCATTAAATGTTTTCTAATGTTTATTTGTCTACGAACTTTGATTTTAGTATCAATAATTTAAAAACCATAATTTTTAATACCTTTTCCATAAATTTGTATTTTGGAATTAAAATTCCTTGACTAAAAAAAATACAGTGGGTGAATCTAAATTGGTTCTTATATTTTTATACCTCAAACTTTGATATCGTATTGAATAATCTCCACAACTGTAAATCTAGTCTGTGTGACTTGTTGCCCATATTTATTTTTTTTTTCGATTTCGCAATGAGAATTCTTAATTGAAATCGTGATTTCCAAGTTCTGAAATGAGAACTTTGGAATTATGATGCAATAATAATGTTTGATAAATTTTTTACTACTTTAACAAGGAGTTAAAAATGATCTAGATTTTTTCAATTTATGGGCTTTTTCCAAATAGAAAAAAATCTTTACTGAATTGTATAGAAAATATTTTTCGTTTTGAGACTCGGGTTAATAAACAGAAGACAAGAATGTCGGAAAATGGTAGGGTCATCTAAGGTAATTATGATCATTATTAATTTGATTTCTTATTAGGTTATAATTTTAAGTATTGACAGTATTTCTAGAGCATTTTTTCACTGTTCTTTCTAATATTATCATTGATTAGTCATGGGGTATTTTCGTTTTGACATTTCATACGTTATGTAGAACGGTTTATTTTCAAAATCTTGATGGTTATTGGTTTTTTAATCATAAAAGGTAAGTTTAAGTAATCAAACAAATTTCCAGAGAAATGAATGTTGTGAACTGTAATGACACACTTGGTATCTGTAGCTTAAAAAAAATGATCGAATAACACATTTGATTCATTTGATTTCTTTTTGGTTCTTACCATAGCCATAATGACGACTGATTAATTGTAAACATTGTTTAGCACACCATTTTTAAATTAAAAAATGTGAACATGATTTTAACTTATCTATCGAAAATATGTTTTAAATGCATCATAGTGCCGTCGATACCAGCTTTTCTATTCCCATAACGATTTTATGTACGGTGTTTTTTAATCATTTTGATAAAAGGTGATAAAAAACTGAAAATAGACTCGAGTTCGTCTAAATGTTCAATAGTATGAATGTGATGAAACAATCAAATTAATGAAATTAGTTGAAAATATTACTTTTCGTCAATGAAATTGGATCATCAATACCTGGGAAATCTTGAATTTAAAAACCGGGAAAACCGGGAAAAAACAGGGAATTTCAAAATGAAAAAGTTTTGGCCACCCTGCCACTTGATAGTTCGGAAAGAAGTAAGGGCGGAAAATACTTGACGATTTAAAAAAAATTGCATAACCACAGGGGCTTAGGAACATGACTGGACGATTTGTGATGCCAATAAAAAGATTCACCCTCATTCTCTATCAAAAGAAAGATACAGCTCAAGGAATATTTAAAGAAGGTAGTGTCGAGGCAGCCCTGCTTTAGTATTAGTACACACTGCGACGTCACAATCACGAAAAATCTGTTAATTTACTAGGAAATTTGTCTTTTTGTTGATAATTTGAAGAATTTGCTGGAAATGTTCCACTTTTAATACCTGTTATTCTAGAAGGATTCTTGCTCTTCAAGCTTGGTACGAAAAAAGTTGGATTTTCAAGTAATTTTTGTATGAAATAGACCATCGAAGTTCGAAAAAATGGTGGATTTTCCCTACTCAAATTTGCAAAACTTTAAAATTAGTTCAAATTCTTCCATGAAAATGATCAAGTCAGTGCAGTTTAAGTTCCTTATTACAAAAAAATTATCAAAAAACAAACTTTTTTTTAAAAACACAATTATTTATTTGCGTTTTAGTAAATCGAGTTAACAATAATCAATTGATGTTAATTGTTCTACATAAGAATTGAATATGGTAAACCGATTGGATAAAAATCATGACAATCAATTGAACACTCAATAACCACCAGCTAGACCTTTTTAAAGTAGATTTTATCTTCGTTTTTGAACGTTTTAGCTTCAAGATGACATTGCGTTCATTGTTAAAACGAGAAATAAAACATAATGCAATCTTTAAAGGACCAGAAAATTTCATAACATAGTGAAATAGAGGTCTTACAACACAATCAAAATGAAATTGGAATTCATTTTCATTCTAAAACATGTTTTTCTTTGAAATTTCTGCCATTCGCATATAAATTTTCGATACATTCGTTTTTGTGACGTCACAAAAAAAATCCAATATGGCTCTCGACACTACCTTATTTAAATATTCCTTGGATACAGCTTATATAATAAAAACGTGAGAAAAATGTAAAAGGACCTCTTTTCGAAAAATTATCATCTTATTGTTTTTCGATCTAAAAAAATTGTTGGCGGTTGAGTCTGAGAGTAACAACTATTCTGAATAGATTTTTTGAGAAAAAAAAATGATCCTGAGTTAGGTAAAAAAGATGAAACATAAACCCCGCCCAAAGGCGGCAATATGTACAATAAACTGCCCTAAATTTGTATGGGAAATTCAAAAACTGTGCAATGTTTTGCGCTGCAGGCTAAAATTGATCCTAGTCCTAGTACAAGATCTCATGCCAAATTTGGGCCAGATCGGATCACGGGAAAGGGTCGCTCAACGAGCTTGAAATTTGTATGGGGTTTCGAGACATTTTGCTCGGAAGAAACATGAAAAACCTGTTTATCATCAATAACTTTGGTTCCCGTTGGTCGATTTATTTCAAAAACGGTTTTTCTTAAAGGGTGATATTTATCACTGTCAATGAGTCGAACATATTGACGCCTCATTAACAGTAATGAATAGCACCGTAAAAATGTTAGCCCATTTTTGAAGCCTTATAACTTTTTTTTATCTTAACTCTTATCGAAATGCAGTCTTCGGATGAAATATTTATCATAATTTAGGCTTTCAGAAAAATTGTTTTTGAAAGAAATCAGCCGACCTAAGTTATTGATGAAAAACTGTTTTTTTTTTATTGGCATCACAAATCGTCCAGTCATGTTCCTAAGCCCCTGTGGTTATGCAATTTTTTTTAAATTGTCAAGCATTTTTCCGCCCTTACTTCTTTCCGAACTATCAAGTGAATATCATCCAAACTCAAATACTAGAAAAACATAAAAATTGCAATCGAGCACACAAAAATGGTTAAAATTGGTCATTATTTGATGAAACGGCATGTGAAATGCATTGAGTGTCCTGGTCGGAAATTTGGTCGCCTAATTAAAACAGTGATGAATATCACCCTTAAAAAAGTTAATTAATTTTTGAAACTTAATAACTTTTTTATCCTAACTTTAATTGAAATAAAACCTTCAAATGAAATATTTGTCATAATTTAGGCTTTAAGAAAAACCGTTTTTGAAAGAAATCGGTGGAAGGAGACAATAGTTATTGATGAAAAACTGGTTTTTCATGTTCCTCTCGAACAAAATGTCTCGAAATTCCATACAAACTTCAGGCTCGTTGAGCGACCCCTTCCCGTGATCCGATCTGGCCCAAATTTGGCATGAGATCTTGTACTAGGCCCAGGATTAATTTTAGCCTGCAGCGTATAACATTTCACAGGTTTTAAATTTCCCATACAAATTTGGGGCAGTCTACTGTACATTAATCATTTCCAACCTAGTTAACCATTCTGAAGTGGTCAATATGGAATCGGGAAGCTCAAAGATTGTTCCTCCTAGAGTTGTTCCAGATCTTTTGGTACATCTCGTACATACATACATTTCTCTCCAGTAAAAAAAGGAAAAAAAAACCTGGCATCGCGGATTCTGCTGGCTGTGCGAGCTCTGTTTGCTAGGGTAAATGATCTTGAGCGGAACTAAATGGCTCAATTCGACGCAACTCGGAACAGTTAATCAAGCGGTAAGGATATGGGTTATATCCGAACGAATCTTTTTTCAGTTCAGCGGATACATTTTGGTCTCTGCTTTCTAATGATGATTTTCAGAATTTAATTCGATTAACTCTAGAGCTGTTTTACTGAAGTAAGAATTCTGATCTTGAGCGGAAATAAAATATGATCTTGAGGGGAACCATTTTGTATTGTCATCATCTTTAGTGGCTCTCGTTCCCAATCTTTCTGAAATTATGAAAAGTTCAATAGGCGATGGAAGCGCTGCCGAATTTGGGTGATGGTTTTGCATTAGTGTAAGAGGGATGCAGCTAAAATTTCACCTAACTTTTGACAGATCTTTCGGGTTTTTCTTAAGGAGAGAAAGAATAACTTTTCGATTCCATCGCCCATTTAATTTCATCTTTGAAGATTTTGAAGTACAAAAATTAATGTTTTTACGTAAATAAAAGAAACTTAGCGTTCCAAAGTTGTTCTCAAAATATCCGTTCAAATTTGTTCCTTACTTTAAAAAAATCAAATTTCACTTTGATTCACTGTATCTTATTTTGAAAGAATCGATTCTCCAAACTCAAATTTTAGTTCTTTTTTATCTCAAAAATTAAAGTCGTTAGTATATTCGATTGATTATTTGAATGTGCGTGTTTAGGGTCATATTGCCCCAAACAACTTTTGTAGGTAACGATAAAGTCAGTAATACAAAAGAAGATGCTTTAAATTTACATTGAAAAGTTAGTTGGGAAAAATTAGTTGAAATTGAAAATCTTATCATACTTTTCTAGTTCAAAGTAAGAAACCTAAATTTCATATTGACCAAAAAAATTATAAATATGGAAATCCATTCGAAATTTTGAGAAATCTGTAAATATTTCAAAATTCTGTGTTCTGCGACACAGATTCTGTGATGAAAATTTGCAAAAAATTCTGTGAATTTACAGATTTTTCTGTGATTTTGGCTAGCTTGCTCTAAGCAACTCATTCATAGAATAAAGTTCAAAATATTTTCCAGTTTCTTATGAATCACAATAACATTTATTTATATTGAAAATTCATGGAAACATTAAGTATTTAGCTATTTACTAGGTATTTAGCTCAATTGATAAAACAATTATTTCTCAAACCGATTTCCAGTTCGAGCTCAAATGTAAAATCCAACACAGGGAATCGGATAGGTTTTCAATACCAGGCCACCAATTGAATCGTTAAGTTTTATAAAATAGTTAACCCGTTGTACTTTGCTACACTTTATTGATATGCTAGTTTAATGGCATTGCGGTGAACGTTACATGAAGAATTCTTGATAGAAGAATTAAAGATCGGAAAGAAATGACGGATAGATAAAGCAGACGCTTAGTAGAAGAAAATTTTACAGGTGTTGAAATTGAGCCAAGAGCATATTTTATGCCCTTGGCTCACTCGTAATTGCGCCTCTCGCTATTACTTCTCTCAGCCATTCAACTGATGTGGGACAAAGGGTCTAGAACGCACCATAGAAACTTTCCATAAAATATGCTCTTGGCTCAATTTCAACACCTGTAAAATTTTCTTCTACTAAGCGTCTGCTTTATCTATCCGTCATTTCTTTCCGATCTTTAATTCTTCTATCAAGAATTCTTCATGTAACGTTCACCGCAATGCCATTAAACTAGCATATCAATAATTTACCAACGGTGACTATTCGTTAAAAAGATTTGCTACACTTTGTAAAACTGAAGTAATTTAGTGTCAAAAACAATTTGAATTTTCGTTTATTAGTATGTTGTTTTCAATTGGAATTTAAACATCTAAAACAACCTCTTTAAATGAATGCTGCTTCTCATAGTTCGCATGGTAATAGCAGATTGATTTTTATTCTGAAATAATTACTCCAATTATTCTCAAATTATGCCAAAAATATGTTTGATAGCTTTCCTCCTCCTTCCCGTCTTCCTTCTGAAAGAAAGAATCAAAAAAACATTTCTTGTACCCCAAAAAATAAAACTTTTTGTGTGCCTGGTTTAGTACGCTGTGACACCAATTAAAGTAATTTTCGGTTCTATTAGAACTTAATTTTACATCTTTTCTGTCCCTAAAGCTGATATAATAAGAAAAATACAAAGGAGCTGTATACATTCAGGGGTAAAAACCGCGTGTGAGACATAAGGCATAAGGCAGCGCACCTAGTGGTTTATTTCGGAAGCTAGTAGTTCCGCTCAAGAACAAAGATGGTTCCACTCAAGATCATATTTTACTTTTAAATAGTACGCCATTAATTGATATTTTCATGGAAAGCTTTTTACAAAAACCCGAATAATGCTTTTTTATGAGCTTTTCTACCATTTTATTCATTAAGAATCAGTGTATAACGGTCAAAGATAACATAAATTGACGTTCAAAGTCAGCGTAGATTGGTGAAAATTGCAGCACAAATGCGTATGCGTATGCGTATGCGTATATTAACTACCGCCGGTCGTGGCCTAGAGGATAGCGTTCCAGTCTTCTAAGCCAGAGTCCATGAGATCGAATCCCGATCACGGCACATATAGTACTCTTTCTGTGGTCTGGTGGTTTTAGCATTTGTAAGATGCTAGCCATAATATCTTTGAAAGATGTACGCCTTAGGGTTAAGTAAAAAATTAGATCTCTTCAAAGAAACATGAAGTTTCACTGAGATCCTATATGTGTGTGTTCGTATGTTTTTATATCTTCTTAATAACATTATTTCATTTCATAAATTTTAACAAAAACAACAATGCTTGTATGAAAAGATCTTGAAAAAGTGTTTTTTTTTTCAACATTTCGATAAGATTCATAAACAATCATTGCCTAGATCTTAGGAAAAGTAAATGGTTCCGCTCAAGATCAGATTTCGACTAGTTCCGCTTAAGATTATTGAAATTCACATGATTTTCGGGGTGACAAAAATCTATGTACATTTTCACGTAGCGATCATGTGGAAAGTTTTTGAGTGTACGTTCTTGAATATGTATATGCTTCCTACATGGGTGCGCGACAGCGTCGCAGTTTGCGAACGCAGAGGAATAGTGATTTTGTCCTAAATATAAGATAGTTTCTGGAAGTTTTCTGAAGAAAGGATATTTTAGTATTTCCACCTTTTTGGCGTTTTAAGGATTTCGGATGAAAGCTGAATGAACAACCGGCAGCACCTCTTTGTGCCTCGATTACTAGTTGGGTAAATGAACGTCAATCTTTATTTCCGAGTTTCTTAAATACTATGATTACAATGGTAGTCAGTCAGTCAGACATAATGCAGCGCTTTGGAAAGCCCATGTATAAAACAACAATAAACGACGCCCCACAGAAGGTTGCTAAGAAAGCATAACAGACTCATCGGTGGGTCGACGTAAAGGAAAACAAACTATGCTTACCTCCGCGCGTCGTGAAGCAAAATACTTAATTGTTTTATGACCGTGAAATCCGTTTAACAGACTCATGGGTTTTTTTTTACTCATAAGACTTTTATGATTGGGAATTTGGAATTGATGGGAGATAGCAAGGATGCTACACCTACCCCTTTTAGAAAGCATGACGTAGTCATTCTCAAAGTCTGAGTTACGTCTGACTGTGTTTTTCTTTTACATATAATTTTTTTTCTTACATATGTTTTCTTTAGATTTATTTATTTATTTATTTATTTATTTTTTTTTTTTTTGCATAATGGTAATGATATTTTTTTTTTTCTAAGGATTTATTATAAGAAAATATTACCTAACACAATCCCTTTCCCCTAAAGAAATATAAGTTTGTCTGTGAGTTATACTTTGATTAACCTATTTTTATGTACAGTGGTTTTGTTGTTCTGGTTATCGATTAAAATCACATTAGGATGTGTAATTTCACTAACACGATAAGGTCCTTTGAATACCTTATCCAATTTTCTTCTGTTTTCGTTTGTCAGCATGACTTTGTCTCCTATTTTTACTTGGATTGGGTTTGCTTTATTCTGTTGGTCAATTGCTCGTTTATCTTTCATTTTACCAATTATTTGCTGAGCCATCAAAGTAGCTTTTTGTAATTTCAGTTTTAATTCATGATAATACGAATCTATGTTATAGAGTGGGTCTATTTGTGTTGGTGTTTTCAAATTTTGTGGTAAACTACAAATTCTACCAAAAACTAATTCGAAAGGTGTATAATTTACATCGGTGTTTGGTGTGGTGTTATAGCAAAACGCATAGTATGGCAACCATTCGTCCCAGTCTGTTTGAGATTCATTTACGAATTGCCTTACATATTCGTTTAAACAACGGTGGTTTCGCTCTAAACCTCCAATCGTTTGTGGGTGATATGGAGCACTCAGTCTATGTTTAAAATCAAGTAAATTGGATATTCGGTCAAAAAGTTCATTCTTATATTCGGTACCTTGATCTGTCCGAATGACAGAAGGGGCTCCGTAAATCAGAATGACACTTTCTACAAAGGCTTTGGCTACCGCCTCAGCGGATTTGTCTATAATTGGTCTAATCACGACATACTTTGACAAATCACATTGGACTGTCAGCGCGTACCTATTTCCGGAATTGGATTTGTTAAAAGGTCCAATTGTATCCATGGAGATGGTATCGAAAGTCTTAGATGTCGTTGGCGATACGACAAAATTTTCGTTCGTCTTTACGCCATGTTTATTTTCTTTGCATTTTATGCAGGATTTAATGTACTTTTCGATTTTTCTTCGCATGTTGGGCCAACTGTAAAGATTGTTTAATTTCTTATATAGTCTATTTGCTCCAATATGACCTCCTAGTGGGGAGTCATGATTTGCTTTGATAATTTCCAATTGCTCATTTTCATCAAGTATCAACCTTTTCGGTTGATAAAGTATTATTTTAACTGATTTCAGTTCTTGTCCACATTTCTCCTTAAAGAATTGTGGTCTCACAAGCTGAAATATATCGCTATCTAGCGCTAGAGCTAGAGTATTGATATTGAGATAAGTGGCCATTTTTTCGATTTCCTGCAGGATAGTTTTTAATTCATAATTTTCAGGTATGAGCTTACCTTTTGACGTCGCTAGCTGACGTTTCTTAGTTTTATTGGTAATTTGTATTAATATGTTTCCGAAATTAGAGTTGTCGCGATCAACTTCTAAAATCAATTTAGGTAAATCAAAGATTTCGTACGTGTTCAACGCCTCATACGATTTGAGTTGATCAGGCTCAAATGTATCGTTGGTCACTTGTATTGATTCTTGATTTGTTTCCTTAATTTTTTTCATGGATCTTGTTTGAGCCATAATAACATTTATGTTTTGTAAAATGTCGGAGTCCATGCTTATTCGAGATAACGCATCTGCTCCCACATTTAACTTTCCTTGGACGTATTCAACGTCAAATACGAACTCCTCAAGATCTACTCTCATTCTGGTTAATCTTGATGAGGGGTTCTTCATTGAGAATAAATACACTAACGGTCTATGGTCTGTCTTGACCAAAAATTTTCGGCCATATAAATATGGTCTGAAGTGCATAATTGCCCAATGAATAGCAATTAGCTCCTGTTCAATTGTTGATTTATTAGACTCGCCTTTTGTGAATGCTTTACTAGCAAAAGCGATAGGGAGTTCAAAATTTCCGTGTTGTTGAGCAAGTACTGCTCCACAAGCGGTTTTGGACGCGTCAGTTGTTAAAATAAACTGTTTCTTAAAATCTGGAAATTGTAAAATTTGGGGAGAGGTTAAACTACCTCTGAGTGTGTCGAACGCTTCTTGGCATTCTGGTTTCCATTCGAAAATGGCATTTTTCCGCAGCATTTTATTTAATGGGTATGCAATATTTGCAAAATTTTTAATAAACCTTCTGTAATAATTACAGAAAGCTACAAATCGTCTTACATCATCGACGTTAGTGGGTTTAGGATAGTTTTGAATTACCGAATATTTAGATTTATCGGGTTGTATTCCAGCTTCAGAAATGTGATGACCCAAATATGTAACTTCATTTTTGAAGAAATTGCATTTAGATGGGTTTAATTTTAAATTATATAAACGCAATTTTTCAAATACCTTCTCCAAGTTGGAGAGGTGATGGTTTATTGAACATCCGACAACAATTATGTCGTCGATGTATAAAAATGCACATTCTGGGGGTAATCCACTTAGTGCTATTTGCATCATTCGTTGGAAGCTGTTTGGGGAAATGTTTAGTCCAAAGGGCAAACGGTTGAACTCGTAATGCCCTGAGACCGTTGAAAATGCTGTTGTCCTTTTTTAATCTTCCTCTAATTCGATTTGATGAAATCCTGACATTAAGTCTAGAGTCGAAAAGAATTTCGCTCTGCCTAAATGATCTAAGATTTCATCAATCCTTGGCAACGGGAATTTGTCAGGAATCACTTTTTTGTTCAGCTGACGGAAATCCACTACTAGTCGCCATTTTTTCTCTTTTTCCGACTTCTTGGGAACTAATAATATCGGTGAATTGAATGGACTTATCGACGGCTGAATAATTTTATCTGACAACATTTTATTAACTTGTCTATCGATTTCCTGGAGATGAGCTTCCGGGGTACGATAATTTTTAATGTAAACTGGATGTCCCTCTTGCATCGAGATTTTTTGTTTGTAGAAGTTGTTTGCAGTTAAGGTATCTCCTTCCAAGGAAAAGATATCATTATATTTGAAACAAAGTTCTCTTAATTTATCTTCAGCCTCTGGATAGTAATCTAATTTGATTTCTCTTTCCAGTTTTTCCAACCTTTGCTTAATATACTTCGACTGTTTTCCTTGAGCTTTGAAATCGAATTTCCTTAGTGGGAGTACCTTTGGTTTAAAATTTTTAAAAATTGTAACAGGCTGTTCATTAGTGTTAATAATTTGAACAAATTTTGCAGATGGACTGACTATTGTGTTGGAATAAAAAATTCCACGACCTATTTGGTCCCCAATAATTACACTGTCTTCAGACACTCCTTCTAACTTCACCTCTTTGACAATTTGGCACCTTGGTGGTATAATAATCTTATCTTCAAAATTGTCTTCGATCGGAATTTCGAAGTTTTGACCTTGGTAATCGAAAGATAATAACCATGATCTTAAACAAATGTTTGTACCATAATGTGCTAAGAAATCTCGTCCCAAAATTCCGTCGGTAATTATGGGAAAGTCTTTCCCAACTACTTGAAAGTTTGCCGGGATTTTCATTTGATCTAAAAGAATATAGGAATAAGCTATACCTATAGTTTCTATACGTCCGTTTGTTACGCCATTAATAACACATTTGTTTTTTGTATAGATTTTAGTTGATGGTTGAAGAATGTGTTCTTTGATAATCGAGATGTCCGCGCCTGTATCTACAATTAAAGTGCACGGCTTGTCACACATTTCCAATCTTAACGTTAGGAAATTCGTGTAATGCATGTTAAAAGTGAAAATTTTTACGTTCTGGCTAGTATAACCCCTTGAGGCTGATGCCTGTCCGTCTCTGGTTGGGGTCGAACCGTCGACGGCTGATCGTTTTCCACGTAATATACATTACGCCTTCTATTTCGATCATTTGAACCGTTACGATTTCTATAGTTGTTATTATTTCGGATCTCGTTGTAGTATCTTTGGTTATTGTTATGATTGTCGCCGTAATTTCTGTGATCGCGACGGTTATCGTTGTAGCGATTACTGGCGTAATTTCGTTGATTGTCGTATTGTCGACCATTATTACCATGATATCGATTGTTAAATCTTTGGCTATCTCTATTACCTCTGTTTGATTTGTATCTGCCTCTACTAGAGTAAGATAGTACCTGGTTGGTTGAAGTGCCGGGTGTCGAATTTTCGAGCACTTTAACAACAGCCTCTTTGACGTTGTTAAAAGTCCCAGCCTTCAAGATGAGTTTGGTGTCGTTGTTTGTTACAACGTTTATCAAAGCATCGACGCCAGCTTTATTTGCCATTGTCGACGCAACATCGTCAGGTATTTTGCTTCCCAGATAAACTGCTTTTAGTTGTGCAGTTAAACCTTCCACTTCGTCGCACAGTGTTTGTGGTGACTGATTTTGACGTACGTTTTTCATTTTTGACAAAATGCTGTCGGGAGTAATTCTATCCTGACAACGTTCTTTGACATTTGCTACTATTGTTTCGATAGATTTAGCCGAGTCGGGTAAACCCAACCTAGCTTTACCAGTAAGTCTGGTTCTCAAAAATTTTCCGGCAATCTCTTTGTGAGCTGCCGATACTATCTCATTCAACAAGTTTGCTGAGTCGATGAATGACTCCAGCCCAGCGGCGGCACCGTCATAGGGGTGCACCAGCGCCGTGGCTGTTTTGATATCGAAATCTGGCATTTTTATATACCGACTGAGTATTATCGCAATCTTTGAAATAGTTTTTAGTTTTATTTTTGAAGGTTTGGTGTTTTTGGTACTTAATATCGAAGTAGCCAATAATTGTAAAGATTGATTAAAACGAGCTTTTAGTAAATGGTATTTTTCCACTTGTTTTTCCCAAGTTCCTGTTTCAATGGAATAATGTTTAATTGATTGGACTAATTCTTTATACTCGTTAAAACTAGCTTTCAGTTTTTCTTCTTTGGCTTTTACAAGTTCAAACTTTTTAACATTATTGACGCTTTTCTTTAAGTTATCGTGTTCTTTTGCAATGTAGTTCTCGATTTCTTCGAGACGATTCATAGATAATATTTATTTTTCGACTCAATCTTAAATTATACTAAACAATGTGTTGGGTTTTTTTTTTTGATAATATGTAGTGAATAGTATTTACTTATCTTGAAGTGTTGATGTGTTGTTTACGCCGGATGCGGTTCCTGCGCTCTCTGTAGCGCTCGCTGTACGCCTCCCAGTCGGATGTACACTGCTAACAGGATCACTAGATATACAAGGAGTATACCACACGCCATAACTTCACTGATTAGATCTTGTAGTGGGTGAACCGCCATTATTTCTGCTGATGGTACCGTTGTTGTTTCACTTGCCAACTTTACTCGCACTGGCCAGCATCCTTTAACTCCACATTTTTTACGTGTGTTTTAAGATGACTGTTGTATGCTTTAAACACAGCATAGGCTACCAGCAAACACGTGATTATTATGAGCACTGTGGCGATAAGTTCTGTTTCCTTTGATGCCACTTGATTTGTGATAAAATTTTCTGTGCTGAACCAGCCCATGTTTCACTAATTTACTCTTAGTTGCACTTTTCCACTTTTACTTTGTTTCAAGAACTTTTACTTTGTTTCAAGACTTCTTTTCCTTGGTGAGTTCACTGTCTGGTCGCCATTTAGTATTTCCACCTTTTTGGCGTTTTAAGGATTTCGGATGAAAGCTGAATGAACAACCGGCAGCACCTCTTTGTGCCTCGATTACTAGTTGGGTAAATGAACGTCAATCTTTATTTCCGAGTTTCTTAAATACTATGATTACAATGGTAGTCAGTCAGTCAGACATAATGCAGCGCTTTGGAAAGCCCATGTATAAAACAACAATAAACGACGCCCCACAGAAGGTTGCTAAGAAAGCATAACAGACTCATCGGTGGGTCGACGTAAAGGAAAACAAACTATGCTTACCTCCGCGCGTCGTGAAGCAAAATACTTAATTGTTTTATGACCGTGAAATCCGTTTAACAGACTCATGGGTTTTTTTTTACTCATAAGACTTTTATGATTGGGAATTTGGAATTGATGGGAGATAGCAAGGATGCTACAATATCAAGAAACTTCTAAGACATTTTGATCGCTGAAATCTTTCCCTTCTTCTAGGGGGTAAATTGTTGAGAGTGAGATCGGAACTGTGATGGCCTTAGGTAACCTTGCAACGATGAACACGGTTTCAATTTCAGCGGCGGGAGCACACCCTGTTTTTTCAAAAGTGTTCAAGGATTCGTCTCGCAGTCTAACATATTATTGGTTTAGTCGTCAGTTCAAATCAAACACAAAAACCCTTCTCCACTTCAAATCCCGATTTATTGAAATTCTTTCTTTCAAATAAGCAATAGAGCGCTGTTGTGTATTTGCGTCCCGCCACATGCACATAACCGTCTAGTTATGTATAAGCTGGGCTTGTTTTTTGTACGTTTGCATTATTTTGATTAGTGTATTAGGAAACCTGTTCACAAAATTGTCAAAACACACATTGGTGGTAGGTAAGCGATCCGGATGGTTGAAATGGTAGTTGATGTATTAAAATATAAAAAATAAACTAAGTATGAAAGGGAAATAAAAAAACAAAAACAAATCATATAGTTCAAAGTTTTTATCGTTTATTATTATTCTTTACAAAATGCTGGATTTTTAAAACAATTCCAAAGTTTGTTCAACAACGCTTATCATATGGAAATTTTTCTAATCAAAGAAAAAACCGAAAGAAAAAAATTAATAAAGGAAATTTTTGTTTGTTTGTTTGAGTGATGTCTTCTTCTTATACGTTGAGAGTATGTATGTAATTAAATGAAGGGAGGTTACAATGATATATATGTTAATCTAATATATCGAATGGAATTGTGTTACACGACTGTTTGTGTGAGTCTGGATTGGTTGCTTGCTTGCATGCTTGCTGGCTCTCGGAAGAAATTGGCGATCCGTTGCCCCGTGAGTTCTTGTTCTTCGTGGTCAACACGCGAGGTTTGTTGTTGTTGTTTGGACTGCCGCGAGGACTACGCCGATCGATCGACATCGATTGCTCTATCGGGTGGTGCAACGACGAGATGTGTGACTAGGGGGAAGTTGGATTGTTGTGTCGTTTATGTTTTCGGCGCGATCACGCTGACATTTGTGAAGGCATGCGCGGTTTTCGGAACTCAGAGTAACGGATCAACATCATCAGGTCGGAGGACATTTAGCAGGCAACGTAGTGTCGCACGCACTTGGCGCTTCCGGCGGTCATGGTGGCAGTCAATTCGGTGTCGGTGAACTCGCGGATGATCGTGGTTGGCTTTTCGCCCTTCTGTTCGTGGATCAGCTTGTTGTCGCCCTCGAGGGTGCACACCGACTTGACCTTGCGACCATCGACGGTTTCCTCCTCGAATTCCTCACCCAGCTTGAATTTGATGGTGGTGTTCTTGAAGGTTGAGGACGTGTTGAATGTGAATTCATCTCCCTCCTTGATCAGCTCGACCGTTGGCGAGATGCTGTTGCCCAGCTTGCGGAGCACCATTCCGACACCTGTGGATGGATGATAAGAGGAAACCGAACAAAAATAGCGCATTAGCACAAATTAATCCAGCGGGGGTTAGTCGAAGCGCGATGCAGTAGCTTAACCTTATCGAACATTCGAAGCAAAGAAAAACCATAACAACAAGAAGCGGGCGGTTTGCTGTTGTGCTGATAGCACTTATCGCTGATTACGGAACTTTTAAATCCTGCTCCGGAGGAAAGGTCAAATTTGCTGACTTTTTTGTCGATTAAATCGGAATTCATTTAAACCGGTGCTGTCAGAATCAGTTAAGTAATTTTGTTGTAATGCATGTTTCTAAGTAAGATACACCCCGAATTGATTAAATTATCTTTTGATCCCATCATTGGGAAAAAAACTAGTTTTGTGCTCACTTAATCAGTTCACTTTGTTATTAAAACTGAACAGGTCACCTGTGAATCTTCAAGTTCAAGACGATCAAATTCAAAACCCGACTCGTTTCAAGATTATTGAAGCCGGAAATCAAAATGGAATTTAAAATAAATAAATTGAATACGCATTTGCAATCTGAACTCAGAAACTGAAGTCATACTTAGAATTTGGAATAATAATCCATAATATAATTAAATGCTCAGTTTAATTCAGAATCAGAACAAGAATTCAAATCAGAACTTAGAATCAGTATCAGTAGAGTCAAATTTATGAAGTGGTCGTGGCAAACCTCTGCTTGATTCAGTACCAGTATCCTAGCTCACAGATAATCCACATTGGTCTCATGTTAAGAATTTTCATTCAAATACTTCTCAAATATTTTCTACTAGCTGACCCGGTGTGCTTTGCTACACCCTTCAAAATCGAATGATATTTTCAGAATTTATTAAAGAAGGTAGTAACACAGACTAATTATTATTATTAGTCTGTGGTAGTAAGTTGCTATCGAAATACTGGTATATGAACTTTTCATTTACCGTGGTTGAATTAAAAGGAATCTTTCGATTGCTTTGATTCAGAATTTATTCAAATTTTTCATTGTTTTGTTGGCATTATTTGAAATCAAAATATAACATAATTCATAAGTAACCGCTATAAAATGAGAGCTGCAGCTGGATTTTCGGATTGCTACACAAAAATAACTTATACTAATATTCTGAATCTTGATTTGTGTTGAAGATCTAATAATTTTAATCTGTTTCTTTGGGCTTCGCTCTAAAAAAGGAGAGTTCCAAAAAAATCGTACGCAAACAATCCAACTGATAAAATATGGTTGTTTTTGCTTGATATGTTCTGGATTTATGCTAAAAAACTGTTAAGAGAAACCACCCGCCCCCCCTGGCCTTCCCTTCCCCCTGCTGAATGGAGATCGTGATCTTTAATAATCATACCCATTTTTTTCGTTCCCAAAAATTTTCTTGTATCAAATATTGTTCCGTTGGTTGATAATTTTTCAAGCTTTACAACAAAATTTATATGGAATCCCTTCCTGTTTTCTCCTCTCTACACTGTTAAGGGTCTATAACAATCGTAGAAACATATCTCGTAACCAAGTACCTTTTTATGCCATATTTGTTTCCATTGGTTGGCTTCGTTAGCATAAATTGAGAACTTACGCTAACAAAATTGTATTGGGTTTACCTCCCTCCTCCTATATACATACTCACTGGAGGAGGATGGTGTGTCAGCTCTGTTTGCTCTAATATTTCTTAAGTTATGCAAAAAAATTGTATGGTAGCCCCCCTTGCCCTCTTAATATCTTTCCGCTGAAAAAAGTGGGGCTTCAACTTATAATAGAAACATTTCTCGTTTCCAAATACCCTCACATACCAAATATAGTTCAATTTTCTCGATCAGCTCTCCAGTTAAACTGAAAGTGTACTCTTCCCCCCTTTTCATCCACCTTTTTGAAATAGTGAGGGATACCAAATATTCTTAGAAGCATTTCTTGTACCCAAATATCGTTCCATGCCAAATTTGGTTCCATTTGCTGTTGTAGTTCTTGAGTTATGCAATGAAAATTCTATGAAACTTTTCTCCCTCTTTCCTTTCTCACCGCTGGAAGAAGGAAGGGGTCTCAAAGAATCATTAGAACATGTCACGTTCCCAAATATCCGCCCTTGCCAAATTTGGTTCCATTTGCTTGATTAGTATTTGAGTTATGTAAAAAATTATTAAAGAGGGCCCCTCCCCCCTTTATATCTCCCTACTGGAAAGAGGGAGGGGTCTCAAAAAATCATAGAAATATTTTTCGTATCCAAATACCTTCCCATGCCAAATTTGGTTCCATTAGCTTTATAAGTTTTTGAGTTATGTAAAAAATATGAAAGAGGCCCCCCCCCCCTTTCAACTGCAAAGAGGGAGGGGTCTCAAATAATCATTGAAATATTTTTAGTATCAAAATACCTTCCCATGCCAAATTTGGTTCCAATATCTTGATTAGCTTTCAAGTTATAAAAAAATTGTAAGGTAGCCCCCCTCCCCCCTTCCTATCACCCCACTGAAAGGAGGGAGGAGTACCTTATATTCATTGAAATATTCTTCGTTCCCAAATACCATCCCATGCCAAATTTGATACCATTTGCTTGATTGGTTCTCGAGTTATGCAAAAAATTGTCTTTTGTTTGGGAGGCCCCTCCCCCCAGTTAGGGGGAGGGGTCCCAAACCATAATAGGAACCTTCCTGGTTGCTGGTCTAAGCAAAACCCAAGGTGGGTATATATTCAGGAGGTGTTCCCGAATAACGAATTCCCGATTCAGCCATTTTGGCTATGTAGGCTATGCAACTATGCGGAACTCATGAAGTTTGTTTACCAACAAACCACAGAAAAGCTGAGCAAAAAATAAACAAACTCATTGAGAGCCCCGCTCACTCCTCTCCTACTTACTGTGAAAGTCGGAGAACCTAGTGTATCTAAGAACCTTGGCAAAACCAACAGTAGGTAAATAACGTGACCAATGTTTGTGTACTACATTGAAATTGCCTACTGGACTAAAAAAAGAATAACAAATTAATACTATATCTTGGTACATCTTTGTACCTGAGAGCAAGTTCACTGGTGTTGGGAAAAAGTGGTAGAAATTTCGTCACTGCTTTGTGCTTTTTTGAAAATTTTGCCATGCAAAAACGGTTGTACTCCATTTACCCGAAAACCATTGCCCAGAATGAAAAATCCCCAGAATTCCAATCGCCAGAAAGAACCATTCCCCAGAATTTTTTTTACCAGACGAACCATTCCCCAGAAAAATTTTCGTCAGAATGTACCATTTCCCAGAAATTTTTTCACCAGAATGAACCATGTACCAGAAATTTTAACGCCAGGAGAACCATTTCCCAGAAAATTGAAAACATTTATCCTTACTAGAAATTATTTAAAAAAATAGGAATTGCTTCAAAAAAATGGGGTTTTATAATTTTATTCTTTTGCGGCAAAGCCGCAACCAACGAGGATGAAGGGGCTGAGGCGGCACAAAGCCGCCGAAGCTCCCAAATCCGAGGAGGCCGCCGACCCGCCGTCGGAAGCGGTGGCCCTAAGACATGGGTCTAGGTCTGCCGGGGCTTCCTAGGTCTGCGTGAAAGCTAGGGGTGATCCCTTAGCCCCGTCCGCCACGCGACAGCGTGAAGGACAAAACGTCTTTCAAGTTCGAACGCGCAGCGTGAGGAGTCGGATACCAAAACGGATTTTTAAAGGACCATGGTAAGCATTGAATCAATCAAAGTACCCTAACCATAAACAAATCACAATATTGGTTCTAAAATAAATTTAGTTGGAAAATTTCAAAGTCGTAGTTTCATTTAAAAAATAATTTTGAAAAAAATAATTTCGAATCATATGAAATATACAAGAATTCATTAGAAAAAAAAAACAAATAAAAATACTAGGGGAAAAATCTGGGATTAGTGCCATTCTGGTAAATGTTCCATTCTGGGGAAAAAAATTCTGAGAAATGGTCCATTCTGGGAAAAAAAATTTTGGTAAATGGTGCATTCTGGGGAATTTTTTTCTGGGAAATGGTTCATTCTGGGGTTTGATTTCGGGTATTTTCCATTCTGAGAAAAATTCATTCTGGGCAATGATTTTCGGGTAAATGGGATACAATCGCAAAAACAAGTTTTTTAACAACACGACGGCTGAAATAGAAAATCTTGAAAACATTTTGCATTGATGAAATTTTCAAAATGTCAATATTTCTACCACTTTTTCCCAACAACAAAAATTAGCTCAAAATTCTTTGAAATTATAGATTTTTCTGGTATTACGGCAACCTTGCATGAGGTATCAAAGAACGAAAGAACATAAGCCGTAAATATCATGAATTTTTCGAAAAAGATACAAAGGCTCACGGGCAGGACTTGAACCTGCAATCTCCGCTCTGATTCTTTGATACCTCATGTTTCTCTAATTCTTTCCATCACCTTCGAAAATTTGAATATCAAACCTGCGAATGACAGGAATCTCGCTAGTAACAAATGTCGCTAGTAAAACTGTCGCTATTCGGTTTGGTCCTCATAACATACTAACCTACTATCTATTAGCGTGTTTATTTTTCACCCAGTGGCTCATTTATTGTTCTAGTGGCAAACTAGTTGCGCACGAAAACAGACGGATACGCCTTGAGAATAAAGTTAGTGTTGGAAGAAGTTCACCAATACTGTTACCGATGTGGTCAAAACAACGAACAGCTGCCTGTGGCTGAAATCAAAACAGTCGAAGTTATTGGAAAAATTATTGTTGCTGCGATTTCGAATCTCTCAGCCAAGCAAAATCCCACTATCTGCTGGCCAGTGCAATCCGGACACGAAAAAAGGCAATCCGGATGTAAAGATCCGAGTGAAGCCAATCCAGAAGGGATAACAAAATGACAGCTGCATGTAAACATTGCGCACAACTATGTACGTATGAAATAACTCGAAAATCGTTTTTTTTTATTTGGACGAAAGCAAATTAAGAATAAAAAAAAAACACGCTATATCACAGCATTCTCACTAGGGTGTGTGAAATTGACGTTTTAATGAATTTCAGTTTTTCTGTTGAGGTTAAAAAAAAGTTACATTTTTTTTTTTTAAATAAAGTTTTGTATGCAGTAAAGTGTTAAAAATTTTTCTTTTTTTTTTCCCGGGACTTGTTGTTTGATTCAACCGTATTTACGTCTCAGAACGAGTCAACCATATTAATTGCTAAACGGATACGTATTATGACTGACAATGATGTCTCGCGCTCGAAAAAAGGGGCTGATTAATCTTCGGTTAAACCTTTTGTAAGCCTTTGAGAAGATTTTTCAGGGACAAAAGGATGTTAATTTCGAATATAATCGTTTTTTTTTGCTGTAATTGAGAGATCAACTGTTTTTGTTTATATTTTAGAATATTTGTAGTCCCGATAACATATTCTATACATGAAATACAAATTTATGAATTGCTTTGATCAATTTTGCAGCAGTTTTCTGTGAACTCTTAAGATGTTTCATACGACGTAATGAAAGTTCACGCGAGATTTGATGGTTTGAGACCCCTCTCCCTTCGATTAGGAAGATAGGAGGATAGGGGGTCGTTCATACGTTTCATTGTTTATAACAATGAAACGTATTTCATTATTTATAACAATGAAACGTATAGGGAGTAGGGAATTTCCGTCTTGACTCAAAGATGTAACTGATATGACGTCACTTTAAATAACCGTAGACGAGAACTATTGAGGCTATAAATTTCAATCAAGGTTTTCTCTCACAGAAAAGTTTTACAAGAAATATGTTTTCTTGATTTGAACGTTCCTTAAGCATCAGTAATTTTAAGCAGTTATTGGTATGATTTTGTCTTTGAGAAAAATGCATTGATATAGTTAAAAAATCTTAATAAATGGATGCTAATTTTTTATAAATAAAATTGTTCTATCAGATACACTAGGCAGTCGATTTGCCGCTTCGTTTTTCTCAAATATTTCAAAAACGGTTTTAGTTCGCTCGCACTGCAAGGCCTACTAATGTGTGGTTGTAGATGCAACTCTATCTTTATCTATCACTGCATAGTAGTTGACCCGTGCGGAACAAAACATTTGATATGTGATGATAATGCTTCTAAATAAAATTCTACCCGCTCGTTTTCACCATCTTTCATTCCTTCTAACTTGGTATCCATTTATAAATTTTAATAATCTTAAGATGTCATAACAAACATACATTACGGGAATTAATCTCTTCATAAAGGTAATCATTAATTAGTAAAAATCCTTAAAAGTGTAATATAAATTTTACAAAACAAACAAAATCAGTTCTCACAGTAAGGCCCCTTCCTTCAGCTACCTATCTTTCAATCGCTCATCGATGTTGTAGGTACACAGACCAAAATTCAGCACTAATGCCCGTCGTAATCGAACACCATCAACAGAGATAAAGCAAAGGCAAAACAAATTGATAAGGCTTCCAAGTGCAAGGGCAAGCGAGCGGCTTCGTTCGCTTTCTGTGTGCGTTTCGTTATTGGTTAAACCTTAATAAATCCGTCAGCCAAAAATATGTCACCTCCCGTGAGTTTGCAGGGTCATAAATAACGTAACACAGCCGTGGTGACAAATACTGAACGCTTGTTCTCCAATTCTCTCATAACCCGACAAATCCTAATTTCTGATTACGCTTTTATCGATAGCTAAGCGCTACCGTTGCGTTGATTAGCATACGGTTTATTTTTTATCCAAGTTGCTGATAAGAACTCAACCGCTCCTCGTAACTTGAAGTGAGTTTGCCTTCGACGTGTCGTTTCTGTTGTTGGATATTTAAAAAAAAAGGTACTTTTCTCGACGAGGTATACAGACAGTACCTGCCTTTCATATTTCTATAGAAATGGGAAGCACGCGCACTTTTATTGCGACTTTGAATCCACATAACTTTTTACTCTGATGATATTTTTTTTTAAACTTTTTGCATTAATAGTGTGTTCATAAACCGTCCAAAAGTCTATAGAAATCCCATAGCACGGTCAAACCCTGGAACTTCGCGATGTTTTTTTTATTACCCGCGATAGAACTTTCAAGAACTTCAAACATGCTTGCTTTAAATTTCAACGTAGTTTTCGAGATATTGCAGTTTGAATTGTAAATGCTAAAAAAGTCCGATTTTCGTGGAATTACTGTGTCTTCGGGCCATAGTGGTGTGAAAGTTGGTCTATATAACGCAGAACAATGCATTTATTTATAATTCTGAACGGTACTGTAAGTATATCTGGTTGTACATACATAATATGCACTTGCTGTGCAGCCCGAGATAAAAAAGGAGAAATCACTTACGGCTCGGTTCCTTCATCACAACAACTGCATTCCGAGTAGGTACCTTGTAGGTAATACTAAACCCGAGATGGCGTACCGAGGGCTTAATCAATTATGCAATCGCCTTCCTGCCATCATCTGCTGCCGGGTTTTGTTGTCGTTGTTGATGCAGTGTCACTTTACACACGGGGTATGGGCAAATGTTTTGAGGCTGGATTTTTCCAAAAGTCGAAAGCGTCATACCTTTTTTTTCTGCGGACAAACACTCAAATATTGATTTTAAATCACAAATGCATCACTTATGACCAGACAGGTGTTTCCGAAAAGGTGAGCACTTTTGCAACCTCAATTGACACGTGTGACCGTTTGAAAAATTTCGTCTATTTTTGACTTGTTTACAATTTAAACATGTCGTCTCTGTAGACGTCCAGACGGGGGTAACCTTTATGGTTGGGGGTTTGAGTGCGACTAATGGTCGCCGGTTTATAATTGCTTTAGGATTGCTTTTCTCTCCCATAATTGTAAGTGAACACTTTTAAGTTTATTAGTCGAAACCTTGGTATTCTTTTTTTTTTCTTTGAATTTCCCTTTTGATAAAAGTTATGAATAAGAAACTCCCAAATGCTTTTTGTTTTACGAGTAAATATAAAAAATATAAAATAAATAGCAATTATAACCTTTTTCCAGTAGCAACTCCTACGAATATTGAAGTTTTAAACTAGAATTTCACTTCGACGAAATTTCATCGCCAAAAATTGCTTTTCTTGTCAATCTAAACTTTTTTCAAATGCTTGACTTTGCGAATTAAGTGAATAAATTTAATTCTGGTAAGTCATATCGTATGTAGGTATATCCGGCATCATGCAACCAATAATGCCGATGAATTGACTAAGGTTAGGCTTTATCAAAACTTTTGTTCCACACCTTATTTTTTATTGATGCAAAAAATGAGATGTAAGCAATAGCTGAGTAATTAACAGATCAGATTCCATTTCAAGAAGGTCGAAAAGCTGCCCACCGGAAAAATAAACAAAATACGGTGATCAAACCGTGCGCAAAATATTTGAACTGCTAGTGATCTCCCTCTCTAAAAAACGTAATGGACAGCAAAATGAACTATTTAGCGGGTACCTGGTAGGTTTCCATAACTTGGGATAAATTTGTCATAACTTCAATCAAATTTAAAACTTTGAGTTTTTTCAAAGGTAAAGCTTTAGAAAACAGAAAACGTTATCAAAAAAGGCCTTGATTTTGAAAAAGGGTGGTTGATAGACGGCGCGCGAAAAATAAAATTCGAAAAACTTATTTATATGACGCTATCTCAAAAACACTTGACAAAACGTCACAAAAATTTGCACACGTAAACAATACATAACTAAGTGGATTGGCAAACCATAAAAAATCAAGATTGGCTCAAACTTGCCTCTCACGACCTCACTATTTACATTCCTTCAGTCAGGTGTGGATTCCTCCGACGATGCTCGCTGGCACTTTTTCCATTTAATGTCGTTCCAGACCTATATCAGTGCCATTTTTGGGTCATCTCCGGTACCTTATCTTGAGAATGAGAGTTTTTCCTACAAAATGACCTACTCCGGGTGGCCCTTTAAAGGGTGATACGGTCAAAATTTGGTCAATGTCAACTTGACGTATTTCTTTCAATTTTGCATTTAAAAAACCTGAACACCCCTCATTTTGAAGGTGTGTGAGTGTAGAATGTTGCTCCTATTTTGATTTTCGAATTCACTCTTCAGTTGTCAAAATACTGCCCAAGGAAGAAGAGCAGCGTATCAAAATTTTGCTCGCGCATCGCGAAAATCCGAGCTACTCGCACGCAAAATTGGCAAAATCGCTAAAAGTTGCCAAATCAACCGTTACAAATGTAATTAAAGTGTTTGGGGAATGTTTGTCGACAGTCAGGAAGTCTCGATCGGGGGGAAATCGAAAACCGGAAGCCGCTGAGACGACAAAGAGAGTTGCCGGAAGTTTCAAGCGAAAATCTAACCTCTCTCTCCGAGATGCCGTAAATAAGCTGGGTGTATCCTGTACAATCGTGCATCGAGCCAAAAAACGAGCCGGACTATCGACTTACAAGAAGGTAGTGACTCCAAATCGCGATGATAAACAAAATACGACGGCCGAAGCGCGATCCCGGAGGCTGTACACGACGATGCTGACGAAGTTTGACTGCGTGGTAATGGACGACGAAACCTACGTCAAAGCCGATTACAAGCAGCTTCCGGGACAGGAGTTTTATACGGCAAAAGGAAGGGGAAAGGTAGCAGATATTTTCAAGCACATGAAATTGTCAAAGCTCGCGAAGAAATATCTGGTTTGGCAAGCCATCTGTACCTGTGGCTTGAAAAGCAGCATTTTCATAGCTTCCGGGACTGTCAACCAAGAAATTTACTTGAAAGAGTGTTTGAATAAACGTCTGCTGCCTTTCCTGAAGAAACGCTGTTGTTCCGTACTGTTTTGGCAAGATTTGGCATCTTGCCATTACGGTGAAAAGGCCATGGAGTGGTACGCCGCGAACAACGTGCAGGTGGTTCCCAAGAACAAGAACCCTCCCAACACGCCAGAGCTCCGCCCAATTGAGAAATACTGGGCTATTGTCAAGCGGAACCTAAAGAATACCAAAAAACTGCTAAGGACGAGCAGCAGTTCAAGGCAAACTGGCTTTCTGCGTCGAAGAAGGTGGACAAGGTGGCTGTACAAAATCTGATGGCAGGGGTTAAGCGTAAGGCCCGGCAATTCAGATTTGGAAAAGCGGAAGCCTAACTGAATTTTATACTAATTAAACTTGAAAAAGAAATTTAATTTGATTTTTTAAATAAAAGATTTCATCGATTTACACGCGTTTTCCCTTGACCAAATTTTGGCCGTATCACCCTTTAGGTATAGGCTTGTGAGTTTGATAGGCTAGTATTCTTTACTCCAAAGCCCCAAAAGCGAAAAATACAGCTTTTGGCAGATGGCGATGATCGATTTTGCGGAATTCGTCTAGTTCCAAGTCTGCTGAAGCTGTGGATCCATCTGATCCTTAGTGATTTGTTGTGCACGGCTTCAGTACGTCACGGAGGACTCGGTTCTGAGTGGTTAGAAAAGCATTGGTAGAATTTTTATGCTGACTTTTCTTGAGCAACTGGTGGTAGTGAAGTGCAGCGTTTTCAAAATTTAGGCGTCGGTGAAAAAAAAACACGGTAAAAAGTGTTAGTAGCGAGTATCAAAAATCAGTATCACTCCGGTTAGCGGCTGTTCAAATATTACGTTACGCAATTTTCGAGCATTTCCAACACCCCCTCTCCCCTACGTAAGCAAAATCCACAGTGTAACAAACTGCTATACCCCCCCCCCCTCCACGAAAGCGCTACGTTATATTTGAATGGTCCCTTATAAATCGTTTATAGTTTCTACCAAGTGGAGCTCCCATACAAAATCTACAAAAAAATGACAATACTTGAACAAATGGTTTCATTTTAAAAAATTTCAGAGTTTTGAAATGTTCAGAGGATTTATTGATTTATCAATCGATAATGATACGCAAATAAAATTTAAGAACACAAGATGATTCACTTACATTTTTTTAAATGTACTCAAACTGTGAACAAATGTAACATATGGTCGCAATTCGACCAGACCGAACTGAACGCCATAAACTTGATTTCGAGAAAATCGAGTTCAAAGTTCACAGCCCTACCAATTAATACCATTCTATTAGATATCTCATTTAATCATTTTATCATCACATTTAGACCCTTTTAAAGCCTTTGAGGCTATACTGGTCGATTTCTGATTACACATTAAGCCGAAAACTGAATTTTAATAGCAATATGTTTGCACCCAGTTCACTCTGGTCGAACAAAAATGTTTAAAAAATTGCCATGCGTTATCATTTGACTGGGCAATTCGTTCTAAAAGTAAGAGCCTACTAATAGGCGCTTTACAAGGAGCACCCAACGAGTATGGCTGATGCTTGGAAAATGTTTTTTTTCGTTGAGCCAGAGCGAACCGAGCCATACAAATTTCACACTTTTTAAATCCGGAATATCTTTGATTGTTACTTACCGGTTCCGTTCTGAACGAAAGTAAGCAATAAATTAAAGTATTTTTTATCGTTAAATGTTAAAAACTCAAACATCCCCTTGAGTAAATTTGAAAACAAAATTCAAGGGATTCGGTTCAGTCTGGCGGAGCGAAATTTTAACAATTGCTTACAATCCGAAATATTAAGATTTTGGCCACGGGAACGTTTTTTATCATTTAATTTATCAGATTTTAATTCGTGACGAGCCGAAGAACTGTTTTGAATCGAAAAAAAACCAACACACATAAGATTGTTTCGCACAAAATCAGTTTTCATTACCGAAACAGACTTTTGTTTTTAACCTCTAAGGTGGCTCTCAGTTCACTTTGGCGCAACGCATTTTTGCCATTTCCACTGTCTGCAACATTGAAATTTTCTAATAAAGTCAGAAAAAATAGGAAAAATGTTCTGATTTTCATTGGACAGGTAGTTTATCATGTTTCGCATCCGCTGCAAAAGATAACTCAATTTTTTTCAACTTGGCGTTCAGTTCGGTCTGGTCGAACCCCGGCCATATAATCTCGATTTTAAGTATTTTTCATTTAGTTTGGCACAGAATCCAGATTTGACCTAATGGAACATTTATTTTTTAATACATAAATCCTTAAAAAAATGTTGAGAAAAGTTATGAATTTATAATATGATTTATTGTGTTGAAAACAAATTTCATTTTTGTAAAGGGCAGCTCGCATTCCACAAATCGGATTTTTTTTAGTGAATTAAATCAAAATTATAAATCAAATTATACAACCCTCTAGAATTTTTGTAAAGGAGAGTTCTCATTCCAAATTACTCAATTGCAGAAACTTTCTCTTGTTTGTTGTTTCTCTCGACTTTTTTCGACGAAAAATAATACAAAATAACTTCCAGTTAGTTGGTCTAAACGTTTCGAGCTACTATCGGCGTTTCGCTCCTCCTCAGGGGATCATAGATTAAATTTAGTAATTGTGCAATTTCCCATTCTTCATCAACTTTTTAATAAATTAAATTTTAGGTCCATTAAGGAGGAGCGAAACGTCAAAAGTAGCTGGAAACTTTTGGACCAGCAGGCAAGTAATTTTGTTTAACAAGTAAAACAAGAAACATCCAGTTAATCAGAAACACTCTCTACAAATTTCTGCATTCACATTCGCATGTTGACGCTACTCAGCAACTCTCCGTTTTATGAAATTACAGTTTTATTTAAATGGTACCACCATCTCTTTTGAGGTGATGTGTAACAAAATCTATAGAATCGCATGACAATAAACAATAAACTGATAATTATAATCAGCTTTCATTTGGAATAGCATTCTTCTGGATTATGGTAAGAGCAAGATTTTTAAAAGTTTAAATTACTTAAATAAACTTTAAAAAACGTTAGTTACTGAGAAAATCATATTTGAAGTAAAATTTCTTATGCTGAAAAACTTGTTCGACACATTTGAACATTCTTTTGTTTTGCTGATAATTTAGCAATCGAGGTTTGTTGTTGAATGTAGTCTTCTCTAGGCATTATTGAGTTTTGTCACTTCATATTTTGATTATTTTCGCTAAATTTGTATCTTGGATTTAGCAGCATCATTGAGCATTTAGATAATCCAAGTCAAAGTTAAAATTGAGAGTTGGACATTTTTAATCTTGTAATCAGTTTAGTTCCGTTTTCTAGATTCTTACTTAGATCACAACTGATTATATTGTTCAAATACGTGGAACAGCTTTGTCGATTACCTATGTGAAATCAAAAACTCATTCAATGCACTGGAATGTGTATCTCAAAAATAAAGTTCTTGTTTATACTTTTAAGTTCCAATACAAAAATCATGAAGGAAATTTAAGACTCATGAAAAAGCCACCATAATGTTTTGGGAAATTCCTCTTAACTTTAATTCAGAAGTTACGTTCTTATCATTTTATCATGTTCGATATTCAGTACATATTTTAAATTCGTTACTTTAATGGTTTAATTATTCTCTTTTGAATTCTTTATTTGAAAGCAAATATTTGAGTAATAAGGAATTTAAGAATAAGAGAAGATTCGCAGTTGGCCTTGGACGAGAACGGTTGTGTTTTTTTTCTGTAGCGCGTTCCGTCAACGCTTTCTTACTTTAAATATTTAATTATTGATTATAGATAGGTACTTAAAATTTCTTCACATTGCATAGGATAACGTTGATGTAAAGTGTAATCAATGAAGTTTGGAAAACTAGCTTTTCGGGTCATTGGTGGTTTAAAAATAGTTCTTGGAAGGAAGGGAAAGAAAAATGGCTGCCGGTGTGATCTGATTTTCACTTTCGTAGTGCCGATTGCTGATGAATTTAGGAAAAAACAAAGTGATCTGAAGAATAAGGAAAAACAGCAATGCAGTGGGGCAGCCCAATTTTTAGGCCACAGCAAGAGAAAAAGGTACAAGACTGCGATGGGCGGAAAATGCGGTAATTTTTTTTCTGATTGCTGCGATGCGTGTTGCTTGTAGGCGACGAATATTTTCAAAAATATTTGGTAGCAACTCGTTTGAGTTGACTCCAATCAGGAAGAATGGGGAGACAGCACCGGCCTAAACTGTATAGTAATTTTAATGGAATTTGATGAAATCGTTTTTTTTTGGAAATTTAATGCTTTACTTATTTTATCAGATAGTAGAATTTCCTGTATCTGGTTTTGAAGATTAAGTTGTATCAGCCAATGCAAGATGTGTGTAGTCACCCAATGCTATGCTATGCTATGCTAATAATGAACCTAGGAATCAGAATTTAGAGTCGAGGTGCTGCATTCATGTTCGAAAGCTAGAGACTCAGCAGATTAGAGAAAGTATTGAAAATAAGGATTCAGAAACAGAATCACATTTTGGAATCAGAGTTTGGAGTTATTTTGGATTCATAATAAGAATTCGAAATTCCCATTTAGAATCAGAATTCAGAACGCGGAAATAGGTTGGAAGCAATCAAGTTTATCCGGAAATCGATTACCCTAAACAACTCGACCCAATAAGTTCAATCGACTGTGCTGAGTCGTCTCGGAAGCTGACAGTTCAATTATGCACGAACCTGCTCAACACGGCTAAATAGGCATGCAAGAAATAATTACTCAAAAACCTTAATTGATGTTGCAGACGTCGTCGTACCACGTTTTATGCACTTTGCGCGCTAAACGCATACATAACGAGACGCCGCGCCCGCCCGACGCCTCGCGTCTCGACGTTCATCCTAGCACCTTATGCGTTACTTGGTAGGAAGCATGAGGGAGGGGAAAAGAAATTAAAGCTAAAAGAAGCGGAAATCCGTAATAAAAACCATCTTGCACGTTTTAGTCTGATGGAACCAGTATCGCAAGATGGAGGGATCGTTGTGCCCTGACCAAATGCCAAGAGGTGTCCAATGCGATAGCCCACTTTTTTTCAAAGTGGGACAAGGCGCGGTGAGATAACCGATACGGTAGTAATAAGCAGAAGTATGTCCTGTTTCTCGTTGTATGATAATCGGGCTCTTATTTCCTCGTTTAAATGCAGCTGAGCTGTTAAACAGCTCCGAAACTGAGCTGAATGACATCTCTTAACAAGAACCGGCAAGACTTCGGGACGAGAAAAAAAAAAGAAATTGAATGTCTCTCTATCAGCCGGCACTTGATTGAGGTGGGGGACTCTGGACTCTTTCTTCCCAGGCTTCGACGCAACAATTGATCAATTGTAATAAATTAATCGAATTCCGTTCCCATTGCAGTTCGCCGCTTGGCCGAGGAACCAAATTGTCCGGGAACGTTTCCTGGCAGAAGTTGGGGTGCAGTTCGTTAGATTTTCATTCAGCTTCGCGCGGGTCACTTCTCCCGGGCAGAGGATTATAATGGATTCTTGATTCAATTATCACGCATGGTGCTCGCGGTAGCTTTGGTTGCAGTTCGACGCGCTGCTGGCCAGCAGCTTCTGAAAGCTAATCAAATTAACCTTTCACTTTCTTCTGAGAGTTGTTCCCGGGCGCGTCGCGCCTTTTTGAAGATTTGATGAATGGGGGCCGTCGAGATTCTACTGAGAACACATGCGGGAGCACAGGTCGATTCCAAGTACGGGTTTTGATGGCTCCCACTTGTCTATTAGTAGATATCTATAGAACTTTCCGACCGTGGATAACGAACCGTGGAATCTGTTGGGGGATTTTGATTACACATTTTGCCAAGAGAGAGAGAGAGAGAGCTGCTATTAGATAGGGCAGCAGCACTACGGATTTTGATTGCTATCTGGTCCAGTAGTGGCATGTAAATAAAAATTATACACACCTTACCCCGAGGGTTGAGTTGATGAGCCGTGCAGCACTGTAAACTGTAATTATCTGGTGTCTTTCAGACTAGCACATTTTCACCCGGGGGTTTCGGTCAGAATCTATTTTTTCCTATTTTTTTTCATCGAGACATACTTTCATTTCAAAGAAATCAAGAAATAGTTAAAAAATGTGAAAGTTTAAAAAATCCCAACCTGCAAAACCAATTGCAAAATGGAACCTACCAGGTCTAAATATGTGTTAAACCATTCGTTGTTTTGGGAAGGTTCAATGACTTGGTGACACGCTAAGCACGAAGCTAGAACGATGACGTTTGTTTTTCCCCATATCACACAATACGTGATTCTAGCACATACATAATTCAAGTCCAAGCGTATGGAAATTAGCCGCGGCTTACGTCCGGTCCACGGTGTGTTTTGGCATTCCATCGAGCTAAACCGTTAAGCAGAACGGACTTAAACCAGATGCAAAGTACCTTCATACAAAAAAATAAAAATGAAATGGGTTACTCTGTAAAGTGTAAACACCCTATGTTGTAAACTTGCTTAGAAATTGTGGAACAAGCTTCCAAAGCGGTTTATAATACAACCAAACAAGAGGTGATAACTGATTGGACGTCACTTTTTTCTGTTAAAGAGGGGTCAATAGATACACAGAACATCGCTTGGAAAAAGAAAATTTCATTTTAACCTTCAACGTTTTTCCTACATCAGGTTTCTCAAATCAATCTCATTTTTAATTCTTTTTGGATAAGTACCAACAAATAAAATTTGTCTTTTATATTTATAACTGTGACTCAGAGATAGGGCAGTCAATTTACACAAGTGGATTTATTTCTCCACATTTGTCTTTTATTTTCAAAACGAAAAAATAAAGAAAAAATTACTAAAAATCTATGCTTCCCATAAACCGGAATAATGAAATTTTAGGAATAATCTCTTGAAACCGAAGAAAATGAACGGTTTCAGTACAATGAGATTTTGTAAGCCTGATATTTGCAGGATGTGTAGGGTATTCGAAGGTCTTAGGGTTCAACTACCTAAGCAAGCCGGCCTCATAATAAATAAAAAAATCTAGAGAGATGACCCAGCCAACATGAAATCGTAAAAGAAAACATCGTCAAACTCGTATATGGGTGCAACTCAATTCGAATTCGTAATTGTGTATACTTAACATTCTACCATATCGTAATTCCATCGTAGAAGATGTTGAAACTAAATGATATACGATTTTGTATCGATATGTTGGATGGAGTCGTATTTGGTACGACCAATGCGAAATGAAATCTTTTATCAATCACAAAAGAGTTTTCGCATTTTATTCGCACGTAAATTATTTCTATATCGAAATCGCAATTGATTACAGACAGATTCGTTAAGTATCTCACATAAACGTCGTTTTGTGAGTCACTTTAAAGATTTAAACGATCATCACATAAAATGACAATTCAATATGATATGGTGTATTAAATGTATTAAAATGAGTAGCGGCGTTTTATCGTGCAACCATCATCGCATAAAATGATGCGTGGCTCAAAATAAACTACAACGAAGCAGAAGAATTCATCACCGAAGGCAAATTTCATCGTTCAATTTTTCGGCACCAAAAAATGTAGCTGTTTCTTGTTTTTAGATCTAGTGATGACATTGTGGTGATTGTGAAGTTTGCTGCCGAGGAAGATTCGAAATTGAAGGTAAGAGGAGAAAAAACATTTTAAATGATTATTACCAGTGATTTAATTTTGTTTTTTCCTATTTGTAGATGAATTTTCTCAAATTCCTCATAATCTCCGAAGTTTGGGGGGAAGGGGGGTGGGGTGTGCGGTGTTGGAAGCGCAGCCTGGATCTGCCGATTTGAGAAAAAATAGTGTTCCTGGAAAATAATCATAAGGATATGGCCAACCGGACAAAATTCCAACCACTCGCAGGAAATAAATATGGCAATTTTTTCAGCAATAAGATAGGCTATAATGTTATCTGGTAAGAAATTCTTGGATAAACAGGACAAGCTATTCAGGCTAATGGTTTTTTTTTCAGCTAGAGATTGTGCCCGACGTTGCAAAAATTGTCAACTTCAACCTATTATTGTAAAAAAACAGCTTGATGATTTTGGCTGGATGTTTGGTTGCTGGATGAAGATGCAAGATTTTAGCCATAACTTTCAAAAATTTATTCTATGTTTTATCCTATAGTGAAACGAAACCCCACTAAGAAAGGCAGGTCCCAAAAGTGTCGATTTAACCATCTTTAATATGATGATCAATTTGCGGTTTCCATGGACGTTTCTAATTCATGCACTCCTCATGATAGCAGTTCCGATTATCCGTACATACGAAGAATTTCTTGAAAATGTAATTCAACAACAAAGATAAAAAATTTTGTTTACTCGAAAAATGATGTAACTTTCTCTTTTTCAGAAATCATGATTGGACCTGATAAAATTGGTGCCCTTCCAACTGCAAAGACGCATGCACCAAGGAGACAATCCCGGATAAGTCTATATGCTTACCCCGTCATCCGTGAATAACAAAAACGGGAAACATGAAAAGTAGAATTGGGGTTCTTTTCCCTCTCAGATTGCCGAAACAATGAGAGATAAAAAAATGTGTAAAGGATGTGAAGATAAACATATTCAATAAAAATTCACTTGAGATGTATTCGGAATGAATATTTATTTTGTTTTTAATATTTATATGCTATTTCCTAACCTATTTTAAATTATTCTCAAAAATCGTATTTCAATCACAATTGTACACACAACATGCTACGTAATATGGTTCCCAAAATCGTTTACTGGTACAAATCGTACAAGACTACAACACACCTCGCATAAAGTATCGTTCAAACAATCATTCGAATGTCAAATTTCATCATATCGTACATAAGTACAACACACCTCCTATAGAGTTTGACTTAAGTTGTGAATCGATGTTCAAATCTCCGAACATCGTATAAGACTGCAACACACTTCGCATAGAGGGTGACTTAAAACGCCAATCCATCGTCAGATCGCTTCAAGTCGTACAAAAGTAAAGCACAAATCGCATAAAGGTAGTCAAACATCTCAGTGACGTATACGTGTATAAAATGACTCGTTTAATGCAACGTTCAACATACCACCAATGCAACATAAAGTACCAAAGGAAATCAAACATCGTAATTCGATCCTATATGCCGTTGTCCAAGTCATAAATCTCAAAATAACGAAAACACGTACGTATATCGCCTCCACTTTTGGTAGGTATATGCTTTTTTCAAACGTCATATACGATGATTATTGTCGAAAAGATGTACGTATATCGTTTGATATACCTACCAAATTGTTGGCTGGGGAGACTACTTAATGTTTCCCAAAAAACACCAATTTAATTATTGAAATTGAATACTGATTTATGTATTCCGCCTACTGATTTACAGCCATCTTCAGAAAAAACTCGTCTCGGTTCTGTGCAATAAGATTGTATGCAAGCTTTGGTCCAATTTGTTCAAATTTATTAAAAATTTAGATTGAGATGGATAGAGCTTGAGCTTGCAATCTACTACGGTCCACCTGAGGCCCCTCTTGGCCAATTGCATAATTGTTGCACTCTGTGATTAGCTCGAGATAATCAATATTGCACTATGAACCCATTGAAGATTGCAGGGAACAAGCAATACAATCTCACTGTACAATTTTGAAGATCTCTTGCTTTCAAACGAATCAATAATGAAGCCGGCCAAGTCTGTGTAGTCAATTAAAAAAAGGGAAGCACATGTGATGATTTGTTTTGCGGAGACCAGCTGTACGTCATCCCACCACAAATCTCATGCTGGATTTCGGGGGTAATGGAAATGTGGCATGGAGATCACCTTGGATCTCCAAACTCTCAATCTAGGTGCATGATACAAATGACTTAGTTCATGGCAAAAAAAACCATTAACAGGCTCTGTTTCACAGAAAAACCAAAATGATGTTGATTTTTCAGCACAAAATATTCAATTTTCCCAAACAAACCTAAAAGTTTCAATTTACTCATGTTAACTTTACTTGAAAATTCTGTAAAAAAAACATGGACGAGTTTTGAACCTAAACGAAACTTTTAAGACCCCAGGGTTTGAGAAATTGAAAAATGACTCTAAATCGACTCAGTCTAGTGTACAATTATACATGATAGGGTTCCTGTGGACAAAATCCACAAATCCGGTAGAGATCGAACCTGCTCAAAATTTTGTCTAATTACTTAATTTTATGACTACTTTATTCCACGATGCAGTTCAAGTGGCAAAAGTGATTGTACAATGAATATAAGCTCTTCTAAGATGTAAGATCACTCAAATAAAAAAAAAAAAACAAAAAAATCGGAACGGACTCACCAAGGCAGAATAACGGGTTTCGTTTCCAGCGAACTTCTATCCAGTTTAGTCCCGTCTACTTAATTTTTGATGCTTTTCTGTTGGCCGATTTCGCGGAGCATCGTTTACCGGTAGCAAGTTCCATAACATGTAATAGCGCCATGGTTCAATTTGAAGAAACTTCTTCTAAAATTTATTCCGAGTCTTCCTGTCCACATTGTTCACATGGTACGATTTAGAGTTTTTAATTTTAAAAATTCAGTTTAAAAAAAATGGAATGAGAAAATTTTTGCGGAGCTGTCACAAACACGACCGATCTCTATTTTTCCCATGGCCAACTGCTTATTGTAGACTAAATCATTTAATCTTGAAGGTTTTAGAAGGTAGGCAGACTTGATTTATCTGACTTTAGATGGGTTTGGCTTTGTTCGAATTAATACTTGTTCTGTTTAAGAAAATAAATTGTGCGCCCTAGTGTTAAGCAAATTATTTATAAATCTTCAAGGAAACATACAGTTTCACTCAGATCCTATATCTATGTAAATATATATTCTCGTTTTAAACAATTGGCATATAGCAACAAAAAAGGTTCGGTTAGGAAACCAGCGAAAGAATGCTTTTTTTTTCATTTTCTCGGTGTTATTTCGCTGAAAAAACAGCAGGGAAGCTATTACTTATTTTTAATCCGTCGGTAAAGTTAAGACATGTATAGGAACAAAATCGAATTCCTTGAGAATTTGTTCAAATTGGCTTGAGTCGGCCCCGCTGGTGATATTTTTAAGATGTGCAAACCAGCATGATAAGATTTGAAAGTATCGAGAAGAAGTTTAATTTGTATCTGAGCAGCAATCTATATGCTTCCTGGGAAATAGTGTTCTTTGAAGTGTTTGCCTCATGGAACCTTTGATTTCTTGGAAATGATTATGAATACATTATGTATATCTACAAGAAATAAATCGAATTAAACTTTTAGGCTATATTGTCGATCTGGGATTATCTTTTAATGGAATGGAACTCAAGCTCCTGTGCTAAAAAATGATTGATTTACAAATGGGTTAGTATTTAATACATTCAAAACCAACTTCCGCCAACTTATTTATATGATCTGCCGAATCGATTGCAAGAGAATCCATTAACTTAACACTACGCGCATAACTTTCATTCATTACAAATAATAATCCACCAACACAAAAAAAGTGTGCGCTGTACACAGGGCTACAATGATATAGAATCCGTGTGAGTACATCTCTCAGATTTAAGCTTTTTTTGTCAGATTTGAGCATTTTTTTCAGATTTGAGCTTTCATATCCTATGCTCTCAAGGCTAAAAAAGCTTATATCTGAGGAAAAAAGATTAAAAACGAGATTCACTAACACTTCGCAAATAGAGGTTGGTCACACGATACAAAGACAAATCCTGTATCATTGCCAGTCCTCTGACTATGTATTTCATGGCCGAGATTCGATCTCATGACCGTTGGCTAAGAAGACTTGTAGGATATCCTCTAAGCCATGACAGGCGGCAAGCTTTAATGTTTTCGATATTTTTCAATAAAAATGAATAATTAAAGAGTTATGCAGAATTCTGTAGACTTTCGTTAAAGAAAAAAATACCAAAATGATTTTCCAAACGAAAAAAAACCATTCCTACTATTACTGAAATTTGACAGCCAGAACTGCGGTAATGTTGCAATGCATGTGATGGCGCAGATGGAGCATTACAGATAACAGATATTCCAGTCTAAATGGATTGTGATTACGTTGATTCTCTTGCAAATACTTTCCTTGTATTCTCCTTAACTTCATTAAAAATCACAGAATTTCGTTACAGAACCTCAGCGTCTATGTTGAACTTTTAAAACTCGTATAGAGTCAGCACTAGTTCCGAAAGGAAAAATAAAAGTTTTAAGTTTCTTCCGATACACTTTACTCAGTCGAATGTTAACTTTGAATTCTTCTATTTAAAAAAGTTATGTACCGTTTGGTTACGTGACTGTCTATGAATGTATTCACTCAGATTTTTTTGTTTGTATATTTCCACATTTTACTTCAAATTCCCATAAAATACCTTTTTAATCTCTTAGCGTAAAAACTAAATTGTTTGCTGTCTTTAAGTCAGTTTATGCTCGGTTTCAAATGTAAACTTTTGAAACTTAGTATTTTTCTGCAATGTTGCCAAAAATGTCTGTATGCCTTTCTTTAATTGGTTTTTAGCATTTTATTTAAAAAATTATCGCATACTTGTGCTCAGGACTAAAAACAAGTCAAAATCATGCTTTAAAATTATTGGCACATCAGAAAAAGTAAATTTGATAAACTTGTGATATTTAACTTGTTACAACTATTTGTCATTAATCATTAAACTCGAACCAAAAGAATGATTAACAAAAAGTAGTGCATGATGTAGAACTTTTAATTGTTTATTGAACAACAAATGACTAACCCTAGATTTGTTACTCATCATCAGCTTTTCTAGTCAAACATGTAAATTCTACTAAACCAAGCTTGAAGTTTCTACTGCCCCACTACATCCACATTCTCTGCACTTGGACGATAAAAATTTGCTTTAGTTTGGCCAGCCAGCCATTAACTTATCCAGTAGACCAAACAAGTCAGCTGAAACAAACAAGTCTATTTAATTGGAAAACATTATCCAATAGGAACATTTCTACTCGGGTCGGATGCACCACGCATTTCTACGTCCATCTTCAGTCGATTCTTCTATCTATGGCAAAGCTAGATAGTTCGGAAGTATGGCAGAATGGACGCCCAGAAAGAGATACAGCGAAAAAACGTGATAAAGTTCAATGACCCTGAACGAATTCTTTTGATTTTGCTGCTCAAGGCACATCACGCCAGAAATGTTTGTAAGAAGTGCGAATGTGTTTCTTCTTTTCTCGGTGTGTCTGGAATTTGTTTTCTCAAATAGTTAGAGTACATGTTAAAAACACGTGACATTTCGAAGTGTTAAAAAAGAACACTTTATGAAGCTAAACATATTTATCCAACGTTTTGAAAACTTATACCAGAAAAGGTGAAAACACGCAAAAACCGCACCTTACTGCGTTGCAGAACAACAAGGCCAGCAAAAGGAATCGAAAAGCACTACGTGCCAGAAGCAGCAGGAGACGAAAAATAAAACGCCGTTCCATCTTCCGATTCAACCCATCTTAAATGAGAAATGAGATGAAAAGAACACGCAAAAATGCCGGCCGGTTTTTTTTGGCGCAAACGCAACAAAGTCCTCTATGTATATCCAGCTTGCGAAGATATCATACGATGTGAGGTTTGGACTTTTTTTTCTCCAGTTTGGATAAACTCTAAAATGAGGGTTAATTCTAAAGGAGAACATCCGACCGACCGAGCAAAGGGTCAATGAAGAGTAATTGAAGCTTTCGGAACATCACTTCGTTTTGTGTTGTCCAAATTGCATAATGGCCTTGTGCGTTGTGTGCACCAGTAAATTGCTGTTAATTTTCACTTTCTTTCCGAATGAGCAGGAGAAAAATCGATTTCCGGAATCAGAAAGGCTCCCCGAGGAAGATGCAACAAGCCTTAACACGTGTACCGCAAAAAATTGAAACAATGGAATCTACTCACCGAGAGCCTTCATGTAGTCATCGAATCCCTCGGACTTGTCCATCTTGTACTTCTTTCCGACCCAGGCTGCCATTGTTGATTTTTGGTTGATTTGATTAAGGTGAAATTCACTGATAATAGTAGAGGGGGAAGAAACAGGATGAAGCTTCAATTAGATCCAATTTTTAGGAAGAAAAGGTGGGCGCGTGTTTCTTCGACAACCAGAAAATCTTTCTCACCTCACTAAACACCGAAGCTGACTGCTGCCGAATGACTGACTGACTGGAAAACACACAAGCCCCGATCCGAAAGCCGGTTTTATTTTATAGGAGGCGTCGGCGTCCCTGTGCGCGTTCAGGCGTCGCGACGCTTTTCACAGTCGACGCTGAAATGAGAACAGACCTGCGTCGGGTGTCGGTGATAAGATACACGCTGGGAAAGTGTAGTTCAGTATTTGGTTGATTCCAAAGCCTTCGGTAGCGTTGACATGGAAGTTGACAAATTTACAAGGGTATTCAAAGTTTACATCTGGCCTAGCAAATGGCCTACTATGGCAAACTAAAAAAAAGTTTCGACTTCTCCGAACTTTAAAAAGTGGTAGAAACTATGTCACTTCTAGCACAGTTTGATAATTTCACCATGCAAAAATGTTTTCAAAATGCATCACAGCATGCGAAAATAGAACACGTGTTGTAAAAAAAACTTGAAAACCGCAGATCTTGAAAATGTTTTTGCATGGCAAAGTTTTCAAAATGTGCTACAAGTGTCAAAATTTCTACCACTTTTTCCCAAAAACAATGAACTTGTTCTAAGTGCATCAACACTTACGAGAATTCTCGTTTTTTTCGCATGCCGCTAGTGTGCTACACTAAGAAGCATAACTCGAATGTTATAAAACAAACAATAAAACTATGTTGAACAAAATTATTCACAACACTTTAAATTAGGGTTGCCATCCGTCCCGCAAAAGCGGGACATGTCCCGCTTTTTTGTTGAATGTCCCGCCGTCCCGCTTTTTCCTCAAAATTTCCCGCAATTTGAATTCATGGGTTCAACACAGAAAATCTTTCCTACAAGAAATACGTATTTTCCCTCAGAATAAGCAGCATTTTTAACTCTAATGGCAAAACCCCGTATAAATAGAAGTCATGTAAGGAAAAACTGAGCGAAATTATTCCGCGTGAAAAAACCTTAGTGTACTTTCTCTTAACAACTTTGGCTGATGGTGAAACACGTAAAAGTTTTGCTATAGAATTAAGCTTTTTCAAAGAGTTTCTGAAATGTCCCGCTTTTTTCGGCTATGCCCCGCTTTTTTCATCAAATGTCCCGCTTTTTCCAGAAAGTATCTGGTTAGCCTACTTTAAATAGGTACTTCAAAGAAACAACATTTGTCAAATTTGGTACAGTGGTATGTAAGTTATAGTATGCCGAATTTTGACATTTCTAGAGTTTGTTTTGATTAGGTCGCATGAGCCATTCAATGACTTTCGAGAAAATCGGTGTGGAAGTTTTAAAACAGCTTTTAAATTCCCATTTAAAAAATAACAGTCGGAATTGTTCGGAAATTCGTTCTCCTATGCAAAAAATAGACGACAAATATGTTTGAACATGTGATACGGGCATTAGTAAGTTCTTACTGGTTTAAATGTACTTACGTCCTATTGCATTGATTATCTTGCTCATACGTCGTTGCGCAAATCATCAAGTTTTTATCATAAAAATTGTTTGAACATGATCGTAACTTCGATATTCTGTTCCGTTCCGTTCCGTATGTTGCATGAAATGAATTCCAAAACAATTCGAACTCATATTATAAAAGAAAGTCTGTTAAAATTTTCTTGAATTGCTGTTGTCCGGGACTGTCCATCGGGAATGTTTCAATTGGACTGTACAATTCTTGTTGATACTCTCATGACACGGGCCTTCATTTCGTTAACCGATCAACGAGTGCGGAAACATTTAATGCTGGATACATCTGTTGTAGGATAAAAATGTAATGCATGTATCAACGAATCAAAAATAACACTAATTCTACTTACCCAGCAATCATTTCAAGTCAGCTGTTCTATTTAAATACCTTAAGTCACACTCACAAACAATGCTCTTCTAAACTATTAATATTTTCCATCATTTTCACTAATTTCATAAGCATTTACTGCGAAGATGCCAAAGGACCTATGAACTGCACTTGCCGAAATGTTTTCAACGTCCTTTTGCATCACGGCAATCCAGTGCTGCGCAAAACGTCGTTAAAACCAAATTACACTCGAAAATGAGAAAGTCAACATACGTCTTAAATTCAAATCATGTTTTTGAAGTGTTATGACCGAGTCAGTAGAACAGTTTCCGGATGGAAGTAAAGATATCCGAAGGTTTACAAGACGATTTACTACTTTATTTTAAACTAACAAACGGAGTGAAAATATAAACGTGGCTTTCTTGTTTGTTGTTGCAAAAGGAGTGATGAAGATGGCCGTGCTGCCAAATCGGTAGATATGACAGCTCTCCCGCCGCTCAAAATAGTTGCTCCTCGGCGCTAGAGATCCAGTCGCTGTGGTGGTTTGATAGTCCTCACCGAACGTCGCAATCCTTCGCCCGCTGAAGCACCTGCAGGAAACACCAGTCGCTTGGACTCAGTATGTTCACCCGGATCGGTCACTGGTTCAGCTGCAGAACTACTAAATTGTCCAGGATGAGCAACGTTATTATCAAGATCAGGAATGTCAGAAAGGTCATTTTTACTAGCATGGGTTGTTATTGCGACATTATCATCAACATTTTCACCGCGATCAAAAAATTCGTTCGTTGAAGAGCTCTGTACCCCTGAACCAACGCTGCGTAACTGATCTATGTGACGTTTCCATTGACGACCGTCGTCCAACTCAACTAAGTAATGTAGCTTTCCTAAACGTTGCATAATTCTTCCGAATTCCCACTTGTTCGCGTTAACGTATTCCCTAGCTGAAACACGCGAATTTACCTGAAGTTCTCTGATTTTCCTTTGAATCTCATTCCCCTTTGGATCGTCTGAGGGTATCATGAGATCTAAACGCGAGCGAATCTGCCTTCCAAAGACTAGCATAGACGGAGATTTTCCTGTCGCAGGATGTATCATCTTTCGATAAGAGAGTAGTATCGAACACAACTCAGCATGGACTTCTGAACGATTGCAATTTAAAGCTTTCAACTTATTCTTCATTGTTTGTACGAATCGCTCTGCTTGACCGTTCGTAGCAGGGTGATAAGGCGCGGTAAATTTATGAATGACTCCATTCAACTTTAAAAATTTCCCGAACTCTGCAGAGGTAAACTGTGTACCGTTATCCGTAACGAACACCGACGGAATTCCGTATGTAGCAAAAAATTCCCTGCAAACGCGAATAGTGGTATCAGTGGTCATATTATTTACTAAAGCTTAGTTCTTTTAGAAATGGGACACTTTCATTTGCTAATAGCTCGTTAACTAGTTATTGGATATTAAAAATTTTGACAGCATTTTGTTGCCTGTAAAAAGTACTATTCGACCTATTTTTTTCAAAATTTAAAATTTACGCGTTTTTGAGATATGTACGATGTAAGAGAAAAAGAAAAAAATAATTTTGCACAGTTTCCTTTAAAGTTCGTCATTATCAAATTGATAGCTGACAAAACCGTTGATTATTCAAAGAATTACTGAGTTTTTGTGGTGGATAAGTATGCAAACACTGTCAATAATGTCCACAAAGTTCAAATCAAGCATTGTAGTGAAGAAAATGATCGGCAACAACGGTTAAGGATCATCAGGGAAGTCAAGTCTCATACCAGCATTTTTAATTTTCAATAAACGAAAAACTAAGGGTAGACCGCTGAAATATCCAAAACAATTTTCTCCGATAAGCTGAAAGTGTTGCCTAGTGATGACTCATAGAAATCCAACCTCAAACAACCATTTTTTGATAGTTCCAAAGCTCTTAAGCTGTAAAACCGGTACCGAAAAAAAAACGTTCAAAAATGTGGTCAAAAATAATCAAATTTGTTCATTTCGAAACAACTGTATCCACTTAAATGCTTCCAGTTTCCAGTTTCCAGAGAAGTATTGGACCAAAAATTATCAGAAATTGAAGAAGGAGGGTGAAGCCACCTAAAATATAGATTTTACGAAGTATAAGTTGGAGAAACTGATCAATACCATGACTGAAAAAAGTGTGCGCCGGCCAATGGGAGATACCAAGAATAAAGTAGAAATTTCTTTAACAAAAAACGGTAAATATTTTTTTTCAAATTTTTTCATGAAATATCATAACATTACCTTCATTTTCTTCATAGAAAGTATTTGGTTCAAAAGAATGGTTTTTGAGATACAGGCATTCGTAACTGTCCCATTTCTAAAAGAACTAAGCTTTACGCGAACATCGGGCCACTTTGAATAAGCATCTATCAAAATAAGGAAATACTGTCCAAGAAACGGACCAGCATAATCTGCGTGTACTCTTTGGAACGGTTCCGATGGAGTCTCCCAACAATGGAAAGATATTTTAGGGGGATTAGCCTTAGTCGCCTGACACGAGCTGCAATCATTGACAAGACGTTCGATGTCTTTGTCAATCCCTTCCCACCAGCAGTAGGATCTTGCGAGAGATTTCATTCGCGAAACACCGAAATGGCTTGAATGGAGCTCATCTATTACCTTCGAACGTAAAGAAGGTGGAATGTAAACGCGTATTCCCCTCATAAGGCAATCTTTCTGTAATGTACACAGTAAATTTTTGACTCAATTTCCAGCAAAAAAAATTGCTGGAAACGTTCAGCAATGCAAATTTTTGCTGGAAACCAGCAATCGGTTTTCTAATTGCTGGATTTTTCAGCATTCGGTTGTGTTCTTGTCATTTTTGCTGAAAAACCAGCAATCGGTTTTCAAATTGCTGGACTTTCCAGCAATTGATCTAGTTTGCTGGAAAATCAGCAATCGAGTTGTCAAATTGGAATCTGTTTGTTTATTTTAATTAAACGATCGTTCAACAGCTCAGGTCATTCTGGTCGACGAAATCTGTTTGTTTTCGTACGCTGAAGCAAGGTGAGACTCTATTTTACGAAATTTGGTTAGATTAATATAATTATTTTTTTTTCTCTATATTCTAGCAACCAAACATCAAGTCAAGGGGTGAGTTTATATTGGACAGGGAGATATTCCATGAAAGATACTTATCATATCTTTTTTTTCAGGTGGCGGACGAACAACACTTTGGCATAAAACTGCCACCCCTGAACCAGCGTTGGAATAAAAAAAAATCATGTACTTGAAATTAAATAAATCCCTTATTAAAAAATTGAAAAAAAATATTGATTTTATTGCTTATTATATACACAGCCAGCATTAAATATTTAATTTTAAATTGAAATATAAATTTGGTACTAAATATAGCCGGTTGTTTTGAAAGAAATGCTGGTTTCCAGCAATCTGGATTGCTGATTTTCCAGCAATTTGAATTGCTGGAAACCAGCATTAACGTTTGCTGTTTTTTCCAGCAATTAAAATTGCTGGAAATTTTGCTGAAAAGTCAGCGAGACAAAAACCAGCAAAATTTTGCTGGTTTACAGCAAAAAATAATTTGCTGTGTAAATTCTTCTTGTCCGATTCCGAAACGAAACTTAGGTTCGACAACTCTTCCAGCTTTTAAACCGTTAAGCAATATTTTAACACTACTATCCGAAAGTGTAGCGGTTCCTAACTCATCAACAGTCAAGGGTAACGTTTGGATCATATTTACTTCTACCGCGTCTGGTTTTCGATTTCATTATCAGGATTTGTCATACTAACCGGCAAACGAGATAAAGCATCCGCGTTACAATGATCCGAAGAACGACGGTGACGAATATTGTAATCGAACGACTGTAAGAATGCAGCATAATGCTGCATGCGCATGGCAGACATTGGCCCTTATTCTGCGCCTCGAGTGACGTGACGATAGTAGAGTCACCCAAGTCACTCTATTCCAGCAGTCGGTTTAGGTGAGGAACGTCACTTCGGATGAACTTTGTGAGTTCTTACCCTATTCTCGTAGTCACCGTGGGTGAGAATCGTCGCATTCGGGTGACGATTTTAGGTGACAATTGTCGGTACCTTTTCAGGTGGTGACGAGATAGAAATTTAATCGAGAATTTATGTAAATCACAATGTAAGGCTCTAAATGGTTAATTATACTAATGAATGATAGTTTTGGAAATAAAATTAAGCAAATTTATTAGCAAATATGATTTTTAAATATATTGAAACTTTTTCATTGCTATCTCAAATATGTAATTTGGATTGGAATACTGAATGGAAAGTATGATCTTCTAATGAAATCCAAAATTCAGATTTAATTGAAGTTTGTTTTTCGAACCGTCAAAACGATGAAATAACGAAAACTTTGGAATTCAAATATTACAATACTTTTAATTTTATTTTCACTTTTTAATAATATGCTATGCAAAGAAACCGGATTTAGGTTTATGTAACCGAAATTTGTCGTTTGAATCTGATGCTGCTGCTGCTGTTTCGTTGGTTTCGATAAATGCTCGGCATTCCATGATCTCCTATCTGGCAGGCGATAACAACTTCCGGCATGCCACGGGGGTAACTTCAGTTGAGGAAAATATATATACCGGCAGCATTCGCCATTACTGAAAACGAAAAAAAAAACTTAACTTCTCTTGGATGATCGAACAGTTTCAGGTACAAAACACAAATTATTTTACATACCTGATAAACCTTTGGAAATGTTTAACAAACACCGCCTTTTTGTGCGCTGGGTTTTTGGAGCAGCAGCCGTCGGCATCTGATTTTTTTTCCCCGGCAATATGACCCAGATCCGAACTTAGCTTTGATGAACGAAATTTGCACTTACGTCGCACAAATCGTCCGTTTTTCTTCCTCAAGCAGCTTGCTGTAACCGTACCATCCGAGGATGGCCATTTTCGAACCGAAATTCTAACCCGAAATCCTAAAAACTTACTTCGGAAAATCCGAAGCGAGAGCAAAATCCAAACAACACCAGCAAAATTCTACCATTTTGACAGATGTGTTCATTCGGTCACTCACCTAGAGTGAACCTCTGTCACTTTACCCACAACGACTCCGGGAATAAGGTGACAAATCTCACGGTGACTCGAGGTGAGGTGACAATCGTCACCTCATGCGCGGCGCAGAATAAGGGCCATTGTTGGTAAACCCTTATTCTCTGAAAATATCTGACTAACCGGTTTATTGTCTGTGATAAGGGTAAATTTCCGACCGAAAACGTATTGATAAAACTTACGAATGCCAAATATAATAGCATACGCCTCCTTGTCCACTTGAGAGTATCGCTGTTGTGTTTGCGTAAGTGTTTGTGACGCGTATTGCAGTGGTCGCTCAGTCCCATCAGGAAACTGATGACTGAGAACCGCACCGACCCCGTATGGCGATGCATCAGTAGCTAAAACTAGCGGTAATGAAGGATCGTAGTGTACAAGAAATCTATCCGATTGCATTTCTTTTTTCACGAGATTAAACGATTTATCGCACTCCTTCGACCATACGAATGGAACATCATTTTTCAAAAGATTATTTAAAGGAAACAAAACCGTACTCAAATTAGGAAAGAATCTGCCATAGTATCCCACTAGGCCTACGAAACTACGAATTTGGTCTTTGTCCTTAGGAATTGGCATATTTTGTATAGCCTCTACCTTTTTACGCAATTTATGCACTCCGTGCTTATCCACCATATAACCGCAATATTCAATCCTATCTGAAAAGAAATCGCACTTGTCACGATTGACACGCATACCATGCTTTTCAATACGCTGAAGAACTTCTCCCAATCTAAGTAGATGTGTTTTGTCATCAGGACCACTGACGCGAACATCATCAATAAACACGGTCACCCCCGGAATTCCTTGCAATATTTGCTCCATTAATCTTTGGAATACAGCAGGCGCGGAGGCCACACCGTACATTAAACGCGTTGGGCGAAATAAACCCCTATGAGTAGAAAGAGTAAGAAGTTCCCGATCCTCGGGGCGAACCTCCAACTGCAAGTATACTTGTGATAAATCTAACTTAGAAAACTTTTCTCCTCCGGCTACAGAAGCAAACAGTTCTTCTACTGTTGGTAACGGATGGTCGTCGACCAATAAGCAAGGATTAATTGTGATTTTATAATCACCGCAAAGTCTAACTCTACCACCTGTTTTGAGTACAGGTACAACAGGTGTTGCCCACTCGGAACGCTCAACTTTCTCCCAAATCCCATCTGCTACTAGCCTATCAATTTCTCGATCAATTGCATCACGTACCGCGAACGCAACCGGACGCGCCTTCATGTAGACTGCACGCGAATCAGGACGAATGTTAAGCGACGCTTGAACTCCGACTATTTTCCCGATACCGTCCTGGAACACACCTTGGTGCTTTTCGAGTAAGTTTTTCAATGCCGTAAGAGATGGCTGTTTGAAACTAGAAGCATAGGATCAGGCTTCCCAAAAGTACTGCATTGCGATGACAGTTTTTTCTTCGCCGAACAAACTGTCTCGGTTTCCTTTAACCGCTCGGTTCGCTGCTGTACAGTCGGTATCGAATCAAAAAGCTTCGGCATCATCACACACGTTCGGGAACGAAGACTGTATCTGAACAATCGGCTCAAAGCTTGCGCTGCCGAAAATGTTGTGCTTAAAGCTGTAGCGTACCGAATCGACAGTTCGGTTTTTATTCCTTCATGCCTCCTGTTTCTAAAATAATTTCATTTTAACTGTCGGCTGTAGGGCGTGACAGTTTCAGGCATGACTGTCACGGATGACTGTCATGCTTATACCGTACCCATGCCCGGTCGTATGCTGCTGCTCGCTTCGAATAGATCGAACGAACCATCTATTCGAACTGAGTAGCCGCATACGACTAGGCGTAACGCAATGTGTGGTGCCGGTGAAGGTTAGGCGAAAATCGTTATTGTCTTAACCAATCGTACAATTTACTACTTTAACTTTTTTTCTAAGAATCATAGCCTTAGAAATATTAAACTCGCGGGAAACGTGGGTTTAAATAGAACCTATTTTTGTGCGATTTGAAAAGAGACTTGATCGTTATCATTTTTCTCTAAAATTTGTATAAGTATTCAAAAAAAAAAATTAGGTAGGTTATCATTTAAGGGTGAAAATCTCAAAGTGAAATCCTAATTTGAACTTAAATCTGTATTGAATCTCAATCTGAAATTTAAATCTAAACCTGATACCTAAAATAAGAAATCTGAAAGCAGAATTTGAATCTGAATCTGAATATAAAATCCTACTCCGAAATCTGAATCTGAATCCTGGACATAAAATTTGAACCTGGGATCTCGATGTGAAATCTGAATCTGAAATCTCAATCTTAAATATGAATCTGAAACATGCGCGGTCCTATGGAAAGCCCCACCCCCGTCAAACACGTGGGCCAGAGATTTCTGACGCTTTCAAAATTATGTTTTTTCGGAAAATAGGTTCATTTCCAGTTTTTCATGATTTTGAATTCCACTTAGCTGTAGTTTTTGACCATTGCTTGTCAAATAATCGCAATTAGTATGGATTGTTAAATTAACATGATTTGAAATATTCTGCGCAAAAAGAAATTAAATTAATGGTTGGTTTTGGTTTTATGCTGAATTTAATAAACCACGTCTTAAGGCGGAATTGGATTTTAAAGGATAAAAGAAATTAAATTTTTGATCTTTCCATAAAGTTCCAATTGAAAACATACATGTACACTGTTGTTTTTCAATTATTTTTCCAATAATATACGTAACGTATCAAATTGTGGGATTCAATTGTTTTTTTCTTTTTTAAGATAACCTTTTAAAAATTTCTATTCTAAATTTCTTGATACACTTCTATCAGGTATCAGGTCAGATAACAAGCTGGTGTAAATTTCAGATTGTCAGAATTTTATCTTCATATTTATTATTTTTTTTTTTTTTGGTTGGATGGAAGTATTAACTTTCGAGAATATATGCTGAACGAACAAAACAATTTATGTAAATCGATTGAATTTATAAAAGTTTAACACTAGAGATGAAACCAACGCAATACATGGATTATTTTTATTATTTTTTCACATAACAGAGAGGTAAATTTTAGTGTGGATGCTAGTATGTAATGGTAATTTATTTTATTTGCTTATGAACACTACATTCCTTAATATCAAAAATTGTATTCAATATTCGTCGATATAACTATTATGCTTCTCCATAAGGTTTCATTTTGAATTCTTTAAAAGTCAAGTCGAGGATACGTTTCGATCTACATAAGATTTCGATCAAGAATAAGCAGTTAAATTTTTGAATCACACCAGTAATTTATGCCCACGAAACAAATAGCTCACATTTTTTGGAACATGGTACAGACATTTTTCAATAATTGCTCAAATTTATCTATTAAGAACATGGTACAGTCTTTTTTCAATAATTGCTCAAATATATGTAATGAATTTCTATCCTATGTTAGCTTGAATCTCATAACAAGTGTATAATGTACTTTCATTTATTTATTCAAAATAAGATATTTCTTACTGAGCTCATAAGGCGATGATTTTTTGACTCCTTGGTATGAAAAAGACGAAAATCAACTTTTGATTAAAATTTTCTCGCAGGGAAAATTATAGAATCGCAGATTGAAGTTTTATCAAAATATATAGTAATAAATTCATGTAGGAAATGGGTTCAAAAAGAAATAATTTCTTGATAAGAAATTTGAAACTATTCCTGAATCTGAAATCAGAATCTGAAATAAGAATCTGAAATCTAAAATCTGAAATCGGAATCTGAATTCTGCATCTAAGATTTTAATCTAAAATCTCAATTTGAAATCTGAATCTGAAATCTAAATCTGAATCTGAAATCTGAATCTGAAATCTGAATCTGAAATCTGAATCTGAAATCTGAATCTGAAATCTGAATCTGAAATCTGAATCTGAAATCTGAATCTGAAATCTGAATCTGAAATCTGAATCTGAAATCTGAATCTGAAATCTGAATCTGAAATCTGAATCTGAAATCTGAATCTGAAATCTGAATCTGAAATCTGAATCTGAAATCTGAATCTGAAATCTGAATCTGAAATCTGAATCTGAAATCTGAATCTGAAATCTGAATCTGAAATCTGAATCTGAAATCTGAATCTGAAATCTGAATCTGAAATCTGAATCTGAAATCTGAATCTGAAATCTGAATCTGAAATCTGAATCTGAAATCTGAATCTGAAATCTGAATCTGAAATCTGAATCTGAAATCTGAATCTGAAATCTGAATCTGAAATCTGAATCTGAAATCTGAATCTGAAATCTGAATCTGAAATCTGAATCTGAAATCTGAATCTGAAATCTGAATCTGAAATCTGAATCTGAAATCTGAATCTGAAATCTGAATCTGAAATCTGAATCTGAAATCTGAATCTGAAATCTGAATCTGAAATCTGAATCTGAAATCTGAATCTGAAATCTGAATCTGAAATCTGAATCTGAAATCTGAATCTGAAATCTGAATCTGAAATCTGAATCTGAAATCTGAATCTGAAATCTGAATCTGAAATCTGAATCTGAAATCTGAATCTGAAATCTGAATCTGAAATCTGAATCTGAAATCTGAATCTGAAATCTGAATCTGAAATCTGAATCTGAAATCTGAATCTGAAATCTGAATCTGAAATCTGAATCTGAAATCTGAATCTGAAATCTGAATCTGAAATCTGAATCTGAATCTGAAATCTGAATCTGAAATCTGAATCTGAAATCTGAATCTGAAATCTGAATCTGAAATCTGAATCTGAAATCTGAATCTGAAATCTGAATCTGAAATCTGAATCTGAAATCTGAATCTGAAATCTGAATCTGAAATCTGAATCTGAAATCTGAATCTGAAATCTGAATCTGAAATCTGAATCTGAAATCTGAATCTGAAATCTGAATCTGAAATCTGAATCTGAAATCTGAATCTGAAATCTGAATCTGAAATCTGAATCTGAAATCTGAATCTGAAATCTGAATCTGAAATCTGAATCTGAAATCTGAATCTGAAATCTGAATCTGAAATCTGAATCTGAAATCTGAATCTGAAATCTGAATCTGAAATCTGAATCTGAAATCTGAATCTGAAATCTGAATCTGAAATCTGAATCTGAAATCTGAATCTGAAATCTGAATCTGAAATCTGAATCTGAAATCTGAATCTGAAATCTGAATCTGAAATCTGAATCTGAAATCTGAATCTGAAATCTGAATCTGAAATCTGAATCTGAAATCTGAATCTGAAATCTGAATCTGAAATCTGAATCTGAAATCTGAATCTGAAATCTGAATCTGAAATCTGAATCTGAAATCTGAATCTGAAATCTGAATCTGAAATCTGAATCTGAAATCTGAATCTGAAATCTGAATCTGAAATCTGAATCTGAAATCTGAATCTGAAATCTGAATCTGAAATCTGAATCTGAAATCTGAATCTGAAATCTGAATCTGAAATCTGAATCTGAAATCTGAATCTGAAATCTGAATCTGAAGTCTGAATCTGAAATCTGAATCAGAAATCTGATTCGGAAATCCGAGACTCGAATATGATCCCTAAATCAGAATCTGAAATCTCAATCTGAAATCTGAGTCTGAAATCTGAATTTGAATTTGAATTTGAAATTTAATGCCTTAACCTGAATCTGAAATCCAAATTTGAATCTAAAATCTGAAATCTTGACCTGAAATAGGAATCAGAAATCTGAATTTGTATCTGAAATCTGAAATCTCATATTTCAATCTGAAATCTTGAACTTAATGCTCTTAAACGAAACCCAATTTCAGGTTGGAAAACAACACGCATCAATGCGCGTCGACCAACTAATAACGTAAGGATAGCCAGCCGCAGTAGCTAGCTTACGCTCAAGCAGAAGGAAAGCTCATACGTTCGTTAATTCGAAATTAACTCAGTCCGAGCGTGGATGACTATCCGAAACGAATCTCGGCTACAGTCGGACGAAATAAGCAATACTGTCATGAAAAATTCAACGCATTGAAAACTGTTACGAAGATATTCCCAAAACTGTCACGGAGCTTAAAAAGCTTTCATACCCACGAAAAAACTTTCGCATGAAGAGAAACAAGCCATCGTTGTACATCGTACGACCGCTCCTTTTAAAACTGTCGGGGAAGAAATATTCGGAAAGCTTTCATCGGGGTGTATGCGCGACGTTCGCAAGAATACTGTCGTTCGGCAGTACTATTCGGAAGCCTGCATAGGATACAGAATGTAAATTGGACTTGCAAATGCTGTTTAAATCTAGATTCAATTTAAGAATCCAATCACGGCCCATTAGTGGATGTCGATTTGATTTTGCAACATGGAGGGGTAGTGTGAGCTCATCACCGTTCGAAAAAGTATTTACAACAATTTTTCCTAAAATATTAATATCGGAATCGCAATAACTCACCAATTTAGTATCCGTCGGTTGTAGCGTCACGTCCTTGAAATAACATCTCTTATCCCGGGCACTAATCAAAGAAACAGGTGAACCAGTGTCCAACTCGAATGTCAACTTCCTCCCGTTGACCAGCAGATCCAGCAGAAACTTATCAGCGAAACCCAGAGTACTTCGCAGGTGGAGAATATCTTTAACCAACACAGTTTCTTCGATGTGGTGTGCATCCGTCTTGGTTCTACTGGAACTTTGCTTCGATGATTGACACACCTTGGCCTAGTGTCCCTTCTTGCCGCAAGCTCTGCATTTGGTGGACAGATATTTGCAAGTGTTGGCGAAATGATCCGAATCGCCACAACGGTAGCATTTGGCACCTCCTTCTAGGCTGGCTGACGGTTTGTCCTTGGATGTTGTTGGGGAAACCGGCTGGCGAGGAACATTTGACTTTTTAAATTTCCTCTTCCCGTGCTCGATTTGTTGGACAGCAGAAGTTGGAACCAAACCCTTCATCTCGTTGGTTCCCCGTTGGGACATTTCCATGCCAAAAGCAATGTCTTTAGCTTTGGCAAGCGTAAGGTCACGGACTTCCAGAAGACGTGACTGGATTACCCGGTTGGACAACCCGAAAACGAACTGGTTGCGAAGAGCAGTATCCAGATGATCCCCAAAGTTGCAAGTTTGGGCCAGCTTCTCGAGGTCCGTCAGGAAGTCACTAAGTGATTCCTGGTCGTGCTGATTCCGACGGCTGAACTTGAAATTTTCCAGAATTTCCAATGGTTCCGGATTGAAATGGCGTTTCAGCAGGTCTCCAATCTGCTTGTAGCTTTTCGTTTCGGCAGCTTCGGTTTTGAGCTTGCTACAAAGGATGTCGTAGGTAGCAGCTCCCATGTAATGCAGCAAATAGTCGCGCCGGTCGTTGTCTTGCACCTTGAAAATCCGGAAAGAAATCTCAAGCCGCTCCAACCATCGATCGAATTTGGATGTTGCGGCATTGAACGGCTCGAATGTAAAGCTTGCCGGCACCGCAGCAGCAGAAGATGTACCGGCAGTAGGGGGACCCATGACGAAAGTTTGAGGTTAGCTTTATTAATCTCGGAGAAGGTTCCGGTAAGCTGCAGGTTTTCGTCCGTCCTCGTCGCCAAACTGTTATGACCGAGTCAGTAGAACAGTTTCCGGATGGAAGTAAAGATATCCGAAGGTTTACAAGACGATTTACTACTTTATTTTAAACTAACAAACGGAGTGAAAATATAAACGTGGCTTTCTTGTTTGTTGTTGCAAAAGGAGTGATGAAGATGGCCGTGCTGCCAAATCGGTAGATATGACATGAAGTAATTTATTGATCAAATGAAACCAAGTTTTTCCCTAACATAGAATTCATGTTTGTCTATCGTTTGTAGTCAAAAGCTTGATTTTGTTTATATTGGTTCATACGACTTAATCAAAACTAACTCTAGATTTTCTCGCTTAGATGATATCGGGATTATTAATGTGTTAACTTAGCTTCAAAATATCAAAACATTTATTCCTTATGTTCGATTGGAAAATGGATGAAAATTTGTAACTGTGAAATTTTCAAGCTACAGTGAGTAATAAACTTTTTGTCAAACTCAAGATTTTATTTTTCGTCAAATCCTATTTCAACCCTCATCCGTCTCAAAAAATTTTACCCGTTAGAGTACCTGGAGTGTCAATTTGAAAGGACACTCCTGACGCTAAGGACAGTGTTCGAAAAAAAAAAAAAATACAACACTTTCATTTGTAAATAACTTTTGAATGGATGGATGAAAATTGATGAAATTTCCAGTGATACTACCTTGTAATGTAATGTCTAAATGTGCAAAATTTTGTGGCGATTTGTTGAGTAGTTTCTGAGATATCGTCTAATAAATAAATTCATCAAACGAAATTTTTGGCACGATCGTGAAAAAAATTTGGAAAGTCCCATTGAGAGACCCCAAAACGGCTGGAATTTGACTATGCGACCAAACAAAAATGGAAATGAAAAATATTTCTAAGAGTCTATCGACTTACAATGAGCTTGAGCTACAATGAAAGTAAGAATGATCAATTCCATGATGGTATGGGAAGCGAGGGGTTGAATAAAGGGCAATCTGATCCTTTCAATTGGAGAAGTGCAGAAGGAGTAGATCAACTTTTCTGTCTGATTCGCCCAAGAGACAAAAAAACATATCAAGCATCGTGTCTTAATGATAAAATAATCAAAATACCTACGATGGTGAAATGGTGCGCCAAATGGTAAACTCGTTAGGGGCCGTTCAGATACCACGTGGACAGAAAAATGAGATTTTTGACCCCCTCCTCCCCCTCCGTGGACAAGCGTGGACATTTCACAAACACCTACCCCCCTCCCCGGATGTCCACGTGGACAGATTTGATTATTTTTTCTAAATCTAATTTAACAGTTAGAAAACACTACTTTTTGCCTTTTTGTTATTGAAATGGCTAATTTTGAGAAATAAAAACGAATAAGCATTCCTTGATATGAAATAATTTAAATTTTTTAATCATCATATTTATCACTTGCTTTCAAGTGACTACTAAATGTTTAAACTTAAACTGGAAAGCTTTGCAATTTAAAGATTTTGATTTAAACATCTGAATATTCATTCACCTTTAGAAAATGTTTTGGAAGTGTGGACGTCCACGTGGACATGACCCAAACCCCTACCCCCCTCTCCGTGGACAAGCGTGGACATTTCTATACACCCCCCCTCCCCCTAAGTTGTCCACGTGGTATGTGAACGGCCCCTTAGAGGGGTGAAATTTTGAAAGAAAAATCGTAAAGGAGATCGATACGAACTTTCTACCGGGCACCTGGACGATCTCTTGTCAGAAATTTTTCATTTGCAAGCTCCCCCTGAATGTTCTGGAGAAGAAAGAGAAGAAAAATTAAAAAAAAAGTATATCTAATACTAAATTTTTCTGACGATCTGTGGAAGATGCAAATCGATAAGTTGTACATAACGCTTGGCACAATTATTGGCAAAATATACAAAAACAGGCCTACAAAATCGACCATTTTCCTTGCATAGCCCTTTGAAAGTTTCTCAAAGTTAAATACCATGTTTTTGTAGGATCTGGAATCGTGCCATCATGCATTAACAGTGGAGCAGTGATAAAAAGTCAATAATGTGTGTTCTGGCAGACGGATGACAATCTTCTTAGCTTGTCATAACTTCGATAAAATAGGCAAATTTGAGTTATTTTGGGGAACTAAGTTGGCCTTGCTCGAGTGCGGTCGCGTTAATTTTCCACGGTCGCGTTTTGCTTCGTTATTCCTCGAAAATTATTTTTCCTTTAGAGGAATGAGAAGTTCCTCATAAAAAGACGGTCGAATTCTTTTTTTTTGCAACGCTCGTTGTTGTAGTTGGAGATGAAGTCTTTTAATATGAAGAGAGCAAACGGGAAGTTAACAGTGCAAAAAAAAAAAATCGAAGATTTGAAAAATTGAAATTTTTACAAATGGCCATCGTTATTTTTCGATAAGGATTTTTGGTAGAGAAGGTGTAAATTTGTGTGTTCCTGCTGGTCGTGATGGTGTTTGCGCTAATGGAAATTAGCAAACTTGAATCGGTTGAGCAACAAACAATTGAAAAAGTATTTTGTTCAATGGTTGATTGAATTTGTTTATTGCTTGGGGGAGGATGGTGTGTGTATTTCGTTGTGTACGTGCTAATGCTGGTGTCGAGTGTATTACTGAAATTTTATTTATATTTAAAAATGCATGCGTTTTGCTGAGCTTTTTAGTGTGGAAATTTTCGAAGCTTTATTGGCTTAGTTTCGGCAATGATTAGAGTTTCAGTGAGAAATTTGCAACTAAGCTTAGTTCATTGGAGTGAAAAAGAAAAGGCTGCGCTGACTGAGCAAAGCTATGTGACAAATTGGCTAATTTGATTGAAAACGATATCAAATGATATTAGCTGAAGAAATGCAGTTAAAATTGGGGGAATAGAAAAAAAAATGAGAAAATGTGATCTGGATAGGTTCATGGCGAGTGGTTGATGTTGGCTGACCTGCTGAAGAAATGACATGATATTCAGCTTTTTTCGGCTTGCTTCGATAGTAGGATTTACCGAATTTGAATCAGGATCTGGAAGTAAAGCTAAGTATTTATTCACTTTATCTTATTAAATGTAGCCTCTGGATATGCGCTAATGGGTGATCATACGTTTAAATTTTTCGGAAAAAACCTTTCGAGCTCTTAACAGACCTCGGAAGGTTTTATGTTCTTCTAATATTTTCTGTCTCTCTTTTTTATTTTCAAGAGCGAGTAAAGGCGCTTTATCCTTGGTCGATGACCTGAAATGATTGCACACTGAAATCCAAAACAGTTCAACGATCAAAAATTAAACTTAAAATTTCAGTTTTCTTTTATTTATAACATCAACATCTTCAAAATGCTTTGTATTCTTGAGTTTTGTGATTTCTTTGTACAAAATAAATCATTTCCAGCCGTTGAAGAATGGTCTTATTTATTGGTTCCTTCATCAAGGAGCATTTTTCTTAGCATGCTCCCAACGATACTGCCCATTTGAAACGTATGGTACTGGTGGTCCACGTTTCTTCCTGTTCCTGTGTTCCGGTTGTCTCTGCGTTCTCTGCTCCATGGTAGGCCCAACCATTTTGTGTTTTTGATCATTTTAATGTTTTTATGTTAAAATGATTGAAAACATGAACAAAGACAAGAAGAACAATAACTCATTCATTGTTCTTTGGGACTCAGACATAAGTTCTGGCTATGGAAGTACGATTAGTGATTAGTGATTAGTGATAGGCAAATTTGAGTTATTTTGAAGATCAAGATTAATTTCCTGGTCAACAAAAATAGCCTTGATTTAGAAATAAATACTATTTCATAGTGTGCAATATAGATAGCGCATATGTTACCCAAACATTTTGGTCAATAAATTTATTAATCAGACGCCATCTCAAAAACCACTCAATAGATCGTCACAAAAGTTTGCAAATGTAAACATTTCATTATTAGGTAGTATCACTGAAAATTTCATCAATTTTCATCCATCCGTTCTAAAGTTATTATTAAATTAAAGTTTCGCATTTTTTTTGGATACAGTCCTTATTTATCTCTTGTTTTTTAACCGATTTACACAAAATTTATAGTACTTAGGGTGTTCGGATCAAAAAGTGGTCAAACTAAAATGCGTGAAAATCGATTATTTGTTTATAAAAAAATCAAAGTTTCTTTTTTTTTTTGAAGTTCAAACTGTATGAAATGTATGACGGAAAAAATTATCTGTTAAGATTTCGGTCAACCTAGTCCAAATTGGCGAGACTTTCATTTGACGCTTGCCATCAGATTTTGTACAATCACGTTATCCACTTTCTTCGGCGCAGAACGCCAGTTTCCTTTGATCTGCATCTCGTCGCTTTCAGTTTTTTGGGTCTTCTTAAAGTTCAATATTTTTCGATTGGGAGAAGTTCTGGTGTGTTGGGAACAACCTTTTTTTAGTGGGTAACCACAGGTGGTAAATTCCGGTTACAGATTGTATTCGAAGGCACTGCGAGTCACCGCTTCCACCCAGTTTGCTACCCTGGGAAGACTCATGATCTACTCCGTGTATACCTCGTACTTCCTAAACTCCACCTGGGGCCGTAGACCTGGTTCCCACCTCGAACTGTTTAACACACTATTCTTTAATAGTTGGAGGTCTATTCGCGCTAGTGCACTCCAAGGCAATACTCATTGACGAGATCACTTTCAGCAAAACCTCTCATCCTTACGACTCGACGTTCGAACTCTCCTCTAGCGACTTGAGGACCGACATCTCCTCGCTGACTCAAGATTCCCACACAAACCCTTCTCGCATCGACTCGAGGCCTGATCTCTCCTCAAAAGACTCGAGATCCAACCCCTCCTGGCATCGACTCGAGGTTGACCTCTCCTTTGCATGATTCAAGGCCCGATCTCTCCTCTTGCGACTCGAGATCTGACTTCCCCTCGTGATGATTCGAGGTGATCACTTATGCCCTCCTCTTGTTGATTAAGGGTCTCTCCTCTTACGACTCAAAACCCGACCCCTTATCACCGACCACACAAACCTCTCCTCCTTAAGATTCGAAGCCCGACTTTTCCTCTAACGACTCGAAGCCCGACATCTTATCTCCAGGATTTGAGGTTTGCCACCTTGCCCGTCGTGTGCCGATCGATAGCAGCTTATCCTAGACTCGCGCCTGTCACAGCTGACAGCACACGCGCGGGACTTAACGACATTTACACCGTCTCGAGAGGCTCGCCTGGTATCGAGAGCCTCTCTACCTGTGGGTATCCCTTGACAGTGGTTAACCCTCTTCCTGCGAAGTCCGCTACGAGGCAGGTAAAGTCTTATCCCCGCAGCGGCACTACATGGATACCCCCCGACATTGGGATATCCTACACACATTTGCGGCGCACCCATGACCCTACGCAGAAGATGATGCCTTATCTTTGTAGCTTCGATCAAGGGATCGAACGCACACTACTCAGATGCTCCCCGCCGGTAGAGTCATCCTACACCGTTCGCGGACTGCCGTTGACTCCAGCTGCTCTGCAGGGCAGTCATGATCCGGGTGAACCCATCGCTGACCGCATGCCAAGTGTTGGAATCCGCACACATCCTCTGCACCACGTTGTCTGCTATCGTGTCGGACCCGCAGGCGGCAAGTATGTTGGCACGTACCGCCGCAAACTTCGGACAGGTAAACACCACAATGTGGGCAATATGGCGAAGCCACATATCCAAACCGTAGTGGTACTTCAGGAAGCGTCCATGAAGTCCACTTCACCTTGTCTTCTTCCGATCCAGCTCCCGATGTGCGGGATCAGACGATGGGTCCACATTCCTCTCGCTGAGTTGTCCCACAGCTGCTGCCAGTTGGACATCGAGTCCTCGTTGGCGAGATCTAGTACGTTGGGCGTGTCTCTGTTGTCGCAAAAATCAAGATGTGCATGACGTCCAGCACTACGCAGGCAGCTTCGGACGACATGGTCCGGTATCCACTGATAACCTGCAGGTTCATCAACCGCTGACGCTGCTAAGTCTCTGCAGGTTACATCGTCTAAACAGGGCCTGCCTCCAGGCAACTGCTCCGTACCGCAAGATTGACGTGGTCACGCTTGCCAGTATCCTCCTTTTACTACTGCGGATTGCCGAGGAGTTCGACATCATCCTTATGAGTGCGGCCGTTGCCATTGCCACTCTCTTACACACGTAGTCGATAAGACTCGTAAAGCTGAGTCATCTGTCATCTATCATCACCCCTAGGTACTTAATTGCGCGTTTGGACACGATGTCACACGATCCAACTGCAATGGTACCTGTTTGGGGTGAGATCAGGTTGGTGATCAGCACCATCTCGGTTTTGTGGTGGGCTTGAAGCAGGCACTTGGAGTGCATCCAGCTTTCCACTTCCTGGATAGCTACTGTGGCAAGTAGCTGTACCTCCGCTGTTGAGAAGCCTCTCGCCAAGAGGACTATATCATCCGCAAATCCTACGATGGGAGGCTCGTTCGTAGGAGTTCGTCGTAAGTGATGTTCCACAGAACCGGCCCTGTGGAACACTCGCCGAAATCTCTTGTGTTCGCAAACCCTCGCCGGTCATTGTGGCGAATGTGGAAGTAACTTTCCACAAGCCTATACAGATACCGTCAACTGGGGCAACATGCAACAATTTTCAACTTCAATGGCCTCTAAAAAACTTATGTTTACAGTTAATCGAATCCTTTATGCATCAAAAGTTTTAAGGATGCTGGGGCATCAAATTGGCGTAGTTAAAAAAAATTATTGGTTTCTTCAGTTATTTTTAGTTTTCTAAAAACATGCGATTTTCACACTCCTTAGAAAATGGGGTGACTTGCAACAAACTTTGTTTTTAATGAAAAATCTTATGAACACGTACGAAAATTCATAGTTTTTAATATATTTGCGATGCCTTAAAGACTTTTACGCATGACAATACCAATTGCAGTAGTTTTCGGGTCTGTAAAAACAAATTTTCACATTTTTTCTGAAAATAAGGATGCTGCATACATTTAGGGGTTAAATAATACTACGAAAAATTCTACAAGCTGAAATCATGAAAATAAATGTTTGGATGAATGAAATTTAAATGTTTACAAACGTGTGATGCAAAACATTCATATTCCAGCACATGGAAACGAGATTTACAAGGTATTTCTTTGATTTGCATTTTGTTGCATTTTACCCCAGACACCTAACTGAATTTTAAAAATATTCATGTAAAAAAATTTGGTGATTGTTCGAAAAATATTTTTACACCAACAATGTTGGTATAACATGAGGAAACCTGTAAAAAGTTTGTAGGTAATTTTATCAAGCTGATCCGTCATACTGGGTAAAGTTTTTTTCGGCATCAAAAAATGTTAAAACTTGTACATTTATTGCTCGATTTTTCAAATTTTACATAAAAATAAAAAACTTAAGACAACTAACTTAAGATGCGAGAAATTATGTCATCATCATTTTGTTATCATTAAAAGATAACTTTATTACAATACAATAAATCTAAAATTGATTTAATGTAGCGTTATACAAATGTTGCATCGAACCCCGCTGTTGCATGTTGCCCCGTTTGACGGTATTTCGGGATCCTCATTTGGATGAGCGACGACGCAATCGCTGTCCAACTGACGCTGTTGGAGGCGTTCTTCACGTCCAGAGTGACCACCGCGCACAAGCGGAGCCCTCTCCTCTTTGTTAGCCTGGCCCTGTCCGCTACCTCAATGACATAGTGGATGGCATCTCGGTGCTGCGTCCTCTATGGAAATCAAACAGTCGCCCTCACTTTCAGTGTACCTCTGAAGTCGGTTCTGAATCACCTTCTCCAGGACCTTACCCGCTGTGTCCAGTAGACAGACCGGCCGATACGCTGATAGGTCTCCTGGAGGCTTACCCGGTTTTGGCAGAAGGACGAGTTTCTGCCGCTTCCACGTGTCGGGGAACACCCGTTCCGTCACATATCGTTGTAACGATATCTGAAACATTTCGGGGAACTCCCTGATCGCGGCCTTCATTACGACGTTCGGAATGCCGTCCAGTCCGTGAGCCTTCCTTGGTTGGAGAGAATTGGCGATCTCGCGAAGTTCTTCCACCGTTATCCTCTCTTCAACGCTGGTGTCTCAGTCGTATGGGACTGTTGGCCAGCGGTTAACATCGTGCTGTGGGAACTGTTGCGTAAGCGACACACAGAAGAATAGATTTTTCTGATTTTTTAAAACGACCTTTATTTGACAATATCTACGTTTATTCGGTGGCGTTAATAAATTCCTTCAAAGAAAAATTACGAAGAAAAATCCTACATTAATTACGCCACTATAAACGTTTTTATAGTCAAGTGAAATAAATGACTTACGTTTAGTTTCCTTCTGCCTAATCTATGCTCGCAACTTTGGTAGCACGTGTTTTGTATGCTTTCGTGCAGCACGTGAGCTGGGAAGATTGGTTTAGGTTAGGTTACAATTTATCTATGCTACTGTATAAATTTTATGTTCCTACCACTCACAACTGCTTGTAGCTACTAACTCACTAAATTAGGAAAAATTAGGATGTACTAACAATATTCGTTTAAACGATTCACAATTTTACCTTGGCACACAATTCACTAGCACACTTGCTCTGCTTTTGATTTTTTCGTTTGTAAAGACCTGCGGTTTCTTCGATCACATTTCGTGATTCAAATTCTGATTGACGGCAAGTGGCAAGGTGGTTATTAGTGAAAGGTGCTTCACTCGGGATGGTTGTGACAGGAACAGTTCGTTGATGATGACGCTAAATTTGTCTGGGCACGTTTCAGGTGGCGTACCCTCACTTTTAGTTTTGCCCATGACTATCCGATAGGCATCACTCCATGGACAGTCATTGGCGCCACGGCAAAGTTGTTTGAAACGTGCCCTCTTGCTTGCGTTGATGGCCATATGGAGGGCCGATATCGCGCTTGTGAAGATTGGCCTAAGCTCTGCTCTCTCTTCTTGGGTCCTTGCCCTATGGACACAACCTGAATGTTGTTAGCGGCATACCACTCCATGGCCTTTTTTCATAATGGCAGGATGCCAAATCCAGCAAAACAGCACAGACAATCGACGGACCCGGCTGCAACGAAAATGTCGCTTTACAAGCCTCAAGTACAGATAGCTTCCCAAACGAGATATTTCTTGGCGAACATTGATATTTAGTTTAATGTGCTTGAAAATGTCTGCCACCTTTCCCCATCCGGTCGCTGTATAAAACTCTTGTCCCGGAAGCTGTCTGAAGTCTTCCTTGGCGTGGGTTTCGGATAGTTTTTTAGCTTCATGCACGGTTGAAGATGATTCTGCGTGCGTTAGTTTGGATTTTCAGGACGCATGTACATAATTCTGATTCATAGCTCCTCCTGCTTGGACGCCATTTTGAAAACTTAAGACCTAATGTCGAAAGCCAAATAGAAGCATCATTCTACAAACACACACTTACAAAATCTTGTCACATTTGTACAACTATTCTTCAATTAACCAAAGGATTTAATATTAAATACACTCATATTTCATTAAAAATAACTAGTTTAACTTTAACTTTTCAACAAGTTTTTTAAATTTCTGACATAATAAAATGTTTCCCTTCAATTTTTGCAACAATGCATCAATAAAATATAGTCGCTGAATTCCCAAACCGGAGTTTTTCGTGAACCTCTATCAAACATCTTCGAAATGCCGGAACCAATCAAAAGAAAGGGTTGCCAATTGCTGAGGCGTTCGATGAATTTTTTCATAGTTTTTGTATTGACAATAACTATTATTTAGGTTTGTAGCCGGAAGTGGTTTGATTTCAGGCTATGATCATTTAGTATCCGGGCACTTTATTTCGGTGATAGCTACGTTAAAAGAGCTCGGATATGCAAAACTTTAGCAGCGTTGTGTTGGTTATGAAAAGGACTTTCTTGCCTATTTTGTCAGATTTTTAAGTGAATGTGTGTTTGAGATATTTACGATGCAAAAAGACATGGTAAAAATAATTTTGCACAAATTTGCGCCTTTTGCGCATTTTGCGCATCAGAAACTCTTCATTTTTGACTTGAAAACTCATAAACTGTTGATTTTTTTCTGATTCTTTTTTGGACCGAATCGTTAAGAAGTATAAGGAGCCACTCTAGAATCCACACGAAGTTCAAATCAAGCATTGGAAGGGAACCCTTGATCTTAAATATGGTAAAAAGTCTATGGTTATTGGTAATAACTGAATGCAGGCCTTAAATAATGCAATTAATCCACTTCCGTCAGGCAAAAGGTTTTTTCGACTAGTAGACACCTAGTAAATAACTAATAGTGAACAGTTGCTTAGATTGCAACATGTGCAACTGGTTTTTACGCAATGTGACAGATGTGTCCTGATGGACGAAGAAATTTATGTTAAAACCGGATTCAAGAGATCACATTCTTCGAGATGCCTACTAATGAAAAGGTTCCAACCAGATTCCAATTGCTCTTTCCAGGTGGGTTTGTGTAAAACATCATGATTTGCCTCTGTGGTAAAAATAATGGATCAATACATGACTGAAAAAAGTGTGCAAAGATAAAAAAGAGATTTTATGAAAAAGTTAGAATATTTCTTGAAATCATTGATAAATATATTTTTTTTATATTTTTATATTAAATGTCATATTAACACCTTCATCTCCTCCATAGAAAGTTTTTCGATCAAATGAATAGTTTTTAAAATACCATCGTTTTTAACTGCCCGGATACTAAATGATCATAGCCTTGTACACAAGTAGATATTTTTGCGCTGTAGCAAAATGTTGTATGTTTTTTTTTGTTTTACTGTGATTTTAACGGTCTCGTGATATTCATCGTTAAGAGTTTGAATGATAGACCCATCGTCATTCAAATGGTCCCAAAACTTGGAAAACGACTAGCAAAATGATGCACCGCCTGATAAGCTGCTGCAGGGGCCTAGATTAATCCAGTTCGGTTCATTTATCAAAGGTAGTTTGCAATCGGCCATCACGAAGCAAAAGCATATTGGGAGAACATTTTTATCTAGGAAGGACTCCGGTCAAAGGTTTTCTTAAATCGTCTTGCATGTTCGTTATCGAAATCTATAAACTTGCAAATCGGCTCTGGCCGGCGCTTCTTTGAGATAGCAGAGGCAAGCTAGATTTAGATAGCGAAACTGATAAGGTTTAGGAGTGGTTTTCAGTGGTCAGCAGCCTAGGTTTATGTTCTTTTTTTTCTCCAAAGGTTAGATAACACATCACTATTGCAAGAGTACGGTTGGAAGGTTAAGCCTAGATAGCGATGCATTTGAAAATTTGGTAATGGTATCATTTTTGAATAAGGTTTATATTGCTACCTTGAAAGAGGAAAGTAGAAATAATTATTATGAAAACGATCATTAATTTATCTTGATTAGCTACATTATGTAGGAAGAAATCACAACCTACGTATCTTAATGCTCTGATCGACCGAAAATAATCCAGTTTTTGTGTACGATAGGTAGGTGAGCTAAATTTTGCTATACTTTGTCATAGTTTTTTCAGTTAGTATTTAAATAAGGCTCATATCACCTTTTATTCACAACTCCTATCTCAACCTCTCCGGCGAGGATGCAAGTAGCCTAAGTGGAGATCGGGTACCCAACCCCGGTGGATGCTTTGGTCACATGCAGGCTGAGAAGGTGGCTGCACGCGTCTATTCTCCAGGGCAGGGGCGGCTCAAACAACGTCTGTCTCGCAGCGAGTGGCTCCCACCAACTATGTAAGTCCCATCGCGGGGTAGGGACTACTGCTCTTGATAAATTAATCGTTACGGAAATTGAGACAAGAAATAACCGAATTGGAACTTTGGCAACGACTTTTAGCATGAAAACACGGACTAGAAGTGGAACTTGAAATGTTTTGACCCTAGCCCGGTTAAGAAGTGCTTTACTCCGCCATACGAGGAGAACACGGTACTCGTGAATGATGAGTTGGTTTCCTATCAAGCCCATGCGACCCTCATAAGATGTGAACCGATAAACGAAAGAACAATCATAGCCAGATTTAAAACACGGGTTAGAAACCAGGCAATGGTCCAGTGTTAGCGCCAACTGGCGTTGTTAACGGAATTCCTGCAGAGGCGAGTTTGCGTTTTGGAATCGTTGCCAGCAAAACCAGTTGAACAAAAACCTCCTCAGCATCAACCTTCGACAAAGTCAAAACCATTCGTAAGGAGCTATAATATAGTTCAAACATCCGGTAAACGTTGTGTAGCTTGTGCGTCAGATCATCCTCTGTACCAATGCGCAAGTTTCCAATAGCTGGTAGTAGCAGATAGGGAAAAGCTTTTGCGAACAAACCAAATGTGTCGAAATTGTTTCAACAAGGGTCATAAGGCGGTGGAATGCAGATCGAAATACTCTTGCCGACATTGCAAGGGTCGACACCATAGTTTGGTCTGCTTTAAACAGGAAAGGACAGCGTCAACAAGTACAGATCAACGCAGAAGTAAGCCAGCACGGACGGATTCTGAACCCAGCGCCACACAAGTCATCAACGCAGCAACAACGGTCACGAAATCATCGAATGCTTCTCAATGCTCGGCGCAAATTCTACTGGCAACCGCAGTGGTGGTTCTAGAGGACGATTACGGTAATCGGTATCCAGCACGAGCTCTTTTGGACTCGGGGTCCGAGAGCAACCTACTCACGGAGCGCATGAGCCAACGCCTGAAGGTTTCCAGGGAAAGGGTGGACATTTCGGTGATTGGAATGGGGCAAGCATCCACCAGAGTTAAGCAGAGAATTCAAGCAACGGTCAGATCACGCGTTTCTGAGTTCGAACGGTTGATGAGTTTCCTCGTTTTGCCTAAGGCAACTGCTAACTTGCCTGTCGCTTCTATAAACACCAAGGGATGGGAGATTCCAATGGGAATTGACCTTGCTGATCCTTCCTTTTCGGATTCTGGTGAAGTAGATATCGTTTTGGGTATTGAAGCGTTCTTTGAGTACTTTGATAGTGGCAAGAAAATTCATCTTGGGCCTGGATTACCGACATTAAATTACTCCGTATTTGGATGGGTGGCTTGTGGTGGGATTTCTCAATCTAGAAGCTCTATCTCCGTGGCAAATAATTCCATTTCGGCAGAAGAATCCCTAGAATCCTTGATGACTCGATTTTGGTCCCTAGAGGAGGTCGAGTCCCCGGTCGTATTTTCTCCTGAAGAAGCTCGCTGCGAAACCCTGTTTTCCTATACCGTGCAGCGGCAGCCTGGTGGACGTTATACAGTCACTTTACCCAAAAATGAAAACGTTTTGGCGCAACTTGGCGAATCTAAGGAGATCGCATTGCGGCGTTTTCTAGCCACGGAACGAAGATTAGCCAGAGATGAGAACCTGAGGAACCAATACATCGCATTTATGGAATAATATGTCAGTTTGGGTCATATGCGTAAAGTTCATGAGTCAGATTGCGGGTCAGCATCCAAGTCGGTTCATGAGTCAGACATTAAATCAGTTGTCAGTCAGTCAGTGAGTCAGTTTATGAGTCTGTTGAAGAGTCAGCAGGACGGTCTGCTGAAATGTTTGTGAATGAGTCTGTAAATGAGTCTGTTAAGAAGCCAGTTCATAAGTCAGTTGATGAGCCAGTAAGATCAATGTCAGTGAATGCATCAGTAAACAATGCTAGAAGTTTGTCAGAAGGTCATAAATCAGTCAGACGCTGTTATTTGCCCCATCACCCGGTGGTTAAAGAGGCCAGCACCACCACGAAGGTGAGAGTGGTATTTGATGCTTCTTGCAAAACATCTTCCGGAATATCCCTTAACGATTCTTTGCTTGTCGGTCCGGTTGTTCAAAAAGATCTCCTACGTTGCCGCACCAAACAGTTCATAATAGTCGCTGATGTGAAAAAAATGTTTCGTCAGATTGAAGTTCACCCATCCGATCAATCTCTTCAGTCGATTCTATGGAGATCTTCGCCTACCGATGAGATTTCGATCTACGAACTTTGCACGGTGACCTACGGAACAAAACCTGCACCTTTTTTGGCCACACGCACGCTTCGACAACTCGCTATGGATGAGAAGGTCAATTTTCCACTAGCAGCAAGGGCTGTTCTCGAAGATACGTATATGGATGACGTAATCACAGGAACAGATGACGCCTCAGAAGCCAGAATCTTACGAAGTCAACTGGATGGTTTAATGTCAAGCGGAGGCTTTCGCTTGAGGAAATACGCGTCTAATTGCTTGGAGATCTTAGCCAATATACCCCAAGAAAACTTGGCGATTCCTTGTTCGGAAGGAATATCACTTGATCCCAATCCATCGATTAAAACTTTGGGCCTTACTTGGATGCCTGTGTCGGACGAATTTAGTGTTCAGTTTTCCTTGCAACCCTTAGACGATAGCGAGCCTATAACCAAACGTCGAATTCTAGCAATAATTGCTACATTGTTTGAACCTCTGGGGCTACTTGGAGCCACAATTGCAAGCGCGAAGATCTTTATGCAACTGCTTTGGACGTTGCAAGATGAAAATGGAGAAAAACTTAATTGAGATCAGCCAGTACCTCAAATGGTGGGTGAGCAGTGGAAGAAATATTACCAACAACTTCCCCTTTTGAACCAAATCAAACTCCACCGTTGTGTCATCATACCTCAGCCGATCTCGATTGAATTACACTTCTTTTCTGATGCGTCAGAGAAGGCTTATGGTGCGTGTGCCTACGTGCGCAGTCAGAATCGTGAGGGTCAGGTAAATGTCAGCTTGCTCACTTCGAAATCGCGAGTAGCACCACTCAAATGTCAGAGTATCCCCAGGCTTGAGCTCTGCGGGGCCCTTGTGGCCGCAGAGCTCAATGAGCAGATTAAAAGGTCAGTTAAAATGAGTCTGCGAACCGTGTTTTGGACTGATTCTACCTGTGTTCTGCGTTGGCTTCAATTGATTCCGTCAACCTGGACCACTTTCGTCGCAAACCGAGTCAGCAAAATCCAAACTCTAACGGAAGGCTGTCAATGGAATCACGTTGCCGGAAGGGAAAATCCAGCTGACCTTATATCCCGCGGAATAACACCGGAAGATATAGTAGAGAGCCAATTTTGGTGGAATGGTCCAAGTTGGTTGTCGGAGAATCCAGATAGTTGGCCTAATACTACGAAAACATTTCCGGAAGGGGACGAAGAAAACGAACGAAGGCGTTCTACAATTGTTGCGATAGGTTCAGAGAAGCAAGAATTCAACCGTTGGTATTTTTCTCACTTTTCCTCCTACACAAAATTGATACGTTGTACAGCCATTTGGATGAGATTGTGTCGAGTGCTTAAAAAACCGAATAAGGGTATTACTACCGGATTTCTTACCACAATGGAGTTGTCGGAAGCTGAACACGTTTTGGTACGACTTGTTCAGAAGGAATGTTTCCCTGAAGAGCTTCAGGCGCTTTCAAACAAGGAATTCGTGTCACGTCGATCCCCACTTCGATGGTTCAACCCATTCTTAGAAAACGATCTGATAAAATTGGGTGGACGATTGAAACATTCCATGGAACCAGAAACATTCAAACGCCCTCTCGTTCTCCCAGCGCAACATTGTTTCACTAAACTGTTGTTTCAACATTACCATGAACGGTTGCTTCATGGTGAACCGACCTTGATGCTAAGCGCAATCAGGCAACGATTTTGGGCACTTGGAGGAAGAAGTGGAGTTCGTCATATTGTCCACCGCTGTCTGAAATGCTTCAAGGCGAAGTCGACCCCAATCGAGCAATTTATGGGAGAACTGCCTGCAGAAAGAGTGACAGAGTCTAGGCCATTCACAAAAACCGGCGTTGACTATTTTGGTCCAATCTACGTTCGGCCCGGACCTCGAAAACCAGCTTCAAAGGCATACGTGGCTCTGTTTGTTTGCTTTTCAACCAAGGCAGTTCACTTGGAGTTGGTTTCCGATCTTTCTACTGATCGTTTTCTCCAGGCATTTCGGAGATTTATTGGAAGATGGGGAAAAATCACCGATATCTTCTCGGACAACGGGACAAATTTTATAGGAGCCAAAAATTATTTACACGAACTCTACCAACAGCTTAATTCAAAACCACATCAAGAGAAGGTTTCCAAACATTGCGCTGATGATGGAATTCAGTGGCATTTGAATCCGCCCCGTGCCCCACATTTCGGTTGGCTTTGGGAAGCAGCTGTGCGCTCTGCAAAACATCACATCCTCAGAGTGATAGGTGATCAACCGTTACCATTCGAAGATATGTCTACTTTGTTAGTCCAGGTCGAGAGCTGTCTGAACCCAAGACCGATTACACAGCTCACAGACGATCCTAATGATCTCGAGCCACTCACTCCTTCACATTTCTGGCTTGGTTCGTCTCTGCAAGGTCTACCGGAACGTGATTTGAGAAATGTGTCCACAAACCGGTTGAACAATTCTCAAATTGTGCAACAAAAACTGCAGCAGATATGGTCTCGGTGGAAGCATGAATATCTCTGTCAACTACAGGCCAGAACGAAGAGGTGGAACAAACCTGTAAATATTGAAGCCGGAAAACTGGTGGTGATTTGCGATGATAATTCTCCGCCAATACACTGGAAGATGGGCCGGATTCACGCAGTGCACCCAGGAAAAGATGGGATCATACGGGTCGTTACGCTCAAGACTGCTACAGGGTTTAAAACAAGAGCAGTAGAACGTCTTTGTCTGTTACCCGTTCAACCAGAAATTGATGTTGTTGTTGAGTCAAACGTAGAGTAGAAATCCCAACCTTTTCCTTTGCCCTCCCTTTCCAAAAAGAGGATTTTCCTTTTTTTCTAATTTCAGAAATCGAGCTATTTCTGGGTGGGTGAGGATGTACGATGGTGACCCTAGGCACGCTACTGATTTCAGCCCATCAATCCTTCCTATTGTCGGTGCGGTGGGCCATTGGGAGAAGATTTCCACGATCGGAAAACAATAGCCAAGCGAAGACGATCCTCTCCAAAAGGCTATATTCACCACACACCGGCTGGCTGGTTGTTAGCCGATGATCGTCGATCAGTCTTAGTCTAAGTCCGTCGAGTTATTATCACGGGTGTCGTAGAGTCCGTTAATTGTTAGAATAAGTCTAGAATAAGTAGTCAAGTTGTAATAAATTAAGTTATTCGAAAGAGTGTGTTTTTAACTAAAAGTCGTGTGTTAAATTATTTGTCTGGATAACCAGAGGCCCAACAAACCGAAAAGCTCCAATCTGCCTGGAAACGACCAACCATCAAGAGCAGCCATCAAATTGGAAATCATCCACACCAACCCACCCTCCCCCCTTCGATGTTGGAAGGAGGAACGGCGGCACCAGCTATCAAGACCAGAAGGTAAGGTGCCCACAAAAAGGTCGTTGACCCCCTACCCGCCAACAGCCTATACGGATTAATGGCAGCTGTGGTATGAAGGGACGACTGGAATTGAACAACATATACGAAGTTTTTGATAGGTCGTTACCAATCCATTCCTTTATCTGGAGTGGGTTGCTGTCATCGACAAAGAGCCGAATTTTGTCATGTAGTTGTGGAAGATCGTTGATAAAAACTAGAAACATCAGCGGGCCTAGGTTACTTCCTTGCGGCACTCCCGTTGTATTGAATCTTTTTCTACTTGAGCATCCATTCAGAGACACGAATTACTGTCGAGATTGTATGTAGCTTTCAATTAACCGATGAGGCTGACCTCATTTACCATACCATTCCAATTTTTGCAACAGCGAGGCGTGGTTCATGTCCAAAAACAGGTCACCAGCGTAGTTACGCGTCATATACATCTTCCATGAGATCAGTAGTTGCTGTTAAAGTACTGCATCCCTTTCGAATTCCTTATGCGTCGTACCTCGATATGTACTCACTTATTCTAGTGACGAGAAGTTTTTCCAGAATTTTGTTCAAGACCGAGAGCGTTGAGATTGGACGGTAATTTGAAACGTCTGAGTTGTCTCCAGACTTGAAAATAGGAGATACTCGGGCTAGTTTCAATGTGTCGGGATAAAGTTCGGTTCCGACTATTTCAATAAAGATATCCGTCAGGATATTGGAGAGTGCCAAGTGATGTGTTTTTAGTGTGTCCACGATAATATTGCCCGCAACAGGAGATTTTTTGGAATCGAAATTGCTGATTTCTAATAGTACCTATGAGAGGGATGCCGGTCTCAGAAACAAAGATGACGAAGGATGTGAATGAAGTGAATTGTACTGTTGAATATCTCGATTTATTATTCAGAGAATGACTCTGAACTAAGTTTTAAGTTTTTTTTTTTAAATTTCCGTTCCAATTTCCTTTGCCCGGAAAATTCAGCCCTGTCTTGTAGTACTACACACTTCCTACCCAACTCAAACCCACACACTCGTTCGTTTTCGGTCGTCGAGGCGTTCTGAGTCTGAGGATGTAGGTAAACAGGAAAATTTATGGAGGATGAGAGACAGATTCGCCGCCGCCAGTGAGCAGACGACGGAGATGACGGAGCTCTACGGTTGTATATGTAGGGCAAAAGTGCAGCCTTTGCAAATGGTACCGTATTCACCGTATTCGAGTGGTTGGTAGGATGAGAGAGTTTACTGTCCTGCACTCCTCCTGTCCCAAAAGGGGAGCGGATTCGAAATGGAAGGTAAGTTGAGAAGGCAGGAAACGCAAGCAGACTCGAGCGAGAGCAAAACGCTCTCTGGAGCCACATCGTGCCCGTTTTTCCGAGTCACGAGTTGCAACTTTGGAGACACGTGCTGGAGAATTCCCATTCCCTATTAAGAATTCGGCTTTCAGAGATGCATTCAAGGAGAGTAAATCCGAAAATAGAGTTTGAGGAACTTGGGACATCGTTTATCAGATGCAGCACTCGTTTATGGGCACGTGAGTGGCATTTTCTCTCTCTTTCGAAATGCAACCCGAGCAATGCACTTGATTTTCCCGCGCTTGAACTTATAAACATACATCTACTCTATTTCCCAACCTAGCTACGAGCATAGGCTCCATTCTGTCTGCTGTTGTTGGAACTCTGGCAGGAGATGTAATCGCAAATTGGCGAGTAAATTGATTCCTGACAAGTTTATTTTATAGCCATCGTGGGAATTATTGTTTTCTCACTAATTTTCGGATAGCTCATCGTCAGTTAGTCATGCGGAGCTTCATCGTTTTCCGATTCTATTCACTCATCCCCCATATAAGAATATTTTTGGCATTTATTCGGTACTAGTAGATTTCCGGTAGGTATCTGATGAGGATTTGATATGATGATGATTTATTCCACATAATTGATATTTGCATGAATGGAATGAACATCGAATTGCAGTTAGGAAATATTTTTTTGTTATTAGTTCGGAAATAGAAATTTAGTTTTATTAATTTGTTTTTGGCGACCTAAGTGCCCATGCAATAAAAGACCTTTAGGTAAGGCGTATTGAAGTTTTCCTCCTGTACGATTGATCAAACCTCATTTATACATCTGTAGCTCCAAACGGCTTATTTAAAATTGAAATTAGAAACTTTTAGCATTGAATATGGTTTTGAAAACCTCATGTACATATTCCTCATTCTGAATTTTCAATCAGAAATTTATTTCTTATCCTATTTATTAGAATTTCTTTGCTATACCTACAGTATTACCAGAAAAATGGCGTTTATTTTAGCAGTCTGATTTGGGTTGTTTTTGAAGATTTATGAGGATTTTTTCATCTCACCTTCATCTGTCAATTGATGTGAACAATGCAGTAGTAGGGCTAAGAGGGGTAATAATGAACAAGGCGTCATTCCGAACAAATGCCGTAGACGTCGGTCTCAAAACTGATCAAATGTGATAGTCTATCATTGAATTGATAAGTTACAGTAATAACTTGCAACCCTAACTTTATATATTTTGTAGTAACAATCATAAACAAAACTAATATTTCTGTTACCTAAACAAAAATCGTTTTGAGACGTGTCTTAACAATTGGCTCCCTCGTCAATATAAATGGAGACAAAATGTTGTTCGAAAGTTTTACCACTGATAAAGTTTTACGTTCAGTAGTTGATGCTCTATAAGATCTGATACGATTTTCTGATGGGAAAAAAATTCCACCCACTCACAAGAAGTGTTGATTTTTACCCCATATTTTGGATACTGATTCTTTTTTGCTCAAACAATGCATGAATTAATAAAAATAACTTTGGTAAAAGCTAGGTAAAGGCTAGCGAACGGTAGACAATGTGCAACTCGAGACCCCATACACCCAACCCTCGGGTAGTGGTCATATCACCTCTTGTCTGCAACTCCGATTCTCTACCTCCCCGTGGTGCTAGCTGGGGTGCGAGCAACCTTAGCGGAGATCGGGTACCCAACCCCGGTGGATGCTTTGGTCGCATGCAGACTGAGTCAGGGGGCTTCGTACGCGTCTGTTCTCCATGTCAGGGGCGGCGTGCGGAGTGCAACAACGTCCTGGTGGTGTTTGGGACCCAAAACAGCAACATCACGACGGTCCTCCTGCGAGATAGTGGGGTTAGCTGCGGGCCTTGCGAGCAGAGTTGCCATGTGGTTTTGTCAAAAATCAGGACACCGCGATGAAAAAATCAGGTTTTTTCAGGACACCACTAAATTGATGAAAATAACACGCAGCTCTGCTTGGATTGCATAACTAAAGGCGAAATAGATGTGCCGAAGACGCCTCAAATTATGCAACTGAAGCTAGAAGAATCTTGGTTAACCTTCAGTTAATATCGAAAAACACCATTTAAATATCATTTGAACCAAAGATCATCATCAGATAAACTGGTTAAACTATTTTATTAAAGATTTTTTTTGATTTTTTCATCATTTAACAATAAATTAAGTTATAATTTAGACATTTTTAAAAAATCAGGACAAATCAGGACATTTTAAGGGCCATTTTTCAAATATCAGGACAATTCAAGCGATTTTGAAAAATCAGGACGGCCTCTCAAAAATCAGGACAAATCCTGAAAAATCAGGACACCTGACACCCCTGCTTGCGAGACCGTGACTACAAAAAAACATAAGCAACGAACAACGAACAACAAATTTCGGATGGAAATCGGCAAAGACCCACGCGATGAAAAGGGACTAGCGGTTGGAAACTTGGAACATGGCCTGCCGATCTCTAAATTTTGTGGGCAGTACCCACGTGCTCTCCAACGAATTGAAGAGCCGCAAATTCGACATCGTAACGCTGCAGGAGGTATGCTGGAAGGGCTCCACGGTACGAACGTACCCAGATGGTCGTGCCGTCTACCAGAGCAACACACACGAGCTTGGAACAGCTTTTATAGTGATGGGAAAGATGCAAAAGCGCGTGATCGGGTGGTGGCCGATCAACTCCCGAATGTGCCGGTTGAGAATCAAGGGCCGGTTCTTCAACATCAGCATCATCAACGTGCACAGCCCTCACTTCGGAAGTACCGGTGACGACAAAGACGAATTTTACGCGCAGCTGGAGCGTGAATACGACCGTTGCCGAAAACATGATATCAAGATCGTCATCGGGGATTTCAACGCTCAGGTCGGCCAGGAGAAGGAATTTAAACCGACAATTGGAAGGTTCAATGCGCACCAGCGGACTAACGAAAACGGCCTCAGACTGATAGATTTCGCCGCCTCCAAACGAATGGCCGTACGTAGTACCTTTTTCCAGCACCGCCTCCCACACAAGTACACCTGGAGATCACCGTACCAAACTCAATCACAGATCGACCACGTTTTGATTGACAGCCGGCACTTCTCGGACATCATCGACGTCAGATCCTGTCGAGGCGCCAACATCGAGTCAGACCACTATCTGGTGATGGTGAAGATGCGCCCAAAACTCTCCGTAGTGAACAACAAGCGAAACCGGCGCCCGCCTCGGTTAAACATCGCGCGACTGAAGCAACCTGAGGTCGCGGCAGACTACGCGCAATCGGTCGAAGCAGCGCTGCCGGCAGAGGGCGAGCTTGATGAAGCCCCTCTCGAGGACTGTTGGAATACCATGAAGACAGCCATCAAAAGTGCTGCGGAGAACGTCATCGGTTATGTGGAGCGAACTCGACGGAACGACTGGTTCGACGAGGAGTGTAGGAGGGTGATGGACGAAGAGAATGCCGCGCGGGCGGCAGTAGTGCAGAGAGGCACCCGTCGAAATGTGGAAAATCACCGACAGCGGAAGAGGCAGCGAGTCCGAATTTTCCAGGAGAAAAAGCGCCGCCTGGAGGAGGAGGAGCTCGAGGAGCTGGAGCAGCTGCATCGTTCCGAAGAAACACGAAAGTTCTATCAGAAACTCAACGCATCCCGCGAAGGCTTCGTGCCGCAAGCCGAAATGTGCCGGGATAAGGACGGAGGCATCCTGACGGACAATCGTGAGGTGATCAAAAGGTGGAAGCAGCACTTCGATGAACACCTGAACGGCGCACATGCAGGAGATCAAGACGGTGGGGGAAGGTACATCGCCGGCGTAGCCAACGACGTAGAGGAGCCAATCCCAACGATGAGTGAAGTTAAGGAAGCCATTCGCCAGCTGAATAGAAACAAGTCGGCTGGGAAGGATGGCATCGCAGCTGAACTCATCAAAATGGGCCCGGACAAGTTGGCCGATTGCCTACACCGGTTGATAGTCCGGATCTAGGACATAGAACAGCTACCGGAGGAGTGGAAGGAGGGGGTTATATGCCCCATCTACAAGAAGGGCGACAAATTGGACTGTGAGAACTACCGAGCGATCACTGTCCTCAATGCCGTCTATAAAGTGTTGTCCCGAATCCTACTCCGCCGCCTAACGCCACAAGCAAACAGATTCGTGGGAAGTCATCAGGCCGGCTTCATGGAAGGACGGTCAACGACGGACCAGATATTCACATTACGGCAAATCCTCCAAAAATGCCGGGAACACCAAGTCCCCACGCACCACATATTCATCCACTTTAAAGCCGCATACGACACGATCGACCGTAACGAGCTATGGAAAATCATGGACGAGAACGGCTTTTCCGGGAAGCTGATCAGACTGATCAAGGCGACGATGGATGGAACGCAGTGCTGTGTGCGGATCTCGGGTGAATTGTCGAGTTCATTCGAATCACGCAGGGGGCTTCGACAAGGTGATGGTCTATCCTGCATGATGTTCAACGTGGCGCTAGAAGGTGTTATTCGACGAGCGGTGAGCGAAATGCGGGGCACGATTTTCGACAGATCCAGTCAACTTATCTGCTTTGCCGATGACATTGATATAGTCGGCAGGTCATCTGCAGCGGTGGGGGAGATCTACCGCAAACTGAAACGCGAAGCAGGAAGGATTGGGTTGATGATGAATACGTTCAGACGAAGTACATGCTGGCCTGCGGATCTGAGACCGACCGAACCCGCTTGTCCAGTAATAACAAGGTCACGATCGATGGCGACGAGCTGGAGATAGTCGAAGACTTTGTCTATCTCGGCTCACTGGTGACCGCAAACAATGACACCAGCCGTGAGATCCGGAGGCGAATTATCAGCGGAAGTCGTGCCTACTATGGACTCCACAAGCAACAAGTGTAACCTGTATATGACGCTCATTAGACCGGTTGTTCTCTACGGGCACGAGACATGGATATTGCTCGAGGAGGACCTGCGTACACTCGGAGTATTTGAGCGACGAGTGTTAAGAACCATCTTTGGCGGCGTGCAGGAGAACGGAGTGTGGAGGCGAAGGATGAACCACGAGCTCGCGCGACTCTACGGCGAACCCAGTATCCAGAAGGTGGTGAAGGCTGGTCGGATACGCTGGGCAGGACATGTTGCGAGAATGCCGGACGACTGTCCTGCAAAACAGGTGTTCGCTACGAATCCGGTAGGAACAAGACGAGCGGGGGCGCAACGAGCGAGGTGGTTAGACCAAGTGGAGCGTGATCTGGCGAACGTGGGGTGCCCGAGGAATTGGAGAACGGTTGGACCGAGTGAATTTTAGGAATTATGTTCGTCAAGTTATGTCGTGAGACGGAATACTATGTAAATAAAATAAAAATAACTTTGGTAAAACATATTTTTAATGTTTGATTATTTACTTTCAAGTTCTTTAACATTAGTAGTTTTTCATATCTCGACTTTTCAAAATAAAAACCCTTCCCCCTTCCCGTAAGCTAAATTTGTATGGTAAAATCTTAAATAACGTAAAAGGGAAGTTAATATGATTGAAATCTTAGAATTTGCTCAAGATTCTGGAAGATTAAGTTCATTTGATTTGAGTATAGAATATCTATTTTAAGAAACAAAGTTTCTTAAAAAAAAATATTTCTATGCTCAAATCAATTTTGCCAAAACTATAAAACAAATTTATTAAATTTCAATCGTCGATGAAAGTAGATTAAATGTTTAAAGTTAGAAGAAACGAATACAATTTTGCAGTTCAAATCTGATCCAAATTTGCAATACGCCGTGAAAATGTGAAATTTCCTGCAGTTTTGTTTAAGCTTTCTCACATTACACGTTTCTTTATCAGAAAATATTTTTTAATAAAAAAAATCAATTACATAATTATCACATTGCGGACCATTTTGAATTTAATAATGAAACTCTGTTCTACGAAACAGAATACAGTATTTTCGCTGACTCAAAAACTCTAAGTTTATTTAATTCAGCCCAGCTAATTTTATGTTTTTTTTTCATAACCAAATTCAGTTTTTTCACGAATCAAAGTTTGCAAAATAAACTCAATTACAACATTATAATTGTAATTTTCAGCTGAGTTTTGTCTACAAACTGCCTTCGATAAAACACAATTTAACATTTTGATACTGAATTTACAATTCAAACTATTAATCTGCGATCTCTTGGTGACTTGAATTCGCCAATGAAATAGTCAACTTGATTTTTAACATGTTGAATCTGAATCTGAATTTGGAATTGATTAATTCTGAACCTGAATTTTGAATCTATTTTCCAAATTTTAATACGATTTCTGAATCTAATTGCTTCAAACCACAACATTGAATGTGAGGCATATAGTGAAATTTGATTCAGAACCCTTAATCATGAAAATTTAATTTAAATTTTGAAGTTTAGGGTTTAATTTTAATTCATAATTTCGAATATTTATTTCTAATCCTTGTGAACCTCAAATAAAACATGAGCTTCGAATGATGATGCTAAGTTTTCGATTCCTGATGGCCATTTTGAAATTTTGATATGTTTGAATTCAGAATTAGAATAGTTTAAGAACTTTGAATCTGAATATGAAACATAAACTCTGGAAGGATTCAATTTTTTTCTCATATTCGGGCAATTATTATCTAAAAATTTAAAATGCATATGAGTTTAGAAAATCATTAATTAAATTTTGTATGAAATGCAAAACCTAATTTGATCCAGGATGATAATTCTAATTTTAAATCAAACTGGAACCAAAACGAGTTCAATCTCATTTAAAGTTGATATTTAAAACTGAATTTCTATCCACAAGTGAACATTTTTTTTTTATCTTTAGCAGAATTTTGGACCTGGGATGAGTTTTCGAGGTTTCATCAGACATCAGATCTGAGCCAAGATTGTAATAAATAAAAACCTAACCTGGTTCAAAACAAAATAAATAGCGTTACGTTGTTGAGATTTTATCGAAATAAGATTTGTACGGTAATTTTCACACGAATGTGAATGGGGCTTTAGTAAATTATTAGATACAATCTTTCCAGACGTACAGTTTTTGAGTTAACTAAGTTTTAATTTAAATTAAAGTTTTCGTTTTCACGGTTCGTTTGAGTTAGTCAGGGATGTTTTGCCCGATTTTTATATCATGATTTTTTTTATTCTGCTATTGATACTTTTTAACGAAATTTACTCGTTATTACGATGAAACTGTTAAATTTGACTGATAAAAATAAAAAAAACACTTTTAAAGTTAAATTTGATAATATAGGCACAATTCCCAAGGTTTTTTTTTAATCAGTACCTAATGTATATCTCTGGCTCGTAATTTTTAGCAATTTTCTTTCAAAATTTAATTTAGAAAAGCGAAATCAAGCCACTTTAATATTAAAGAGGAGCAATGTTATTACTTCGCGAGCTCAAATACTAACCTCAAATAAGTACCAAAAAGTATTAAACATTCTGCAAACCTTTCCCAAAATTCAACATGTTGTCAATTGCATCATCTATAATTATTATTTTTTTTATTCTTATTCCATGTTTTTTAGTGTTTATTTGTTAATTCTGTTCAAGAGTCGTTTCGAGAATCAGTGATGTGTTAGAGAGTTAGAGATTATAGTGAGGGAAACAGCTAGCTTGTAGGAAATTCGAATGGTTAGGGGAGATGGGGGCATAATGGCCACCTTAAGGAAAACGGTTATTTAACCATAGAAAATATCTATAATATGGAGGTTACATTATTGTTTCGTGTTCAGACACTTGAAAAGCCTATTCCCTAACGGGCTGAAACGTGAAAAACTAGATGAAAACGTTAAAAATGCATTTTAAAAAATTTTGCCAAAAGCTGAAAACCAGCCACTGTGGAGGCATAATGAGAACCCCCCCCTGAGGCAGTATGAGCACCATTAATCAGAGCAAGATGTGCGTTTTTGCCGGGGAATCTAGCAGCGAATTTAATTGGATGAAGTCAGGTGAGTCGTAGATTCATCAAACAAAGCAATAACAAAATAATCTAGGTCTGTTTGTAGAATACAAACAATTCACGCACGCTCATACATTAAGTGCTTTGATGCTACTAGCCGTATAATGTAACAATAAAAAAATCGATCATGAATTGTAAATGGAAAAAAATCACCTCGAACAGAAATCTAACTCTAGTCTTTTGATTACCTCTCCGACACCTTACCAATAGGCTAAATTGTCGGATGAAAACTAGTCAAGGTGTGGCGCTATAAATCAATTTTAATTCGCTGCGAGATTCTACGGCAGAAAATGCTCATTATGCCTCGATAATATGGTGCTCTATATGCCCCTAGTCAACAAATTTAAGTAAAAACGTGTTTTAAAATTGATAAAAGTGAAAAATCAAAAATTTTATGATGGTAAAAATTGAGAAACAATGTGTACATCATGTTGCAGTGCGTACATTATAGATCAAGATTATTTTAAGATCGTAAGAGCTTATTTCGTGGTGCTCAAAAATTATAATATTTTCGTAACTTGAGAACCAAGCTAGTTTTCTTTAAATATCTCTGTAAAGATAGTAAGGAGATTCCTTTTTTTGTGAAAAATTAATACTATAGGAAGTACGAAACAAATCCTCATGAAAATTTATTTAAGAAAATACGCACTTTCGTAGAAAAGCGTAGTTCTCATTATGCCTCGGGTGCTCGTTATGCCCTCATCTCCCCTACTTTTCTAATTATTTGAGTGTTCATAATTCTTTTAAAATTTTCCACCTCGCAGATATTATTAGGAGTTTCCTTACGAAAATGTCTAGAAGCATAGGAGGTGTAGGTCAACCAAAGATCGCACCATTTTCCAAAAATCCTCCTGATCCAAACCTCTCCCTTGCTAAAAAAACCCTTCCTGAGATACTTGAATATAGATTCGCAGACGTATAGACGGTTTCTATAGCTGGTGATACTGACTTATCATTGCTCCAGGGCTTCCAAAACAAGCTTTTGAAGAAAACTGGAATAACAGATTTATGGTTGATCCTAAAAAGTATCTTACTAATAATCCTTCCTTCATCCCTCTTTGACTATTAGGACGTGGCCGGCGCAGTTAGTGACCTTTTTTTTTTCATTATTTTTTTTAAGGGAGAGCATGAGTTTTGTGCATTGAGAATGAGTTGCTAATCCCAAGCTGCATTCTTTTGGCCCTTGTACAAAATTGATGGCCTCGATCAATCACGGAGTAGCAACCATTGGCGATGTGGAACTTGTTCTACTTAGCCACGCCAGCGATCATAAAATTCTAAATGCATTGGATGATTCGATACAATTTAAAATTATATTTTTATTAAAACCATGAAAAAAATGTTGGTATTTTGAAGACTAATTCAAGTATTTCGGCTTAATGATCTAAGGTGGATATGAGTAGTCAAACAAGCTAAGCTAAGCTAAAAATAAAAAAATCATGAAATTAAGGGTTAATTTGGTAGTGGTGCTGCTGCCGATGCTGCATGCTGGTGGTACAATCAGCGACGGCTGATGTCTGTTGTCGCAATCATCGCTAGTTTAGGTTACTCTACCTACGAAAAAATAAAACTAAATTTGAATTATTTTAAGTAAAATATTATTAAATCATATCTTCACCTCGAATCAGCGTTTCGATTAAATTCCGTAGAAAAAGACACAATGTATGTTTATTTACTAACGCACGCTTAAATAAAACGACTCAATATGTTTTGTTCGGAAGTCAGCCATGATGTCAGTTCACCAACGACGTTTATAATTTTTTTTATCTAAACGCACAATATAATCATCGACAACGATGACTGTGTCACGAACAGAAGCTAAGCTCATGATTTCTTGGACGGCAGTGAAATGGCTAATTTCGGAGGCTGCCAGTATTGACTTTAACAACGGCTTGTTCCAAATGTTCGCAGTTTTCGATTATAAGAGAGGATGCAACTAGTTCTTGTTTTACGGCAATCATCACAACACCTCCTCGTTGAGCATTGCTCGTTTCATAGGTACGATCACAACTGAATATAGTGTAGTTTGACGTTAGTTCGCTGTTGTGAATGCTTTCATTTAACCAGGTTTCTATGATCAAAATACAATCATGATCACATGGGCAAGAGCGTAGTTAAAAGCAGCGGTTTTGGTACGCATTCCACCTGCATTGTGGTAGTATAAGGAGAAAGTACAGCGAAAACTCGGGTTCGATGATACCATTCGGTTTGCATACGAAGAAATTGGATCTATGATTTTTGCGATTTTTAAAATATTCTTTGAAATCTTTGAAATTTTTTTGCGAAATTTTTCGGTTAGAAATCTTTTCCATCAACATGTTTGGAGTTATTGCTTTTTGAAGGAATTTTCATCTAAGCTTGGAAATGGAAAATTTGAAACTTTAAAAAATAATTATAAGTGAAAATTTTGAAAATCTTCTGGTATATTTTGTTCGCAGTTTTCAAAAAAAAAATGTTACTCTAGATCACCCGAGTGGTTTTCTTCTTGAAATGTGCGTTGGATAGAGGAGAGTCTCCATCATTTTGAGTTTCCATCGAAGAGAACTTTCGATTTAAACCACACAAAAATCATAACAAGGATTGTTCATGCACCCAAAATTCAGCCTTTACTCCCATCATGAGTTCTCGATATTGTAACGTAATTGGCATAAGATGTGAACGCGTGCAGCGATGATACGATTTGAGACCGACGTCATAAACCTCCCAGCTCAACCGCATTGCGTATGGCTGAAGGAAACAAAATAATAATGTAGCAAAAACAAAAGCAAAATAAAACATTTCCTAGCATCAAGCCCCCTGGCAAACACCCCCCCCCCCCCCCACCATGCTGCCCGACTGTAATAGGCTGTGCGTTTGTATGTGAGACGGAGAATAGGAAAGCATAAAATAGTTCCTCGTTTTCAATTCCGGTTGAAAACGGTTGAAAATATTGAAAGTTATGGACTATTTCTGAGTCCTTGCGAATTTGTGCAACCTGTGCGAAGCTGTTATGGGACCTTGCGGACCAAAATGTCATCTTTAATTTGAGTAGTTCTGTGTGATAAAACCACCCTAATTAAAAAATGTATGCACTGATCGTCGGCTGATTTTTTCAAATATTTGATTCACAATTCAGGTTATCATATGCGAGCAGTAGTGCGAACAGTTGAAAAATGTGAAAAAATCAAATTTTGTCTTGTCATAGAAACTCTAAACATGAGTTTAGGTAGTTAGGTACTTTGAATTAAATGCTAATATGGTAATAATACAAATAAACCTCAAAGTCAAACTTCTCCATACACCTAATTAAGGACACGTATGTCAGCACCACACCACCTATTGATGAAAGTTCCTACTAAAGTCACTGATAGTACCACCTTCACCACAACCAAATCAGTTAAGACCACCGGCAGAAGTAGTTCAGATTGTCGAAGTTTATACATGACATGATAGTTGGAACTTTCTCCACATGATGGCGTGCTTGATGTATCGCCTTGTTTTTTGAAGTGTGAGGGATATTGGTTATATTACTATATTTGATAAAAGTAAAATGCAATGTTAATAATGAAGTGAAAAATCCTTTACACATTTAACACAAGGATTTCCGACCTTTATTAACTACTTTTTTTCTCCTTCCATGGAATGACTAATATGCGGCCTTAATATCTCAAGTTATAGGTTCGATGTTTCCAGAATGCAGTAATTTTTTCACACTTCACAACAATCTGATAAGTTAATTTTTCTCATTTCATACAAGAATTTTAACAATTGATGATGAGACAGCTTAGATTTCCGCTCCATCCTGAGTTGAGAAATCATAAAAAAATATTTTTATTAAAATTAATGGCTGTCAGAGTAACTTCCTAACGAAACTTCCGGAAGTAGTTTTGCCAAACGGAGCCAAACACATTTCCAAACCCAACGCTACGGTTTGACACAACGAGTGTCCACCTTTGTTGGGCTTCAAGCCAGGACTAATTCCAAATATCGGAGCGAGTTTCCCATCCGTGCTGTGTTGCTCTTCGAAAAAGGTTGAGAACTTCGAAAATTGCGCACGCAGATGTAGGTTCTTGAACTCTTTCATCCGGCCGCTGCCCTCCATAGGACACTCGTTGTCGTCAGGCGGTCTCGGATGGAAAACGTTACTCATTCTCATACCAACACCTGAATTGAGCCGAGCAACACGGAATGGATGGTAGTGGAAATGATCGACGGTTTCTATGCACAATCGTCTGATGGCAGCAGCGCGAGCAGCAGTTGGGCGAGGTAGATTTTTCCGCGGAAACGGTGGGAAAATCGGAAACCAGAGAAAACCTAAGACACTCTCTACGAGGTATGAAAAAAATCAAGAAAACACGGAAGCACGCGACATGTGCACGACGACGGCGAAGACGGTTTGCAGCTCCTCGGTAGTTTTGATTTATTCGTGACCGATATAGGAAGATCATTTGCTTGGATGGAAGATTTGTTTGCATGGACTGAATGAGTGAGAGTGTTTGGAAGTGTTGACGGATTTTTTTTCAAACGGAAAATCGATTTTCTTCAGATTGCGAATTGTATTGGAAAATAGGTGTCAAGGTTTTAATAAGAAAATTAAATAAATTTGAACTATTTTATCTTTATGATATTTAATGCATAGTAAAAAGGTTCCCTATAACATTTTAAAAAGTTATTTTTTATTTTCCGTTTGTGGGGCGAACCACGCTTGGCCTATATAACTATTAATTGTGTAGTGGTAGATGCAAATCTACACTGAACCTAAAATCACACTTAAAATACACTTGAAGTTTCACTTAAAAGTGGAAGTTCAGTGAATTCCTTCATTTCAAGTGGCTCATGTACATTTCACTTACCCATCACCTAAGTTTCAAGTGATCGGATCAATGTTCACTAACTTATCACTTGGGTTTAAGTGACTGAGACTTGAAATTCCTCTGAATGTCAACTTACTTTGCCGTTCACTTCAATTTCATTACATGCTCACTTGACCCGTCACTGAATTGTCAATTTCACTTGACTGGTCACTTAAATTAAAATGAATGTACAGGTAGCGAATGTCGGTCAAGATTGTTTTTATTATGGAAACTTAACCGAGTTGTGTATGAGCTGATAAAGGGTGTTCGGATCGAAAAGTGGTCAACTTAAATTCGCCGGCAGAGACGAACCAGCCAAAGGCTGAAAGTCTCTTAAAATAAAGAGAAAAAAAATTCGCCGTATTTTTTTTTCTATTCATTCACCGAAAGCTCCAAGGCAGCAGGTCTCAAAATCAATGTCGGAAAGACCAAGTCGATGGAAATCAACACAAAAAATCGTTCCAATTTCGTGGTAGCTGGACAACAGGTTGAGACAGTGGAGTGCTTCCAGTATCTTGGTAGCCAGATTACGCCTGATGGTGGTACCAAGAAGGACATCGAAACCCGGATCAGAAAAGCTCGATTTGCGTTTGCGAGTCTCCGAAACATCTGGCGATCACGCCAGATCTCTCTACGAACTAAGATCCGAATCTTCAACTCAAACGTCAAATCCGTATTGCTGTACGGGTGTGAAACTTGGTGCACATATGCGGTGACGACGCGAAAACTGCAAGTTTTTGTGATTCGCTGCCTGCGGAACATCATTCGCGCTTGGTGGCCTGGCAACTGGATCTCAAACGTTGAACTTCATCGCCGGTGTCATCAAAAGGCGCTAGAAATCGAGATTCGGGAACGTAAGTGGAGATGGATTGGGCACACGCTGCGAAGAGATGAAAACGAGATTTGCAGAGAGGCGCTTGACTGGAATCCAGATGGGCATCGAAGAAGAGGCAGGCCCAAAAGCTCGTGGCGGCGAAGTCTAGCCGCCGAAATCCCCACAGTTGACGAGAACCTTGGCTGGCAGCAAGTGAAGACGCTGGCTCCGGATCGCCAGCAGTGGAGATCTTTTATCTCAGCCCTATGCGTCGGTCAATCGGCGCCGGACCCTTAGGTTAGGTTAGGTAGGTATGAATTCAAAAGTTATTTACAAACAAAAGTGTTGCATTTTTTCGAATACCGGGTATTTGGGTGTATTATTTCGGATATATGCGTGACGAATATTACGTCTTGTAGCAGTTGTACAGCTCAAGCTAAAATTTTATTTGAATGATTAGTTCTGAACAAATCCTAGACTTTCTCTCAAGATTAACGAGATACATCCAATTATTTAGTATTGGAATTTTGTTTATCGCCGCGCTTTAATGTGATTTAAATCATCGACGTTTTTCGGCGGATTTTAGAATCAAAAACGTTATTACCAGTTGTCCAGACGTTTCGAGCTACTATGGCTTTCGCTCCTCTTCAGTGGACACTAAAATTATATTTTAAACAATGATTTTTTTATTTAAAATTACAATATTTAAAATCTTACAAACTACTGGCCTTCGTCTATACTAGTTTGATTCGGGACATTATGTTTTGATTTTCGTTTACATTTATATGTTAGTGTTTGTGACAATTTTTTAATTACAGAGTCGTAAGCTGTCTTAAAATGTTAAAATTACAGGAGTCTATCTGCCTATTGACTACATTGTTGTCACCTCTAATCTTAATGTAAAAAGTTTCAGCAGTGATTCTTGCGTTATAGCCTGTAAATTTTTCTAAAATGTTTGTATTGTCGAAGTCGAAAAGGGGACCAGTTTCCAAACTGTGTTGTGCTAGTCCAATGTTTATTTGTTTTGTAGATACATTTGTTTTATGTTGTTTTAATCTTTTTTCCAAGAACTGACTAGCCAACGTCGTGTATGAAATTAATGGTGGTAAATGTAACAAATCATACATAGGTGAAACTAGTCAAAAAAAAGATTAAAACAACATAGAACAAATGTATCTACAAAACAAATAAACACTGGACTAGCACAACACACTTTGGAAACTGGTCACCTTTTCGACTTCGACAATACAATTATTTTAGAAAAAGTTACAGGCTATAACGCAAGAATCACAGCTGAAACTTTTTACATTAAGATTAGAGGTGACAACAATGTAGTCAATAGGCAGATAGACTCCTGTAATTTTAAGACAGCTTACGACACTGTAATTAAAAAATTGTAACAAACACTAACATATAAATGTAAACGAAAATCAAAACAAAATGTTCCGAATCAAACTAGTATAGACGAAGGCCAGTAGTTTGTATGATTTTAAATATTGTAATTTTAGATAAAAAATCATTGTTTAAAATATAATTTTAGTGTCCACTGAAGAGGAGCGAAAGCCATAGTAGCTCGAAACGTCTGGACAACTGGTAATAACGTTTTTGATTCTAAAATCCGTCGAAAAACGTCGATGATTTAAATCAAATTATTTAGTATTCGCCACACCTAGTGCTAGTTTTAAAAGACTCTTTTCCGGTAATTGGTGGCGTTGATAGGATCTAAATATAATTGTAACAATAATCAACTTGCTCCTGGCAATATACTTCTCATCAATACTCACAAATTGTCACAAGCGGTTTCAATATATGATTTGCAGATAACTTCCTATCTTAACGACAACTTTTAATACCGATGTTACTTTCAGGTCTAGAATAATGTTTTGCTCGTACTTACAAATTTGTCGATTTTCTCGTTAATTTTCTATTAACCTTGTAGGTAGCCGATAAGTTTAACGAGCCCTTCTACGTAGAGTATATCTAACCTATAAAACGTTTGATTACTTAAAGTGTTTTCTTTTTCTACATTGTAAAGTTACATACCAATGTAAATTTCCGTAAATATTTGTAGGTTTGAATTTTACTCTTTCACGAAACTTTGACTATCTTTTTAGAACAAAGTAACACTATAAATTAGTTAAATTTAAAAGCTCAGAATTTTTAGTAACATGTGTGTCGTCCACGTTAACTGAAAATCTGCCTATCTTCTCATTTTTGCCTGATCATCAATTTTTGACATTCCCGTGATTTGTTAGAACTACAATAATGTATGTCCCTGAATGACGAAACCTAAGGCATGTCAACACCGGCCTTACGCAATAAAACTAAACTGTCACAATTTTTCTCAATGTAATTGAGACCTTTGACTCTGATCCTTATATGGCGACCGTCAAACATAGGTCCAAGAGTTCCAACGGTTCCAACGAAGTCAATCGTTTGGCAGACTGCGATTGAAGTTGCATTAAAGCACAGACAAATATATGACAATATATGATTATTTATACAACGAAACACATCTTACCTGTCGGCAACTTATGGGATTCGAACCCAAAAGTTTTTTTTTCTTGCCGATACCGGGAATCGGGTTGTGTAAAATCTACACAAATTTACATAAATTTATAAAAGATATGCTTCGAGAATCCTGTACGCTTTGCACAGGGTAACAAACTTTGAACTATGCTCCATGCAGGACACAGGGGGGCACTTCTAGGAAGCTGGGACACTTCTAGGAAACTTCACGATGTATGTTGTGTTCCGAATAATTTGCCGTGTCAACCTCCGATAGTCGTACTCCAAGAATCAACTTGGGTATGTTGGATTCACAGGCTGGATTCATATCTTCTGAAAGAATTTTGCATCTGATCAGACTCTCAGGTTTAAATTACTACTAAGATATTACCTGCCTTTTTGCCTAGAAAACTACTGTTTCTTTCCATCAGCTTCTGCAATCCATGATCGATCTTAGCTTTCCGCCATGTAGAATCACTATCCAGGCACCATCAAAAGTTCCAATAGCCGGATATTGCCATTGTGAAAAACTTGTATTTAGCACTGCAGGGAATCTATGGTTACCATATAAACGTACGCTAGATCACTTGTTAAGTAACTGCCGGAAACGCTCGCTACTGACGCTGGCTACTGACCGTTGGAACTGGCTGACGAAGACTGCTGACGACTGGCGAGGCGCAACCGAGGGGTACGACGGTATGCGTGAGCAAGTGGTATAAAACTGTCCGAAACTTACAACGATTGAACGAGGGCTGATCGGATGTGATTGTGGAAGGATCAATGAAATATATCATATCCATTAATCACAGCCATTTAAGTTACAAAAGAGTTTAGAATTCCTATCCACTTTTTTTGCAGTTCACTAGGTTTCGGGTGGTCAAAGTAAACAAACAAAACCGCAAGCCCCTTTTTCATCATGGTAGCCCTACCATGATGAAAAATTATGATTTCTCTTTAATTGAAGCAGCGCTACCTGGTGGCGCATTGCCTAGCTCAGAAGTTGTTTTGCGAAGAATGAAAATAGAGTGTCCTGCCTGTTTGTCTGTGATTAAAGGTTCCTACCTACCTACCTAAGGGTCCAGCGCCGATTGATCGGCGCATAGGGCTGAGATAAAAGATCTCCACTGCTGGCGATCCGGAGCCAGCGTCTTCACTTGCTGCCAGCCAAGGTTCTCGTCAACTGTGCGGATTTCAGCGGCTAGACTACGCCACCACGAGCTTTTGGGCCTGCCTCTTCTTCGATGCCCTTCTGGATTCCAGTCTAGCGCCTCTCTGCAAATCTCGTTTTCATCTCTTCGCAGCGTGTGCCCAATCCATCTCCACTTACGTTCCCGAATCTCGATTTCTAGCGCCTTTTGATGACACCGGCGATGTAGTTCCTCATTCGAGGTCCAGTTGCCAGGCCACCAAGTGCGGATGATGTTCCGCAGGCAGCGATTCACAAAAACTTGCAGTTTTCGCGCCATCACCGCATATGTGCACCAAGTTTCACACCTGTACAGCAATACGGGTTTAACGTTTGAGTTTAAGATTCGGATCTTAGTTCGTAGAGAGATCTGGCGTGAGCGCCAGATGTTTCGGAGACTCGCAAACGCAAATCGGGCTTTTCTGATCCGGGTTTCGATGTCCTTCTTTCTTGGTACCACCATCAGGCGTAATCTGGCTACCAAGATACTGGAAGCACTCCACTGTCTCAACCTGTTGTCCAGCTACCACGAAATTGGAACGATTTTCTGTATTGATTTCCATCGAATTCGTCTTTCCGACATTGATTTTGAGACCTACTGCCTTGGAGCTTTCGGTGAGGTCGTCGAGTTTGCTCTGCATGTCTTGTTGTGTTTTGGCGAGCAAAACAATATCGTCTGCCAGGTCAAGGTCGTTCAGTTGCTCCATTGTTGAAGGATTCCACGGCAATCCTCCCCAGCCAACATAAAATCGTAAAAGAAATCATCGTCAAACTCTTATATGGGTGTAACTCAAATCGGAGTCGTAAATGTTTTCACTTAACATTCGACCATATCGCATATTCATCGTAGAAGATGTTAAAACCAAATGAAATGCGATTTAGTAACGATATGTTGAATGAAGTCGTATTTAATACGACCGATGTCAGTTGAAATCTTACAATAATCGTGTAAGATTTCTAAGTTACATTTTATTCGTTCATAAATTCCTTTGGTATCGAAACCGTGCTTGATTACAGATATAATCGTAAAGAATCTCACATAAGCTTCGTTTATCATCACTTTTGTGTATTGCAAACGATCATCACATAAAGGGACAAATCAATGTCGTTAAGTGTCACATAATGAGTAGTAGCATTTGAGCGTGCAATCATCATCGCACAAAGTGATTTGTTTATATTCGACTTTTTCTGTCGGTTGTTCAGGTTCGGGGAAGGATGATTTGCACCGATTTGCAAATCATTTCCATCCGAAAGATACCATCAAGCTTTGTAGGACTGCTGACAGGTAATTTGGTAGAAGATTTAAGGGCATTTAATAAAAAGTAAATAACAGGATTTTCATTCCAGCACTTGTTATAAGCAAGCAAGATTTTACACCGGCATCCGATCAACCGATCAGCTCTTAACTATTGCTATCTGCTTCCATCCGACAGCTGCTTGGTTTATCGGTGGTCCGGTTGCACGAAAATAAATGCGTCAGATGATATTGTCGGGAAGCATCCGGAATTGAAGGTAACAAAAAGAAACTTATATTGAAAACTATTGTGGATGTGGTGTGCTGTCAAATTTGAATTAAGTATTATACATATTTTCATCGTTTCTTCCATTCCTTTATTTACAAAACAGATCTCGATTTCGTTGCTGTGGAAGTTTTCGACCAAAGTATATGAGTGCGTTCGCGAATACCGCTACCCGAATCCATCAGTTCATGGCCAACCGGCCGCAATACAGCTACCAGATGTGCCGCCCGGGAATCGCCTCGGTCCGCAAGAAGAAAATCCGTGATAGATTGGGCGACTCAATGAAATAAAAATGAATAAATAATTTGATTCATTTGCATTTATTGTTTTTTAATTAAAAATCGAAAAAATACAGTCATTTGAAATATTGGTGAGCATCGTATTTTAATCACAATACTACACATAACATGCTACATACAGAGGTTCGCAAAATCGTTTTAGGCTCCACATCGCACAAGATTAAATCACACCTCGTATAAACTGTCTCTTAAACAATCAATCAAATGTCAAATTAGTTCATATCGTACAAGAGTACAGAACACTTCCTATAGAGTGTAACTTAAGTTGTCAATCGATGCTCAAATCTCTGAACATCGTACACACTAAGATTGCATTTATTCCGCTCGGGACCATGATTCTCCGAATCACAGGAAAAGTGCTCAAATGTCGCGAAATTCGAACGAAAACTCTCCCGAATCTCGTGACATTCCTTATTTCCAGAAATCCAGGATGAAGTGTTACCGAGGTCACAGATATTCGAACAATCGTCCTGAACTTAGGACAGTTTTCGTCTGTATCACGGTAGGTTCATCTGGTTTCGCGCCTTTTGAAAATGTGTGCGAGTAAACAAACTGTTTTGTATCCCTTTCTATCGTGTGACAACCGCAATGGTGATTTTATTTAAGGTTAGTTTCAATATTTATGAGAGTGTTGTATTCGAAAGAAGGCGTCCAGTCCAACTCAACTAGTTTACTTTAAACCATTAGCACAGCAAATCAATCAAAGCAAACAGCTACAGCAGGCTTCGGGGAAGTGGAATAAATTCAGTGCCGGGTTACAAGTTTGCTTAAACCGTTTAAAAAAAAATATTTTCTTCAAAAAGTTCAATATTATAAACGGTGCGAGGCTTAATTGTAGCACTCAATACTGCAGCAAAGTATCAACGGGAGGCGCAAACTGAACAAAGGTAAATATTCGAAAATAAAAATTGTAACATGTTGTAACAACAACTGTTGTGCTCTCCAGCAGGAAATTTTGGATATTTAAATCACCATATCACAAATTATTATAATCAAGCCGGCCAATCTGGTAAAGAAGGTAGATCACCCAAACAACAAAGAGTAATGAAAGTTGATTTATTGTTTTGCTCAGACAGCCATAAATGTTGGAACTTTGTGTCTCCCCGGATGCCCCAAAGTAAGAAGCCTCCCTAGGTTGACAACCTACTTCAAGAAGATCATTACCCAGGAATATTCATTCATCAGCAGCAAGAAGGAAGTCGATAAGGATGCCGGTCAAAAGTTTCGAGTAAGTTTTTACAGGAATAATGCCGAATTGTTATTTTATGTATTTAATTTTACTTAGGCTAAATTTTCGGCGTTCGTCAGAAGATGTCAACTGCAAGAAATTGAAGACGAGTGAAATATTTTTGAGATGGAAACCGAAAGAACAGAAGGATGGAGCAGCATGCAGGGGACAGAAGGTTACATTTAGAATTCCAATCAATAAAATAAACAGCTTCACAAGGAACAGGTTCCGCTAAGCTAAGCACCACCTCCTGGCCAAATAGAACAGGAACGAAGCATAAATCATGATTCCAACCCGGATATTCATCAGCTGGCTCAACTCAAACAATGTAAGTGATTCCGTGTATCAGTACACGTACAATGCGTTCTTTGAAAACAAATATTAGAAAATAAATAGTTTATTTTCGAAAAAGAAATTTTTTATTCCAAACAATACAACAATAAAATTTTGAATAGATTTTTAAAAGGGGTACCAAGAAATCAATTTCAGAATTTCCTACAAATTTCGGAAAAACCCTGTCTTGAAAGCTCAGAAGTATTTCAAAACAACCTGTAAATCTCGGGAGAAAACTGTTTCGATACTACAGGTGAGATTGACAGTTGTTTTCCTGAGCTATTTTTCTGTCCTGAAATCGTCCTGTAATTTCAGCTGTTGAAAATACAGGACGAAATTGTCCCGGTCACAGGAGAAAAGATTAAGTGTGTATAAGACTGTAAAACACTTCTCTTAAAGGGTGACTTAAATCGTCAATTTATCATCAGATCGCTTCAAGTCGTCAAAGGGTAAAACACACATCGCATAAAGTGTGATTGGAACTGCCAATCGTCCCATCATCGTAAATGTGAATGAATCGATTCCGATAATGTAACGTACAACATGCCGCCAGTGCGACATAAAGTACCAAAGTATTTCTGACATCGTAGTAACATCATACATGATGTTGTCGAAGTCGTAAATCTGAAAATAACGAAAGCATGTATGTATATCGCCTCCACTTTTGGTAGGTATATGCTTTTTTCTAACGTAATATACGATGATTATTGTCGACATAGATGTACGTATATCTTTTGATATACCTACCAAATTGTTGGCTGGGTCGGTTTGGTCTACAGTCAATCGATCCAGTCAAGATCTAATCCATTACGATGAGAAAAAGCAGCGGTGACAAAATACATCCTTGTCTCACTCCAGCAGTTACCGGGATTGGTTCGGACAAGACACCGTCGTGCAAGACCTTGCACGAAAATGCCTCGTACTGTGCTTCGATGAGATGGACTAGTTTCTCTGGGACCCCTAGTCGTCTAAGAGCAGCCCAGATGTTTTCGTGGTTCAGTCGGTCAAATGATTTTTCGAAATCAACGAACACCAGCAGAAGAGAGTCCTGGAATTCGTTGATTTGTTCCAGTATTATTCGTAGCGTTGTGATGTGGTCCACACATGATCGTCCGGATCGGAATCCAGCTTGTTGCCATCGGAGTGTAGCGTCGATTTTCTCCTGGATCCTGTTCAGGATCACTTTGCAGAGTACTTTAAGGGTTGTACAGATCAAAGTTATGCCACGCCAGTTACCGCACTCTGTTAGGTCTCCTTTCTTTGGGACCTTTACGAGGATACCCTGCATTCAGTCGGCCGGGAATGTTGCAGTATCCCAAATGTCAGCGAAAAGAACATTTGTGCAACATTTGTGCTGACAAGGCAGGGTCGGCTTTGAGCATTTCAGCAGGAATGCAATCGATTCCAGGCGCTTTGTTGGATTTCATGTCCTTGATTGCCGCTTCTATTTCAGCCAGCGAGGGCGCTTCCGAGTTGACGACTGCGGGCTTAACAGGAAACCAACTCCTCGTTCCCGAGTAGCATGTTCTCCTCGTATGCCAGAGTAAAGCAGTACTTGCCCGGACTGCGTCTTGTGTTCTCCAGTGTTAGGCCAACGGACTTCGCTCAGTCCCAATATCTCTAGCTTGAGGCGGCTAGCTTCTCTAGCAAGTTGAGCCAGCTTTCCTGGCTGGGCAAGGGTCAAAACATTCCAAGTTCCAATTCTAGTCCGTGTTTTCATGCTAAAAGTCGTTGCCAAAGTTCCAATTCGGTTATTTCTTCTCTCAGTTTCTGTAACAATACAAGGTATCAGGAGCAGTAGGTTGTTAGCCTAAAGTCCCTATCCCGCGATGGGGCTGCCATCTTGGACTTAGCTGGCGGGAGCCGCATTTCATAAATTCAGCCGCTTGCTGCAAGACAGACGCTGTTTGAGCCGCCCCTGACCTGGAGAACAGACGCTCGGTTGTTGTTGCACGCCGCCCCTGACCTGGGGAACAGACGGGTACGGCTACTCGCACCCCAGTCGGCACCACGGGGAGGTAGAGATAGGAGTTGTGAATAAGAGTTGATATGACCACTATGGGGTCTCGTGTTGCACATTATCCACCGTTTACCAGCCAAAGGTTTTAAAGGTTCGGCTGAAAAAAAACCGACAGCAGACCGACAGCAACCGAATGCAAGACAGCCCAAGAAGCAAGTTTTTTCTTCGCGAGGAGCAGCAGCGGCAATTTAAATTTCCATCACCCGCCCGTATCGTCTTCGTCTTCGTGTTGAGAAAGTGAGATCGAAACGGAGAGTCGTCTCGTCTTGCCTATCCCGTTTAGTGGAAAATGCATGACGACTCGGCGGGCCGTGCCGTGCATCGTTTAGATGGAGGCTTTTCCCGAAACCATTCGGCTGACGGATGACGATGATTTTGATGATCGGATTCTTCGGGGTTTTTCGGTCGAGCGGTCGTGCTTTTCGAAGAAGGAAGCAGGAAGTCCTGTCGTCAGTCGTTTGGTTTGGTCGGTCGTTCGGTGGTAAGAGAGAAAGTGAGTGTGAGCGTGAGTTTTCCGCCAGCAGCTTGCATTTTCGAATTGGGTTTTCGGGAAGAGTGGGTGGGAGGGAGTTGTGCCGATTCAAAACTCGGGAGAGCGGGAAAAAATGGTTCTGGTGTCCAGACGGTTTAATTTCGCTTGCAGAATCTGGTTTTATTTTAGTTTGGCAACGTTATCGGAATGATGAACAACACAGCTGGACGCAACGGGATAGTGGTCCTGCTGATCTACTACTTCCTGGTGGCATAAGCAGGGAAGTGCTGCCGTTGGTTTTGCTGAACTGCCTGGACCAAATAGGAAGGAAAAATAAAAACCGTGGCCCCCGAAGTTGGAAGCCACGGAAGTTTTGCTGAAGGCGTCGATATTGTTGAATTTTTCACACTGTTGTTGATTTTTGACCAAAGGAATACTGTTAGGAAGTGGCAAGTGGAAACCGTTCCAGGATTTTTTCGGTTTTTGGTGGTGGAAATGCTCAGCACAAATTGTAGTTTTAAGCTTGGTCCGCGAGGATAAGAAATCCTTTTTAGCAAATATAGTGAAATAAAAGTGTAGTTTCAACGGAAAAATTCGGTGCATTTCGTGCAGTTAGAAGCAAATATTAATAGAAAATTTGAAGCGCAAAGTTAGTCTTAGGGAAAATTGGTAGTTTTTAAGGAACCAATTTGGAATAAATTTGTGGGAAGCTCGAAATGGGTCAACCGAGGCCCGATGCAATGCTCGACTAAAAGGTGTCTGTTGGAAATTTTTTGTACCGTCTAAGTGATAAACTGCAGATTTTACCAGTTCGCATCGATTTGGGAGAAGTCATTAAAATAAATTAGTAATAACAAACATTCATCATTAAATAAGTTTTAAATGAACTGTTGTTGTGAATACTTCGAAAAAGAAGAAAACCGAGGGCCATTTGCTCGTATCGGCTAAGCTGTGGCAGTTTCGTCTCAGACCAAACCGAATAAATAGGTCATTGCAATTGCCAGAGTGCTGCATTCTCTCCGTGTCGTCGAAGAGCGAAAACAACAACAATACCTAGAAGAAGCGTAAGAAGAAGAATTTGTGGCAGAAGCCTTTCCCATAGGCAGGTGGGCATAAAGGGGACCCACGAGTGTGCGTTTTACCCTCACATCTCCCCCCATAATTCAAGAATGTGTACTTGTATGCTGCATATGCATATTAAAAAGTGTACGTGTGTCTTTAGTGCGATCCTCATGTGAAAAGTTGTGCATTTATAATAGTTACAGAGAGAAGAAAAAAAAAATAATCGAAATTGGGTTTCATACCTGTTCTGAATACCTGCTCTTTTTTCTGCCCACCTTCAACCCACCACCCACAACAAAAAGAACCACCTTTGGTGGTTAAGTGTGTAATTTAGTAACGAGTTCAATCCTAAAAATACGAAAAAATAAAGCAGCAATGATGGATTTGGGCAGTGAAGTGTTTACGATGGGGCTGGCGCTCAAGCTGCAAAAGATGCCCCCGGGAGGGACTCAGATTGGCAGTGGAGTTGGTGTGCCGGAATTTGGTGAGCTGCTGTTCCGTCGGGATGGAAACGGGAATAATCATTCCAATACGGCCGCTGCCTACACCAGTGATTGGGACAATTATCAGGTAAGAAAAAAGTGAGCGGGGTAAGACAGGAAACTAATTGATCTGATAGGGGGGGTTGAATAGAAACATCATCATCATTGATCGAACCCAACAATGTTGGTTCGGAATTTATTGATTTTGGATGCATCTACTACTTGTTCCTGGGAAGTGGGTTTGTGTGTGATTTCAGCCCGGAGGAAATGATAAACGACATAGTTTTATTGATTGATAGAGGAAGGAAAACATCTTGATTAGTTATGCTTTTCAAGGTTTACAGTAGGTACCTTGTAAGGAAATTAGCTTGAAATTATCATGTGAAACCAAACTCACAACAAAAGTGAGAGTACTCTTCGTTTAACTCAGAAAAACTGTTTTGTTCATTTTCTAGTTATTTCATAGACAAAGTGTATGTACATAGATTTAAAAAGAGTATTTTTAACACAATGCAAATCAATCCTCATATTTTACCCCTCTACAATATGATTTTTTTAAAACTAAGACACAAAAGTTTATTAAAAGATTTCACAGACATCACAGAATTTTGATAAATTTTATGTGAAGTAATGAATTGAATGTTTGTCATATACGGTTCTGTAGATCCGGATTTTTGTTTTGGTTATTAAATCAAAACTTGAGTTTGGATGTTTATGGTCTTCAGAAAACGACTTTAAGCCAAAAAATGTTCAAAAAATTGTTGGTTTGCATCAAGGATGGCTCATTTTTTTTTAAGTCGCGTTGAAAAACTCTTGATTGATATGTATTCAAATAGATTGAGAGCTCGTTTTGAAATCTTTAAAGTGCTTGATTACACAGCTGGTTATTTGAAAAGTTCATAAATTTGTTTTCATATATTTTACAACTAAATTTTCATGAGGATCAAGAGATGTTGATAGGAAAATTGCCGGTCTGTTCAATTTCATTGAATACCAATCGATAGTGATGAACTAATGATAAACTAACTAATAGGGTGACCAATTCTAGTATTAAATCTTAGAATTTCAACATATTGAGCACCAAATCTGAGGTATACCGACTTTTAATTTAGCTTCTTGGGACTCTGAGTAAAACAAGTCCAAAATATAATGCCTTATTACATAAGACGAGTCGAGTAACTCGACTTATGGTTAAAACATCCCAAAAAAGAAATTTAGTTAGTTTCCATTGGTTTAGATATATCTGTATGTATGTATGTTAAACCCACCAGTGGCTGATAGGTCTTTCGACCCGAGTCGGTACGGGAAGTCTCGATCGCACATTCAAATATAGTTCATGCTTAACTCATCAACAATAATTGCAGCACAACCAAGGAGTCCGTTACCACTGGCTTGGGACAGGTTTGACTCATCTCACTCCCTTCCAACTGTTCGAAACAAATTAAAATCCTGAATAGGTACCTGAGTAATCTACTCAAGATTTCAAATTTACCGAGATACTCCGGCTGGCTTGAATCCACAATCCATTGTATATCAGTTTTCCGCTCGTTTGATGCCCTGTCCTACCCCCCATTAATCCCCAATAGAGTTAAGCTATTTTACTTTATAATCAATCATAAATACAAAATGTCTACATATGTTTTACATATTGTTACCACCTGCAATTCACCACCTGTTATCAAAGAAATATTGAAAATCTTTCCATTGCCACCTTATTTTTAAGTCTAAACAAGTATGATTATCTCTATACGAGAAAAAATTAAAACATAATGAAAAAAATTTAAGCACAGAAATCAAGAATGTCTTACTACATGTGTTGATCGCAATTCTTTTAAAATTAAATTGAATGTAAAAAATGAAGAAGCATTCTAACCCTTTTACGGGAGGATTAAACAACCACACTGCACATAATTTAAAAAGTAGTTAAGGTCGCAGCAAGCGTAGCACTACCAGACTGCAGTTTGACCAAAGCATGGAAAAGAAAAAAAACCACCCAATACCGGCGATCGCAGTTATTTACCTGTTTCCAATTTAAAATTTCTATCATATCTTTTATCACTTTGATACAAAATGTTATATTATTCAGTTCATAATCTCCTCTTAACACAGATTCATTTGATAATAGAATTGCAAATGGTAACTAAGAATAATGCAAGGAACGAGCTCACCAAATTCTAAGCAGCAAAATCCGCATCAGCTAGCAAACACTCCCAGAAGGTATCTTCCCACGATTTGAAAGAGATCAGATAAAGATCTTACAGAGGAACTTTCACCAAACATCCTGTGCTCATCTTCCTTGAATCTTCCCAATAAATGTTCTAAGCACTGAAGTTTTTCTTCATTTTGGAATTACCGCATGCATCGCACTTTTCCATTCCGTTCATTATTAAATTGTTGAAATTAATGAATGATTCTTGAATAGCAGCACTTTAATCATATTCAACTTTGGAACAAACGATTTCACTACCTTATCAACATAAATTTAATCGAATTGGATAAATCCATGAAATTTCTGTAAATTTTTGGAAAATATTTAAAGCCGAAAAAAAACGCGTGCTCAGTTTCCATTGGTTTAGATATATCTGTATATTAAATAATTTATCGGTCCCGTTTTATAAATAAAAGCTTAATTTTCAGAAAATACACTGTTTTTTCAAGAAGAAAATGTATGGTTTTTCATTAATGATTATACCTATACAGCATTTCATGTTCAATGATTTAAGGTGGATATGAGTAGACAACCAAGCTAAGCTAAGCTAAGAAAATGTATGATTTTTCATTTTTTCTTATATTTCCATTCATAACATCCCTAGCTACCAAAAGTCCCATAAAACAGGTACAAAAAAGCTTACTCAGCCCCATCATTGATATGAAGTACATTCAAGCAGCTCAAAATTTAAGTTCTTATTGAAACTTTCAAGTTCCAAAACAAGTCTTAATGATCTTCTATTCAGCTTCCACTGGCCTTTTAATTCAGCTTTCAAAAAATCGTAAAATGGGCAAAAAATTCTCTCTCTATCTCAATTCCACCCTTGGTATCAGTTCATATCACTTTCTTCTGATTATTTGCTATGTTCAGTATTTGGTGCCGCCATGATGCCACGCGCCGGACTCCAAACTTGAAATATTGTTCAATTGCTACTTTCCTACATTTTCTACATATATCGCATTAGAATGGTCACTCAAGTAGCAAATAACTTATAGAAAAAAAACTTGTCCGGCTTGGGGATCGAATCCCGACCTTCGTGGTGAGAATCGAACACGTTACCACATGACCACGCCTTGATTTAGTTTTTTTTTTAGTCGTTCTTTATTTGAAACGGCTCATACAATTAAGTTTAAAGGAGCCAAACTCGCTTTTTTGTTTTTACAACCGTATTCTTAGCTTAGCACTTTTTTTTTAAGAAAAAAGAAGATAGAAAGGGAAATAAAATAGAATTATAGACTAAGGCTGATGTCATGCTGAAGCAACTAGCAACGCGACCTACAACGCAACGTTCACACGACTAACCAGCTCTCATTTGATCTCCATGGAAATCGCGCAGACCTGTCATACTGGTCGCTTGGTGTAGCGCGACCAATCTGATGCCAATGTGTTTAGTAGCGCGACTAGTAGGAAATCCAATAGGAATATTGTTTTTTCTCGATTTGAAGCATTGATTCCGGGTTTTAAGCACAATAGTACGAAGATCTGTCCGAACTTGTGATAATAAACTAAAAAATATCTTAATCGGCGAGAAAATTTTCATGAATTCTTAGTTCCGGCAAAAAGAAAACAAGGAATTTTGTCGGTTCAAATTTTGGCATTCTTGCAATCCGGGTCGTGATTTGATGAGTTTTTGATGGCTCCCGAAAGAAAGGAGACGATTCAAAGCATTATCAGATGTAGAGAAGTGATGATTTGTAGGGAATTTCAAAGTCACAGGTCGCGCCAGCATGACATACCAATGCATTACAACGCAATCTTATTGGACCGTTGCGTTGCGTTGCGTTGCTAATTGCTTCAGCATGACATCAGCCTAAGATCGATAGCTTTTAGTAAAAGGTAGATTTCAAACATGTAGTCCAAATCTAGTACATCTCTCATTGAAACGTCAAGTGGTGTTCCTCGGGCCCGAAAGGAGTCTATTAAATTCGTTCTGGCGATTGATTTAGTTCTAACTGAAACTAAATACCGAAGTGGTGATATGATTATAAAGGTACCTCAATGCGCTTTTTTGGACTTAGTAAATCTCGTTTTGAGCACTTTTATGCTTTTTATGTGACTTAAGTCCCTTACAACGTACACATTAATCACTTTTGCTACTTTCAAGTTCAATAATGAGTACATATAGTTCACTAATGATATTGGACAAAGTAAATCACATACAACGTACATATTAATCACTTTTTCAACTTTCCAGTTCATTAATAAGTACATTAAGTTTACTCAAGGGAATCGGGCAGTTAATTCTTTTTGTCAGGCAAACAGTGCTGCAAATTTTATGAAAGCACGAATGATATTGACTGTGATTTTCTATCAGTGTAAAAAGCTCAAACTGAAATGAATGGAATAGAAAAGTCAACAAATATAAAAGCGGATCGGTCATCCTCGTGCTTTGGCAGGCTGTGTGTCTATAAGTCAGAAGAAAGCTTACTCGTAAACCCGTACTAACTTGTTTCACTCGACTGCTACGAAAGCGTCTTTCGCTTAGGACACATTCCACCGTGACGTGAAATCACTTTTCCGGACTTTTCTGCACTGTTATCATTCTAGAAGTCAACCAATTTACTTGAAAATGAAAAAAAATGTAGCAAACGGACGCAAATTGAATTTCCTTCAAAATGAATAAAACTTGGTCATTTTAAAATTTAAGTTGTTTTTGTTGTGATCGAATACTTTTGTGACGTGAATTCACGCTAGAATTAACCATTTCGGACTTTAGTACATACATTTTTGATTTCCTGTTCTCTCTGTGGAGATAGAATATTGGTGTCTTCAAATGAGTTGTAAAGAAAACAATTACCCACAATTTGATGTACGGTTGTAGTTGTGACGTGAATTCACTCAGTTCAAACAGAACAGAGTAGTTGACTGAATTCACGTCACGAAATATAAAGTTATACTGTGGTTATACTGAACCATTCTTTGGAGCCTTCAAATTTTATGTACACTTTCAAAAACGATATTTTGTTGTTCTGACTTTTATAATCATAAATTTTCAGTATCTGCACCTAACTTTTTCCTTATTTTGATTGGCACTTGAATAGCAACATATTGAGGGATCATATGTTAAAATTACTACTGTCTTCATTTAAAGATTCACCAAAAAAAATATTTTTTTTTTCAATCTTTTTGTATTTTATTTCAAAATAATGAACTTATTAAAAAAATCAACTAAATTATGCTCGATTTGTAAAAATCCGACCATCTGGAAGGTCAAAACAGCTTTCAGAGCACATTTTTCATATAAATTTTAATAAAAAATCAAATTTTGTGACGTGAATTCACTCATTCGCGCTGTTGTAACTCAGCTAGATTCCAACCGATTTTTATAAATTTGTACGGTTTTGTATGTGTTTCGAAATTCAAATTTAGATAAAAATAATAACAATACCAAAAATAATAAAAAATTGAAAAGGAAAGGGTTTTCTTACAACGTTTGTCACTCATGTTCAACACACAAACTTAAAAAAATGACTGATAAACAAAATTTTGGAAACATGTTACAATGAATGTTTCAAATTTTCGATATGTCAAGAAAGTAATAAATAAATTAGTTTCAGAAGAATTTCTTAGCAAATGTGAAATAAAAATAAATAAATAAAATGTGAATTACCGATTACTGAATAAGAAATGAATTTTGAACAGAATTTATTCAATGTTCAATGGTTTAATTTAACTTGATAAAAAAGAAGAATATATTAACAATTATTTTAAAAGTGCCAGTTATATAAGCCAGACATAAAACTTTTAATAAAGTAAAATTCTCCAGTTATCAAAATTTCATTTTTGAAGCTTAAATAATAACTTCATGTTCAACTACACTGACAAAGAAATGTTAGAAAATGAGTAATTACTTGAATGATAAAAACTGATGAAAAATTAAAAATAATGAGTTCAAAACTTTTGTTATTAATATTGAAAGCACAAATCAAATACAAAGTTAGTTAACACTGCGTATTAAAATTAGAGATGTACCGAATTTTCGGTCGGCCGAATATTCGGCGCCGAATGTCGCCAAAAAACCGTTAAGCCGAATGTTCGGCTCACCGAATAGGCCGAATATCTACTACAGACTTGTAAATTTTTCAAATAATTTTGAATAATTTATAAAATTTATAAAATATCCAAAAGTTATATTGTAAAAGCTACACAATCATTAAAAACTTATGGTTTCAGCAGAACATCTAAGGTGTATCCCCGTATATTTCACTGTAGATCGTACAGGAGAATGCTGAACGGTATCGCTTTATACTTTGATTATAGTTTATTCCAGATTTTCTGAATATATTCTGGCTTGCCCAGAGATCCAGTAAAGAATCCATTTTATTTTAATTTTAACAAAAATCGCTCTGGTTGCTTGACCGTCTGGATACGTGTGGTTGAAAGTATAGTATGCTTAAGGTTAAAAATAGTCTATCTCTTTAGCAACTATTTTAAAAATATTTTGCTCAAATCTGACCTTCATCTAATTCAATATCAGAGAAGCAATTTCAAATAGCTTGACACCTGTTTCGACATTTTCTATCCCAGATTTTACAGGAACGTAACTTTGGTGATAAACGTCCTCGAAGCGACTAGTCATCTGATGTCTTTTCAGTTATTGTTTACATTTAAAAATCAGAAAAAACAGCTACTTAAAAAATATCTTGTAATACATCATCCGATCATATCATCTGCTTGAAAATAATCGACTTAAAACATGAGGGGCATTAATATGGAAGAAATTGAAAGCATTAAATTAATCGCTTAAGGATTATTCATTGACAATTCAATAGAATATTCGATCGAATATTCGGCCGAATATTCGTTTGGCCGAATAATTGAAAAGGTCAATATTCGGTATTCGGCCGTTCGCCGAATACCACTATTCGGTACATCTCTAATTAAAATTAATTTTTAAAGTTGCTACTTAGAACAATTTTTTAAACCTTTCAGATTAATTTAAAAATCATGATCGATCCAAAAAACATGATTTCATATAAAAAATATTAATAAAAAGTTTTTAAATTTTCAATCGCAGGTTTTTAAGCTTTGAATTACAAGCTCTGAGTATTTCGTCTCTTTTGATTAAAGTATTGGGTCCTGAAAGAGTAGAAGGTTGAAATTATGTTTTATTATTAAAAAGTTGGAGTTAAAGGCTTATGGTTGAAGAACACGAAAATTCAGAATTTAAAAACATGGAAACAATTGATAAAAATATGTCTTAAAAATTTAAAAAGTTTGATTGAAGAAAATCCGGCAAGTTGATTAGAAAATTGAAAAAAAACTATACAGTAAAATTCGGTAAATTTATTTGAAAATTGAAAAAACAATATGGAAATAATATATTAGTTTTTAAAAACATTTCAGGAAGAGTTTTTTCAATAAACATGTTTCACCATAACCATTTTGGTGCTTATTTTTTTAAATTAATGATTTGGTAAATAGTGTCCTCAACAAGAAATTTCGTCAAATTCGGCCGAACACATTTAGTTTTGGTGATAAAGAGTTTATTACTAGTAAAATTGATAGATAACTGATTATGGAAAAATGTCATTACAAGTATTTTTGACATCACAACAGAAAGTGTAAAAAACTTGATTCTATTTAAAGTTCATTAATTCATATTAAACTTTTATTTCTAAATAATATGTTTTTGATTTGAGTTTTTGTAAAAAAAAGTGCAGAAACTTCCCTAAAGATTTTTTATTATTTTCAAAGTCATTTCAATAACAAAAGCTGATAGAAATATTGCATACATATTTAGATTCGGGAAACCCAAATAAGTTGAAATTACCGTTTAAATTCATTGCACCTAAGAAAAATGTAAATTTTGTGGCCTTGTGCAAATTTTTAAAACCCTTTTTTTAAGTATTTAGAAGAACAAAAAACACGAAATAAAATTGAGTACGAATTTGTTTTTTTTAAGAATATTTCATATCAACATAACATTTGTTATGACATAAAAGATTTTTTAATATAAAAATGGTTCGTTTCAATCTCAATCTTAGTTACACTTCTTAATAAAAACCCATTCTAAAGGCGAGATAGGGTTTTTGTATATCAAGTTTTGAGTTCCAATATAAAAGGTTGATTGAACTAAAAATAAAAATCTACAATCAAAGTTAGTTTCAATTCATGAACGTCAAATAATGTCGTAGATCGAAATGTCTCAAGCCCAGGGTGATTCTTGCCGAAATTCCGCCGGAGGCGAAAAAAAATTTCTGACTGACTGATCAAGTAATTTACCGTTACTACCGTCAATATTAACACGCGCAATTCAAATTACTCTTTCATTGGTTTATTATCGGTGAAAAAAGTGACTTCTAGTGATAAAAGTGACCATTTTTCGGAAAATAGTGATTTTAGTGACCAAATGATGAAAAAAGTGACTTTTTAGTGACTGACCCAAAAAAAGTGACCAAGTCACTAAAAAGTGACTCGCTACCAGCCCTGCCATTGCCAAAATTGAGAATTGGGTTTCAAAAAGAAAACACGATTTGAAACCGCTTAGACTTTACGATTATTCAGAGGGGGCGGGAAGAGAGATGAATACAAACTTATGGATGACGACATGACGAATATCTGACCAATATGACTTTTTTTTTCTTTTTTTTTTTTTATTTGGTTGGATTTTAACTTCTTGAAGTCATTCATCCCTCACACAAATAGGACAAAAAATTGACAATTGTGGTCAGAAAGTGACAAAACTTGATCAAATGTAATAAATCTGGTGAATTCATGACAAAATTATTACAATATTTAGTATGACCCAAATCTGACAGATATGAAAAAAAAAATGTTGAAGGTGCCCTGGCCGAACCCTGCGGACTGTGTAGGGAGAGGAAAGGGTATATTAGTCGCTTTAACCCTTCGTTTCATAAAGTAACAAATTTGCAACAATTAATGTATGGAAAAATGAAAAAATCGTATTTTATTTTAATTTTTTTTTTCGATGTACTCATCATTTTCAACTGTTTAAAATTATTTTTAAGGAAAAATAAAAAATCATGAAACGAAGGGTTAAGTGACTCACGTTTACTTAACGGTAGATGCAGAGATCTCTACGATCCACCTATAAACGTGGGGAAGTTTAAGAAAGATAAAGTTGGGGAAGTCGAACCCTGGGAGATGCTTGGCCAGCATTACGGGTGATGAATTTGTCCTACACCTCCTATGCTCTTAAAGTTTCCTACTGAAACTCCTAGCTCTAATGAAAAATATTGAAAAATATAAATGGTCAAACTTTAAAAAACATAGATATATAAAAAAATGAAGACTTTTGAAAACAAAATTAAAATAGGACTCATTTTTTATTGATCCTCCTATACTTCCTGACAGTTACGCAGTGAGTTGACTGACAGTGAGGCTTATGGACAACAATCTCGAGATTTGAATATAAATTAGAGTTAAATTTTGTGAAACGCATAACTATTTTAATTGATATGAAGTAAGGAAACATTGATGAAACCTTCGAGAAAAAAAACCAAAAAGCTACCTGTATCGATTTTTTTCATTTGCTTACTGTTCTTTGATATTTATAAATTTTCGAACTAAGTATTATGTTTTACTTCAATGAAACATTTTGATACATATTTATTACAAATCAGATTCTTTAAAATGTGCTTAAACAAAATTGTAACAAATATGATCTTTGAAATTCCTACTTGTTTTCAAAATTTATAGTAGCATTTCTAACTAGCCTCAATTATATTATTTATTCTTACCCATAAATAAAAAATAACATATTTTACTATCTCAAAATAAAAATAAGACAAAAAGATTAATAAAATGAGTTTTTATCAAAATCTTTGATGTTCCAATAATAATTTTACTGTTTTGAAAAGAATATTTGATAAAGAAGAGAAATTGCAACAAATGTCGAGGCAAATTTCCAATCAATGAACCTTTTCATTTTGCAGAAACTAACATTAAAAAATAAGTTGAATTCTAACTAAGAAAAAAATTCACGTCCTATCAACAAAGAAATTCTTTTAAATAGTTAAGATGTGAAAGTAGATTTTGAATACTTAGCACATCGGTTGATCCATTTCAATCCCATTATCGGAATAATAACGATGAAAAACACTTTCTTTCTATCAGTTTTTGTTTTTTATCAAATTCACTGAAGAAAATTTGGACCAGCAAAAAACACGTCATTTTCCTGTCGTTGACTACTTAGATCTCAATTAACAATTAAATGGCAGCAATCTATAAAATATGACAAAAAATAACCTAAAAACGACAAAAAAAAAATTACCTATAAAATGACAAAACATAACAAAAATCTGACATATGAGACAAAAGTTTGACAAATGTGCTAAAAATATGAAAAATATTTCAAAAATATAGCAAAATTTTGATGAGACAATAACAAAACATGACAAAAATCTGACAAATATGTCTAAATTAAGACAAAATTATGAAATTGATTTAACGATAGAATGACAAAAATTCGATCAACCTTAAGAAAAAATATGACAAAAAATGTTAAAAATAAGACAAAATTATGATATAAATCTGATAAATACGACAAAATTATAACAAAAAAAAAACAATAAAATGAAAAAAAAAACATGGCCAACTTATGACGAAGGGCTGAAAAATTACAACAATCTGAAAGATATGACATTTGTAACGTTTTTATCACTTTGTCATAATTTTACTTTTTGTCATAACTTTGTTATATTTTTGTCGTTATTTTGTCATAGTTTTGTCCCCCACGCTCTCTCGTCTTTATTTTTTTTCGAAAACCCGATCACTTATTTATCAACCTTCCTTCCTGGCTTTCGGGTATTGAGCTTTTTGTTCATTATCGGATGAATTCAGACGGAAATGAACTGAGCGTAGGGGAGAGGCAGGCTATATGCGCATATTAAGGAAAGCACTCATTTTCTACCATATTTCAATAGATAGGAGTCTGAAAACTATATACACATGAGCGGACATCTGTTTTATATACGCTTGAGCAATTTTTCTGTTAAAATCTTTTACAGTTTTTGTGAAAATAATTTTATAATAAAAGAAGTCAAAATAGCCGATTTCCGAAACTGGCGGGCTAAATGCGCATATTTATGTTTTTAGCTATATTTCATTAACACTTGCAATATTTTGATATTATTTTATTGAAAATGGTAGAAACGGATGTTAAGCATACGTCAAGGCTGAAATTTTGGTGAAATTTTTTACATCACTAGTTTTTTTTGCATGAAACATAGTCAGGTATGCCATATGGCCATATTTCATGGTAAAATTTTGTTCATATCGTATTTTTATCGGATCAGTATTAAGTTCTTCTTTTTTCGCTGTAAGATCGTGATTTGAGCGTAGATTTAATGTTTAAATTATAAAAAGTAAAAAAATTATAAGACTAATCTATTTTTCTTGATATAGGCATTTAACCTGCCTTCATATGGGCATTCAGAACCTATCTCTTATTCCAATATCTTATCATTTACAACTTTGCCAAAAGCTTCAATTTGTTGAATTTCCGGTTTCCAGATGAATAAGAAAGAAAAATCATTAAAAAATTTTTTCACAGAATCTGTACGCACGATAATTAAAGTTCAATATATTACAACATAACTGACAAAAATCTTGTTTGAATTTTTAAATTTTTTTGGCTTTATATAACCATCAAATTTCTTCATGCCAAGTTTCAATAGCGTATTACCCTCAAACTACACTGATTAGATACGTTGAATCTCCAGCCATATCGTCAATCGGCTGTATGCGCATATTACCCAACATGCGCATTTAGGAACACTTCCCCCCACCCTGCAATAAATTCAATTGAATATTGCAAGCTGTCACTGATTATTTGCAGCACTGCAGGCAATATGTAACTTTCAAAGCCTTCATTCAAGTAAATATGTGACTTTTGATTGCATGACATCAAAAACCAAAAACTATTTTTTGCTTTTAATGAATTTTAAATCAGCCAAAGTTCGGCAGACATAGTGAAATTTCATTATTTCAACCGAGGTCACAGTCTTTGTTCAAAAATAGCCATCTTTTTTGACCATTTTGTCTTTTGGCTCAATTTTCAGACTCCAACAAAATTAGGTATACATTTTTTTCTTCATAGATAGATAGTGAACATGCAGACCATAGGTGGCCAACATTTTCAACAGGCTGGTCAAATTTCCGAAAAAATATTTGCCTAGGTAACATCAAGTATAAATTCATCTTAATAAATCATTTATGTTACTTGCATCTTTTTACAAATTTTGTTCCATTTGAAAAGTAGTAGAAATGTAACGTAATACCAAACGAATTATCCCTCCCAACAATACATAAATACAACGTCAATCTTTTCAAAGGATTTAAAACCTCCTTGGTTTATCCATCCTGGATATGTCAAATCGTGTGACTACAAGTTAACAAGAAAAAAGTTAACTGTTGAAAAAAGTAGCATTCACAAGCTTTTGACATTTATTGAGAAGACTATTCAACGAAATTTAGTTATAGGTATCAAACATAATATTGATTTTTCAAATTACGAACTTCAAACTCATCTCAATCCAGCTTTTTTCAATTTTTTCAGTATCTCGATTTGACAAGTGTATTGGGAAAGCCTTCTTGAAATTTGATTCTTTTTAATCAACCTTTTTTATGCAAAAATTTTGTAAAAAAATCGTTCAAGCCTTAAGGCAGAAACACAATACAGCGTCGGTCGTCGCGTCACGTCAGCGGTCAACGCTGTCGATAAGTACTAAAACGCGGACGCGACGCACCCGACGATTTTTGCATCACAATTCAGCGTCAAGAGACGTCTAAGGTGAAAAACAAACAAAAAAAAAACAAACAATTGGAATAGAATTGGAAACTTCTATGGGGAAAATTTTAAATGTTGCCGCATATTTGCCTTTTCAATGCAGCGGTGAACAGAAATTTTTTTTGAAGGGAGATTTACAAAAACTCAGCAGAAATAAATCTAAATTTTGTTTTATTATTGGTGACTTTACCGATCTTGGAATAATATTTCATAAAATTCTAATGGGAATATTTTATTTAATGACTGCTCTGCAGGTTATTATACTGTTGAATATCCTAATAGGCATACTTGTTTTTCTTCAATTAGAAATCCTTCCACAATTGATTTGGTTCTAACGGATTTAGGCGAGCATTGTAGTCAATTAGTTACTCATGCGGATCTCGATTCAGACCACCTTCCAGTAACATTTTCTTTATCCCAAAGTCCCATTGAAAACCCTTTAAAATCAACTTTTTACTTTCAAAAAGCCGACTGGGCGCGATATAGGAATTTTATTGAACGTAATTTAGACGTTCCACTGAATTCAATTGAAGATGTTGATTTGGCTGTAGAAAATTTGAAAACTTCAATAGTCAATGCTTAAGCCGCTTTAATACCTAAAGTGAAAAATAAATTTAATCAACTTTTGATCGATGATGATCTTCAGTTTTTGATACGACTGAAAAACATTCGTCGACGCCAATATCAACGAACTAGGAATCCTTATTTGAAATTTATTTATTGCGACCTTCAAAAAGAGATCAAACGTCGTTTAAATTTCATCCGTAATGAAAATTTTGCATAAGCAGTAGAGGACATAAAACCCTACTCAAAGCCATTTTGGAAATTAACAAAAAATCTGAAAAACCCCCAGAAGCGAATTCCTACTTTGAAAGATGGATAAACTTTTTTTTAACTAACGCAGAAAAAGCTCAGAAATTAGCTCAATAGTTTGAGTCTGCTCATGATTTTAATTTAAACGTTGTTAGGCCAATTGATGCTCGAATTTCCCAAGAATATGATGATATCAACAAAATGTGTTTGAAAGTTCTTGTGATACAAATATTGATGAACTTAAATTGATTTTCGAAAAATTTAAAAATATGAAAGCTCCGGGGGAAGATGGGATTTTCTATATTCTTATCAAAAAGTTGCCTGAAAGCACTTCAAATTATCTAGTTAAAATCTTCAATAAATGTTTTTGCTTGGCTTACTTTCCAAATAAATGAAAAAATGCCAAAGTAACTCCAATTTTGAAACCTGGAAAAAGCGCTTCAGAGTTTTCAAGTTATCGACCAATTAGTTTGCTTCCTTCTTTAAGTAAACTATTTGAGAGAGTTATTTTGAATAGAATGATGATTCACATTAATCAGAATTCTATTTTTCCTGATGAAAAATTTGGTTTTCGTCATGGACATTCTACTACACATCAACTTTTGAGTGTAACTAATATGATTAACGCTAGCAAATCTGAAGGTTATTCAACAGATATGACATAAAAGAATAACCGTAGAACAAAACAAAAACACAAAACACAGATAATTTCATGTAGTTGAATAGAGACATTTAGCTCCTTGTACCTACATAGTTTAGTAAACCTACACGCATAACAGTCCCATATGAATTTTCGTCATTTTTAAATCTAACCTGGAAGTTCGTCATTTTGAACATTGGACTTCAATATAAAACAATAAAAAAAGATACTTTGTTCTAGAAATGACGAAAAAATATCTACTAGTGACTGTCTCATATGAAATATACCTACCCGCATAACAATCCCATATGTGAAATTCCATGTTAACATATCTTTCAGAAAAATGTGTTTTTAAATGGTGTCGCTGTAAATGTTTTTTGTTCGTGTTCTATCCACTTCGGTAGAAAATGCATAAAAATAACGAATTTAGTAAAAATCTCATGCGAGTGTTCACTTTCAGTCAATAAATCTTACATCAAACCCCGTACATACCAGTTGCATGTCGCAAAGTGCATTTCCTAATTACAGCTAGCACACTCGTAAAATTTACGATCAAGGTCAAGCCGGGAAAGAGCGTGAATCTCGTGAAGTCGTATTCTTCATTGCCATCGCCATTGTGTTCGTTTCGTCATATTCCTTCTAAGACCCGTTTCGGTTAACTCCTCCGACTTTCGTCCACCAGCACGCCCTCACATCCCAGTATAGAGCTCAGCGTTTAAGGATGTTCCATCTTTGCTATTTATTCGACATCAAAAACGGAAACCCGTCCATCTAGGGGGCAGGAGATCAGTACGGAGCACCGGACCCCGGATCGCGTGGATGGAATGGAACGGAATGAAGAACCGGAAAGGCATCTTCAAATTTTATACCACGACCGAGACGCTGGTCCTTAGTCTTTCATGTCTTCCGGAAGCAGCTCCGTGTTGCCATCTCGTCCTAACAATGAACAATCGAGGGGGAAGAACTCGCTGCTAGCTTTAGCTAGAACCCATATATCTAGTGTCTTCAAAAAAAAGGGGGAATATTCTCTGTTCCCGGTTAGTGTCTGTTGGGTTGTGTTGTATTTATTCTTTGATGGAGCAACCTTTTCCAGGAAGCAGACGATCCGCTAATGGGAAAAAGGGGCAGGAAGAAAAGAACTCCAGGATTCGTTCGTTTCGTTCTTTTCGTTAGCCTAGGTATAGGAAACGAAGAAAAGTTGTGCTCCGGAGAGCTTGGAAAAATAGTTCTTTAAAACGAATGCACACACTTTTGATCGTTTTAAGGCGAGACCCGCGCGCTACGGTCTCATCCTTTGCCCGTGAAAGGTCAGAGGTGCCCAGGAAATGGTTCTGGAGTTATGCGGAAATGAAAATCTCTAAATACACTGGTTTATCCTGTTTCATATAATCATATCAGTATTAATGGAAAACTTACAGTAATCAAATGTTTTACATTTATGAACTGCTTGAAACTTTATCTTAAAATTACCCAAAACAAGTGCTATGTAACAGAATCAAGACATGATTTAGAAAATGCAATACGATACCCAGATAACCAGAAATCGTAAAGTAGTGTTCATTATAGATTGTAAAAGCATCCAATTTAGATTGGAATTGTAGCATGTTATAGCTAAACCAAGTTATATTTTATCGTTTATGGTTTGTAAAGTTCATTATATACGATAATATTTTGTTAATCGTATAGAAAGATCAATAAAGTTGTTTTGAATCGTAGTAGAATTGTGTAAAGCTCAATATTTAATCCCACTGTACAATTAAGCAATCTTTCATGCGTGCGATCTATGATGACATATTATTTCCATGAAAGGTCGTACAGAAATTGTGAGAACATCGTAGAATGGAATTAAAAAAATCTATTTGTACTTGTCATTCAAAGTCGCTTATTGAGATAAACTTAATCGGTAAGTAATTGTTAATAAGGTAATTGCTGTGCTAAGTAATATCGTAATCGTTTAACAGTGCAGTAAATAGCTATCTAAGATCGCACAGCGCTGAATACTATTATTGATTGTAATAGAATCGTCTTTAAGATAGGTTAAAGTTGTATATAAAAAACGGCATCTATAAATAGATTTCAAGTCCTCCGAAATGATGCAGTCAGTGGTATTCTATACGAGCAACTGATTTTTAAACGGAACTCTCAACTGTACATGAACAAATTTGCTTGTTTGGTTAAACATGTTCAAAAATAAATAATAAATTGTTTCTCGAAATATCTTTAACAAAATAGCGATAACAAAATATTGTTTATTTATTGACTGTACATTTGAAAAAATAACGGTCCTCTTCTTTTGCTGTTCAATCTTAAATGCTCGATATGTGTAGGATCATTTTACATGTTGAAATTGCGAGTCTACATACGCGCACTTTGCCATGTCGGTTCTATTTCGTTAAGCTCAAACTGAAATGATGCTATCGGTAAATTTAACTCGTAAAGCATCAGTAAGTGAGCTTCGGATAAACTCGGTCGAGTTTACTGCAATCAAAGGAAACATCAGCAAAACGAACACACAATTCTGCGAATTTAGCTTAGCTTATCTTAGCTTTATTGACTACTCATATCCACCTTAAATCATTGAACTCGAAATGCTTAATTTTTGGGGTTTTTTTTTCTATTAAAATAGATTCTAGAAGAACTTCGTTTTTTTTTCCTACTCCGTGATTAATCGAGGCCATCAATTTTGCATAAAGTCCAAAAGAATGGTGCTTGGGATCATTCTCATTGTACTGATGCTCTCCCTCTTTTATATGATTAATAACGGCGCCGGCCACGTCCTAGTAATCTATGGGGAAAAGGGAAGAATTGTTAGTAAGATACTCTTTAAGTTCAACTAGCAACCTCTCGTTCTTGCATAATCAAAAAAAAATTTTTTTTTAATTGTCAGAACCAAAGACAAGCTAGTCTATACGTCTGAGAATCCATATTCAAGTATCCTAGGAAGGAATTGTGTTAGTTTGTGAAAAGTCCATTTTGGTAAATGGTGCGATCATGATTTTCCTACACCTCCTATGCTCCTGGACATTTCCTAAGGAAACTCCTATACCTATGAGGCATTCGTTAAATGTCCAATGAAAATGGATCGAGTTAAATATTGAAGGCTATTCAATACCATTCAAATTTCTCACTTGATAAACTAGCTCTTTTTCCTAACCGTGATCCCTGTTGAAGCAAAAGTTTGCAAAAGGGCTTAAATGGTTGAAGACGGAATGTTATTCAAAATAAAAATGAAATATAACATAATATTTAAACACAATTTTTTCCAAATAGCTTTTCTATGATTATTGCTTTTTTGAAAACTCTTTGATTCTTTGCTCTTCTTTGCCTCACATTTATAAAATCTTTAGAGTTTCATTGCTCAATGAGCACTAAGTAATGTGTTGAATAATCAATACTTTTCAATACATTTTCGATTTTTCCGCCAATTCGAGTAATATATTCAGCTTTTTAATTTATTTAAAAAATTGAACAGTCAAACTCAAAGTTATTAGAATTTGTTCTGCTTTACCTACAGCTTTGAAAATAATAAATTTTAGAATTTTCAGATAGTTATATAGAAATAAATAAATAAAAAAGTTAGTTGAAAACTGCAAAACGATTAGACTTATGGCTTAAGAAACATCGAAGATTTAATTGGGTCAAAATTTCTTAAAAATTTAATTGCAAAATTGAAAAAAATAAACAATAAAAAAAACTTCTTTTTTTTCTTTCAGAAATCAAAATTACTCGCGACCTTGGGGAAGTTGATCCTTGGATTAAAACCTTTAATTTCCGAATCTTTGACATCTTCTACAGTTTTACGAAAAAACTGCACTAGTTGATTAAATGAATTTTTCCCCATTTTCCAAAGTTATTTTGGAATAGCTGCTTCAAAACAACTGATTGCAAATTAGTCTCTATTCAGTTCTTGAGTTCTTTGCACCTCGGAAAAATGTAAAATTTGTTGCCTTGTGTTGTCGATTTTCTCACATCATATGAAGTACCTAAGTAAATCATCATATGAAGTAAGTTAAAGCTAAAAACACCCGCTTGGAATATTTTGCAATTTCAAAGTTTTATTCCCTATCAACGATAACTAGTTATTTTAATAACTAATAGGTTAAGTTTTTTACGATTTTTATCAATATAACATGGCCGTTTAAGAGCTGTGAACTGTATTTTATGAATTTTTAGACTAAAAATTAAAATGAGGACTGTAATGAGGATTCATCTATGATAGCTTTTTGTTTCTCTGAATTGTTTTTTAAAAAGGCAATTCTGAAAAAGGGGTTTCCAAAATGGGAAATAAATTTGCACTCCAAATTGCAACAATATACCGAAAAAAATGCGATGAAAAGTTAACCTTTATTAATATGCAATTTTATAAGGATGTTGAAACTGTTAACCTAATGTTATGAGGTTGACAACTGTTAAAATCTGGCAGAATATTGATTAAGTTTGATCTTTGATATGTCAAAATATGTTGATTTCATCTCCATTATGATTTACTACAAATTTCAAGCTGACTCATCATTGTATCGAACACCATATAACTGTTCGATTAAAGTTATAAATGGACAGTTTCTTTTAATTTCCTGTTCAAATTGATATATTAATAGATAAAAGAGAATACTTAGCTTGGATATTTTCCACTGTGGAATCAAGGATCCTCTACTGGAATCAGCAATCAGACCAAATTTTTCTTTGAGTTGAAAGAATCCGGACCCTTTTCTGCATTATTGATCATTCACTTGATACACATTACTTGATTTTCCAATACTTCATTTCCCACAAACTCGAAAGCGCTAATATATTTGATTGTTTTTCAATACTCTTGAAAACTTTTGAAAAAATATAGAAAATATTCGAAAAATTTTAGAAGCTTGAAAATTTTACGTCAGTTGTTCGCGCCGACTACTTTGATCCGAACACACAATTCTGCGAATTTAAAATTCAAACTCATGTTCCTTCCAGCAGCCGAACACATTCAATAGGACAACGCAGCGGGGCGTGGCCAAAAGTGGTAGGGACAATGGAACGGAAAATGAGCGAGAGGGTGGTGCAAGCAAGGTACTGTTCGCTCGATCGGTAACGAACGTTCATGTCGTGCGCATTTTGTGATCGGTTAACCAAGGTGTGTATATATTGAGGAGGTGTTACCGAATATCGAATTCCCGATTCAGCCATTTTGGCTATGTAGGCTTTGCAACTATACGGAACTCATGAAGTTTGTTTACCAACAAACCACCGAAAAGCTGAGCAAAAAATAAACAAACTCATTGAGAGCCCCGCTCACTCCTCGCCTACTTACTGTGAAAGTCGGAGAACCTAGTGTATCAAAAGACCTTGCGGTTAACCATCCTATCTACAGGGTGACAAAACAGTCCGGTCACACAGAAAAATCTCAATATTTCAAAGAATAAGAAGAAAATCAGAATCTGACTTTCATAGCTTTATTCAGTAACTCATAAAGATACTTTACAGACGATATCTCCGAATAACTCCACCTTTCTTTGGTCGAACCAGCTTCAGACGTCTCGGAAAGTCGTCGCAAGCGGCGCGCACGTCCGGTCTCGTATAATCTTTTTCAGCCTTGGAGTTCTCACAGACCTTGGTCGTCCAGATTGTGCCTTGTCCTCGGTGCCTCCGGTCTCTAGGTTATTCGATTTATGGTCTGGTACACGAATTTCCGGTTGATTCCGAGCGGTTTTAGGTGTTTGAATATGTTGAATATGTGTTTGGGTTTTTACCCTCTCACATATTCAGCGATAACTGCTGCTCTCAACTCTGCCATGACTCACAATTTAATGTACACAAACTGCACAGAAACGAAACTCTGCCACTTTGGGCAACAAAGTTAGCCCTTTCATTCGACATATAGATGGCACCAGAGAGATGCAACGTATAGGCTACAGGCGACCCCAAAAAAGTGTGACCGGACTTTTTTGTCACCCTGTTATGTACACATCTACAATACAAGAAGAGCCCAAGATTTCAGACTTCCAAATGCGGGAAGCATTTTCTTTCAAGTATTTTTGAAAAATCTGGAAGGTCTCTCGAAAATCAGGACAAATCTTAAAAAATCAGGACAGCTGGCACCTTTGCTTCAGGTGCTGGTACACGTTTTTTGCGTCATCTCACGAAAAAATTACATATGCTCAGTTTTCTCTTAACTCACAATTAAAAAACTACCAAACGTTGTGATCATCAAGATCTTGGCGAGAGCTTTCCAAAAAATATCACTTTTTAGAAATTGGTCTTGCCGTTTTTGAGATGCACCTGCACTAATAGTTCCGTCGTCACGTAACGTTTTCAAAAAACCACTCCCAAAATAATCTGCACTTAGCGGCTTCATAATTTCTATCCAATAAATTTTCACGTAGATGCTACGAAATAAAGGGTGATACGCTCAAAATTTACGCTCAAAATCAAGTTTAATTAGTATAAAATTCAGGAAAATGTTCAGTTAGGCTTCCGCTTTTCCAAATCCGAATTGCCGGGCCTTACGCTTAACCCCTGCCATCAGATTTTGTACAGCCACCTTGTCCACCTTCTTCGCCACAGAAAGCCAGTTTGCCTTGAACTGCTGCTCGTCCTTAGCAGTTCTTCTGGTCTTCTTTAGGTTCCGCTTGACAACCGCCCACTATTTCTCAGTTGGGTGGAGCTCTGGCGTGTTGGGAGGGTTCTTGTCCTTGGGAACCACCTGCACGTTGTTGGCTGCGTACCACTCCATGCCTTTTTACCGCCATGCCAAATCCGGCCAAAACAGTACGGAATAACCGTGTTTCTTCAGGAAAGGCAGCAGACGTTTCTTCAAACACTCTTTCACGTAAATTTCTGGGTTGACAGTCCCGGAAGCTATGAAAATGCTGCTTTTCAAGCCACAGGTACAGATGGCTTGCCAAACCAGATATTTCTTCGCGAACTTTGACAGTTTCATGTGCTTGAAAATATCTGCTACCTTTCCCCTTCCTTTTGCCGTATAAAACTCCTGTCCCGGAAGCTGCTTGTCGTCGGCTTTGACGTAGGTTTCGTCGTCCATTACCACGCAGTCAAACTTCGTCAGCATCGTCGTGTACAGCCTCCGGGATCGCGCTTTGGCCGTCGTATTTTGTTTATCATCGCGATTTGGAGTCACTACTTTCTTGTAAGTCGATAGTCCGGCTCGTTTTTTGGCTCGATGCACGGTTGTAGACGATACACCCAGCTTATTTGCGACATCTCGGAGAGAGAGGTTAGGCTTTCCCTTGAAACTACCGGCAACTCTCTTTGTCGTCTCAGCGGCTTCCGGTTTTCGGTTTCCCCCCGATCTAGACTTCCTGGCTGTCGGCAAATGTTCCTCAAACACTTTAATTACATTTGTAACGGTTGATTTGACAACTTTTAGCGATTTTGCCAGCTTTGCGTGCGAGCAGCTTGGATTTTCGCGATGCGCGAGCAAAATTTTGATACGCTGCTCTTCTTCCTTGGACGGCATTTCGACAACTGAAAAGTGAATTCCAAAATCAAAATAGTAGCAACATTCTACATACACATACCTTCAAAATGAGGGGTGTTCAGGTTTTTTAAATGCAAAATTGAAAAAAAAACGTCAAGTTGAAATTGACCAAATTTTGACCGTATCACCCTTTAAATATGTAAACGCGCCCCTATAAGAATCGATACAGAATGAACATCAACTAAAATTTACGTGATTTATAGTGAATTCGACATGATGTTATGATGAAAGATTCGTGAAATTCGTTTAGTTTTGAAATTTAATTTAGATGAATTTGCTCTTTGTTTTTTTTTAAGTTTTGATTAAAGAACCAAATTTCTTATTAAAGAAAGTTTATTTAAAACTTTGTTTTGCGCAACACAAACAGAACTTCAACACTTTGTCACAAAAAAAGTCTGCAACAATCCGCCTGTTTTTATTGGGCCACCTGTGGAAATATAAAAAAAGTTGAATTAATAAAAATGAATTTTCTGATAGTAAAAAAGTTAACTTTCTCGGATCATTCTCGTTTCCTTTGAATCTCTGGAAGACACTCGGATTTACTAGAATCGTCAGGATGTCCGGAAACCTAACACTGTGGCCTGAAAAAAATAAAATATTTTTTTGGTCAGAAATTTGGTTCTGTCTAAATCAACGTCGAAACCCAAATACTGTGACTACTCACCTTCCAAATATTCCTGAGGCAACTGACAGAAATCGCAGTTTTTGGTGTAGTCCTAGCGGAATCTAAACACAACTTTCTCAAATTTTCCTCATAAGAATTCTCGAAACCGACTTAGACCATCCACTTAGATTTTTCGTGAAATTCATGTGGCAATTATGTGAAGGTAAAGTAAATAGTTACTTTTTGGGCGCACTGTAGTTACTACAAGATTCGCGTATAATCGATATGATGCAACAAAATTTCAGTTTACGTTTAAAATCCCATAAAAACAATTTCGATATTATTTTGCGTGTAGTTGTATATACAATGCACACTGGTACAAAACATCAATCTAGCGAAACTAAATTAATCGCGCCCACTGATAAGCCTTTAGTTGTGCTGATTTCCGACCAAATGAAACAAGTAAACTTTAGGTCTTCAGTTTCTTCTACAAAGTTGTTTATTTCAACAAAATACATGTTAAAATTCAACAATTTCATCCTAAGAAGATACGGCAGGATAAAAAAAATGTCCTTGAAAAACTGTTTTCTCAATCTGAAACGTTGCTGGCAAGACAAAACGATTAGCAATCTTCAAGACAAAGTTGAAACGAACCAAGATCTTAAATTGTCTAGTAAATAATTATGTGTTTTAAAATTGCTGGAGTGCTTTAGAAAGCATTAAGTGTATCGATCATGGTATCAATTTGTATCGATATTTTCATCCATTAATTTTATTTTTACTTTATGTTGTTTTCTTTAAATAATATCTGTCCATACGGAAAAATTTAAAAAAAAGTTGATGATGATATCAACTTTAGGCATGCAGTCTACGATGGGCTCTCCCGGATAACGACTGCCTTGCAAAGGAGTTGCCAAACTATTTTAAGAACCACTGTCCTGCCTTTGACAGCCGGTACTTTCCCAACCCTTTCACAGCCATTTTAATTCCTAAATTGTGTTACGCTGGGAAAACTTTGTTGCAACGCTCAGTCAGACCCACAGACGACGATATCCACTTTATATTCTACCAACTCAAGTGTCTTGTTTATAGGGTACCTATTCTTTATATCTAACTATTTATACCCTGGCGGAACGATAAACTGGCTGTTTCCAGGAGAAAATTCTGACGGCAAAAGCGCCACCGATGGTTGACAAGGGAAAGGAAACAAAAGTGCATTATTCCGCAGGACTAAGCTGTCAATTGTATGCACTTTGCTGCGCCCGATATAGGTATTGCAACGGAAATATTAGACCCAAAAATAAACACAATTTTGTCCCGGGCAGATGGATCATGCAAATGGTTCAAACTTCACCGGAAGAGAATTCCAAGAGTGGATTCAGGAATGTAGTTGTATAGCAGAGAAGATTAATTGACACATATTCATGGGGATGTCTAGGATTGAGACATCAGAATTTTAAATTCGCCATATTGAAGTTAAGTCCCTGATTTTCAGTTCTATAAACCATCGATAGAAATGGACTTCAGAAACTAAATTTTATTTTATCCCATCCAGTGAACTAAATGAAATGCAGTCACAACAATTGCTCACAAAGCATCCAATTTAACTTTTTCAAACCGATTATGGTGGAAAACCAAATAACTTATAGTTCAGCTCAGCAGTGGATGAAATCGACTGTTGCTTTCGAGAGCTCCACCAATGGTAAATTGAATTTTTCCCTAGCGCCGAGTTCGAGTTCCACCGGGCATGAAGTGGACACAGTCTGTGGACAAGTTGGTCCGGAAAATCTGTTCAGATAGAATCAATCCAACTGCAGCAGCTCGGCCACCAACCAACATATAACTACTGGGCTGCAGAGATGGAAATTGAAGTTAAATCAGGTTAATGGAAATGGCAGATCGCAGAAAATATCCGCCTTCCTTCAGACGGGAACTCCGTATTCCGGAACTAATCATGGCGTGGCAGCTGAGTACTCGGCCATCGAATGGACATGGCCGTCGTCGTCTGGTCACCAAATGGTCTGGTCCAGTCCTTCTCTTAGCTATCAAAACGGAAGCCATTCCATTTCGCGTAGATTGTTTGTCGGGTTGGGTGGTGTTCGTTTATCAAATTAACGGTTATGGCGATTCAATTGAAACACTCAATTAAATGGTGAAATTTTCTAATCGGTTTTCCCTTTTGGCGGAGCTGGTTTGACAATGGACACAAACAAAATCGTTTGTTTTAATGTGACGTGATTTAGATTTCGATTATTTTGAGGTTAACAGATAGGAAACAATGACGAATAAAGTTTTATGGTATATGTAACGACAGATATAGACCCCCCTTTCTAAGGAATTAGGTACTTTAAAATAAATTTTCACGAGGAACAATTTTTTAGTTCCTGTAGTATTAATATTTCAGCAAAAAGACTTTACAGAAATATTAAAAAAAAAAACCAACTAGGTTCTCAAGTGACGAAAATATTATAATTTTCGAGCACCGGAAGATAAGCTCTTATGATCGTTAATAGAATAGAATAGATGTAGAAATTTCTGCTCAGTTTTCACCATCATTAAATTTTTGATTTTTTACTATACTCAATTTTAATACGCGTTTTAACTTTAACTTGTTGACTCGGGGCAAACAGAGCACCATTGATCAGGGCACGATGAGTATTTTCTGCCGTAGAATCGAGCAGCGAATTCAACTCGATGAAGTCAACTCAATTATAGAGCTACAGCTTGACTAGTTACATCTGACGATTTAGCCTAGGGGTTAGGTGTCGAAGAGGTAATCAGAAGATTCTAATTCGATTCCTGGTTGGGATTTTTTTTTTCATTTATCATTCATGACCGATTATTTTGATCGTTGCATTATACGGCTAGTAGCATCATTCGCCAAATAAAGCACCAGAAACATAATGTATGAGTATGTGTGAATTGTTTGTATTCTACAAACTGTTTGATGGATCTTTGACTCACCGTTAAATGCAAAATGCATCGATCATGAATGGTTAGTAAAAAAAATGCCCCAACCAGGAGTCGAACTCGAGTGCTCTGATTATCTCTTTGAGACCTTACCAATATACCAAATCGTCAGATGAAACAAGTCAAGCTGTAGCTTTATAATTCAGTTGACTTCATCGAGTTCAATTCGCTGCTAGATTCTACAGCAGAAAACGCCCATCGTGCCCCAACTAATGGTGCTTGTACTGCCCAATGGGGGTTCTCATTATGCCACTACAGTGACTGATTTTCAGATTTCGGCAAACTTTTAAAATGCATATTTTTATGTTTTTATTTACTCTGTCAAGTTTCAGCCAATAGACTTTCTTGGTGTCTGAACAGTGATATAACTCATATATTATAGCTGTTTTCTATGGTTAAATAAGCGTCCTCCTTAAGGTGGCCATTATGCCCTTATCTATCCTACCAAACAAGATAAAAACAGATCAATCTGTTTTAAGATAGGAAGAATACTTTTTAATCATCTTACAAGAGCAGATAAAAAAATTTCAAAATTAAACAAATTTCTGTAGTTTTTTGTTTTTTTTCACAGATTGCGCAAGGAAAAGCAAGAATTGACAATATGTTTGTTTGCTAACACAATTTATCCTAAAGTTGACGGCCCAATGACGCCTGAAGTTAATTTGCTTTTCAAAAAATGGTTAACTATTAAAAAAGGATTACAAACCGGACCAATTGGTAGGCTGGCATTTTTGATAATAATCTGCTAATCAATGTTAAACTCGTTAACATTTTTTTAATGATACATCGAAGCAATCATGAAAACGTAAAGTTTTCGAGGCAATCCATGACTTTGTCATCAAGCACATGGAGTGAAAATTTAATCAGTTCAATGTAAGTTTTCATAAAAATCAGTTGAATAAAAGTAACTTTCAGACGTTACATCAACGAAAAAGTCAACGTACTGGAAACATGAAATATTTTTACCTCGGTTAACTGTCAATTTAGGAAAAACTTTCTCTTTAATAGTTAACAGAGATTATTTGAATTGTGTAAGTTGAGAAGGTAGAAAATGATAAAAATTATTTACAACCAGGGACGTTTGAAGAACCGGGCATGGAGGGGGAGGAGGGGGGTTTGGTGACATTTTGTTTCTATATTTTTTGGCTTGAACAATGCCTGGATAAAGAATAATAAAAAAATGTAGGTTCTATATAATTATTCAGGTTTGAGTTACTTTTCATTTATTGTTAGTGTTTTTATATTTTGAGTCCTAACTTTCTAGAATAAACCAATTTTTATATGGAATTTTAAAAATAAAGGATCTTGAAGGTATCATTTTAAAGAAAACTTTTTGTATAATTGAATAAGCAAGTAATAAGTTAATTCTTTCTAAACAATAAGATGACCATTTTAAGCATTTATCCAATATTTACGAATAAAAGTGATAGATTAAGTTCGTGGTTCAAATAAGATTTATTTTCTACTCTTATAAACTCGGAACTCTTTCTACTCTTGTAAACTGGAAACTTTGTATTTAAAGAATTTGCAATATAAATGATGTTAAACAAGAAACAAATAAAATATATTTTCAGTTCAATTTCCACTTGAAGTTTAAGTACAAGTTCTGTGACCAACAAAAATTTAACACTTATAATTGAATTCATAATTAGTATCCTGTAATTTTTTTTTAAATTTAAATCTATATTTTTCTAAAAGCAAAATCTTTAAATTAATCCAATTTTTGTGATTTATTCTGGTTTGTGTTTTCAAACTGACTCTGATTGAATATTATAAACTACGATCTCCTGCGATTTGAATCCTTTGTGAAAATCTTACATTGCTTTTTTTATCTTGATTGAAAAACTCGACATCGAGCTGAACCTGAATGGAATTTTTTAATTTTAATTCCTAATCTGGATCCCGTCTAAGGTCGGGCTTCAGGTTAAAATTTGAATTCCGAATTTGAAAACTGATTTTCAAATCTTAGTTCCAGCTAAGAATTCCTATTGATATGAACCAAAATGCGAAATTTGTATCAGAACCCAGAAATTTCTTATTTGATTTATGTATTTGTGGCTTTCAATATGAATTCGTTATTCAGTTATTAATTCAAAACTCGACTTGTGAAGCTAAATGAAAATTTTTATGAAACTTTCTAAATTTCAGATTCTGCATAAGAATTGAAAGTAAAAATTTCAAATTAATATCTTAAAAATGGTTTGATATTTGAAATATTCACTATTAATATCCCGAAATTATGAGTTTCGAATATTAAATATGCAATAAGTTTAAGTTTGAAAAGCAAAACAAAAATCGGAATTGGGGTTCTGTGCAAATGATGATCCAAACTGATATTCAAGAACCATAAATTGAATACAGAATCCGAAATCTGATCACAAACATTGAATTTCAATGTTTAAGTAATTTGGAACAACAAAATCCGGAATGATTCTGACCTAAACTTTCCAAATTTTTTCATCATCATCCTTAATATCCGCCAATATTCAAATTATTCGATTAAAATTTCTAGAAAGACAATTGAAATATTGTTTTTTTTTATCGAAACAGATCAGTCAACCATATTTCAAACTCCCAAAAAAACGTCCATTTTAATATTGATAAAATTCTCACAACAAATTGAGCGTAAAATATATGATTCCAAAGCTCAATTGTTTTTAAAAATTTTGATTGGCATTTCAGTCAAAAGATACCAAATTTAAAATTTATAATTTATCCGAATTTTAGGCCTTTGGTCTTGGCCTTCATCAAGGCGTGTCTGAATATTTTTAAAATAAGGTTGCAAATTTTTGTATGATTTTGCAAAAAGTTGATAAAATCGGGCAAAATCTGGGCAATCTGAGAAGCTAATTCTAATGACTGTTATTGAAATTTTATATTCGGGACTAAATTTCAATAAGGGAAAAAATAAAAAATAAACTGTAGTAGAATTGTGAACCTCGGATAATATTTTGAGATTTTGGCTTTAGTTCTAAGTCAAGATTGTCACTCTAGAACAGTGGTTTTCAAACTCTTTTCCCTCATCGCCCCCTTTTGCTAAATTTTCGAACTCCACGCCCCCCTGAGCTAATTTAAAAAATAAAATCTTTTTTTTAAAGGCTATCGAGAACGCTGAAACCCCGTAAGTTCTTGACATTGTATTGCTTCAATCCTCGAGAAAGAAATTGAGAAAATATAAAACTTACAGGACAAATTCTGAAATTTGAAAAATGGGGAGAAGGGTGATTAACCTCAAAACCCTACTATATGCACTTTTTACTGAACTGACTTTGATAGACCGTTTTAAACTTTTTCTAATCCATTTTATTCAAAACAATTATTATTATAATATGCAATAGTTTAACATTTAAGTGTGTAAACATGGAGTTCGGAATCCTTGGAGTCTATTATGCTGAGTTTTCAAACAAAATTAAGCTACGAAAAGTTTGGTTCAAATTTGTGTTTTCGAAATATCAAAAGTAAGGTTGGGAACATGTTCATGTGAATTCGGATGACTTCTTATAAATTTCAAAACCTAACCAAATAAAACCTTATAAGATGTGAAGAATTTGACATTTTCTGAATTTCTAAACGCCTGAGGTGAGTTTTGGTCAAAATTAACGAATAAGTTTTTGCAGAATATAAAGATACTTGGGTAATGATTGCAATTTTTGTGGGAAGAAAATACAATTTTTTCGTAGGAAGTCATTTTTTCAGTACAAATTCATAGAAGAGCTTAAAATGTCTAGAAAATCGAGCAAAGTTAACTTTTATCACTTTCTACGCTCGATTTTTTCAAATATTACCTAACTGAATCAATGGCAAGTTGCAACGATCGTTTTTACTTATTTTCCATCATGATATTGAGAATTTTTTGTGACTTACGCACTTTCGAGTACTGACAGTGTATTAAGGCTTTTTTACATGGGTTGGTTTTGCTCGGTTTTCCTAACACGTCTTTTCTAAATATTTTTGCAATTTCAAAAAAAATGTTTTATTTTTTCGGCAGAAATTGCTGAGTAAGGTTAATAAACTTATATCCTAAATGTTGTTCTCTTAACGGAATCATACTCAATAAATAAGACAGTTATTATTAATCATAGTTGAAATATATTTTTTTGAATGTTAATTTATTTCGTTGCAGTTCTTTAATTCCTGAAAAATGTTGTTCATTAGAAGCTGGAAGGTGTTCGATATTAATTGAGTCTACATGTTATAGTAAAATCTAATTTAATAAAATTTAATGAATCTGTAGAAACAACAGCGAATTTCGAAAACAACTTTTGGTTTGCATTTTTTCTGCATATCTTCTTAATTTTCTCTTCTACAAGTGAAGAAAAACTGAAACACAAATACCATGGGTCAGTTTTCTAGACAAAAAAAATGATTCTTAACTGAATTATTTATCAAAAAACACAAGAAAAATCGTTTTCCTAGCTGAGTTTTTACCCTCATTTAAATTAAGTTTTGTAATTTTTGGACATTTAGATCTACTCATCGGGTTCGGGAATTCCCAGGATTTTTAAATTGTTTCTCGAAATGTTTTGTTTCGCGGGTATTCCCGACTAAGAATGGACACTAGGGTGGCGAATTTTAAAAATCATTTCGAAGATAAGCATTTTCAAGTCATTTGGCATCAAAATAAAATTTCGATTTTTCCGATTTCCTTTAGTGCCCCCTCAGGTAAAAAAATGGAAACTTGGAGCGCTTTTACTTCCCCCTTATCCGATTGAGCTGAAATTTTGTCAGGTCTGATTTTAAGGCAAGAATTCCCGGGAAACAAAACATTTCGGGAAACGTTTTAAAAATCTTTGAGAATCTATCTTTTTCCTGAAAAAGTTTACACTTCTTGTCATTCGCAACAAGGAATTAATATTTTATAATTTAATATTTTGTAGTTTTTTAAAGAAATTCTTTTCTATAATTTTTAGTTAATACTAATCCCGAAAATAGACAAAAAGTTTGTTTTGGTGAACGGTATACCGTTTCCATTGATTTTTTTTTTCTTTTTACTTGATTGGATTATTTGGACTATTTATTACAACTGAGATTAGAACAGGTTTAAAAATAAGAAACTAGCATTTGCTTTGCTAAAAAACACTAAAGTAATAAAATAATGGTATAATTTGAAAGCATTTCACGGTGTTTTTTGGTCTATTAAGAAGGAAAATTCGGCATCTCTGAAAATTTTCCACACTATAGAGTAGATTCTCTCCTATCCTACTTTTTTTTGAAAACTTGCGATCAAAAAACACGAGCAAATTGTTAAAATTTTTACTGATAATTATTTCTAAGATCAATTTATAACTTCAAAAATTTTGATAAAAAAGATTTTCAACCAAAAATTTTGACATAAAGTAAAAATTTCCAAGAAAATTTTAAAATTGTAAACAAATACTTCCTAGAATTAGCTGTAAAAATAACTGACAACACTGTTTGAAATTTACAAAAATACTGGTAGAAAGGTGTAATTTTCATGATCATTTCTATTGAAGATAAAATGCCGTTTTAAGTTGTTTGATTATTCTCACCTCCTTTTTTCTGGTCCGAATTGTGCATACTGACAGATTTCTAAAAATTGTTTTGGCCCTGAAATACATAAAGTGCGCTTAAAATTCGAAAATCGTATAGAAAATAGAATACAAAGGAATGTTTGAAGGTTTTTAAATGTTTATCACATACGATGTGACAACTTTCGATAATTTATATTAATAAATAGTATGCTTGGAACATTATTTATTAATAATGGAAATTTACTATTATCTTGGCGATATACTCCTGAAAAGTGGCTTAAGAATCTTATTCGCTTTGCTAAGGTGTATCAAACTGGCAAACGAGCAATCACATGTTAGCGATACTAAATCATGACCAACGTTGTAAGCATGTTAAAGTTTTGATGTAAATGCTTAATATGAAATTTTGAAATGTTATATTTAGAGCAATATTTTTTATTTTGTAGCACTGGGAAACAGTACCTAATCAATAGTCTAATTTTTTTTATCAATTTTATAAGACAGAGACATCGAAGTAAGAAAACTGTTTTGCAACGGAGACTCTAACATTGCGATCCGAGAATGTTTAAATAAGTAATAGGTACATATGTAGTTAATTGAAATCTCTGGAACATTTTGCGCATGCATCCGCTTTACAGTTTCCAAAAAAAATTGTTAGTAAACTTCAATCCTTGCTGGCACATAAGTTTTATTTATTCTGCAGTTCAAAATGATTAATGTTTTTGAAAATTTTCACTTTGAATGGTCTTGGAATGTCGCCGTAGAACTATGCGAATCAGCTTAAGCTTTTTCTGTATTGTTTTGTCATTGATTGCATCAAGATTGAAGGTGAAAGGTTGGTTTCAAGAAAGTTGGAAAATAATGGTCACACTAGTTGACAGGCCCAAAAAAAAATTCATTACAAACTAATGTTTTTCAATTATTTTCTACAATTGCTGTACTGTAATCTAAATTAATAAAAGGTACTTAAAAATTTCTAATTTTTTTTTCTTTCATCCCAGACGTCCCACGTGGAGCCGCCACTGAACGACACCGGACCGTACGAGGAATACGAGCTGTTCTACCGGCATTCGTCCACCATGACGGCCGTCTATTGCGTGGCCTACTTCGTTGTCTTCATCGTTGGTCTGATCGGCAACAGTTTTGTCATCGCGGTGGTCTTTCGGGCACCCCGAATGCGAACCGTAACAAATTTCTTCATCGTCAATCTGGCCGTGGCCGATGTCCTGGTGATTGTCTTTTGCCTGCCGGCGACGCTCATGAGCAACATCTTCGTGCGTAAGTACATCCACCTTGATACATAGACATAGGAATATGGCATCATTAATGCTGCAGGACCCATAGAAAAGTCCTCGCTAGCAGCGTAACTGCTGGTGCTGGTCTTCCGGCAAGCCATTCTACTTCCTGGTAGCGCTTTCGTTCGTTTCGCTCCCCGGATGGAAAGCGGGAGCTGACGAAGAAGCAGCAAGACTAATTGATCTTATTACGGGATGCGGTAGTACATAAGCTGTTTTCCAAACATTTGCACTTTATCAAGATGAAGAATATAATGAACATGGCGAGAAAGATGGAAAACTTTAAAATAACCGTGAAACTTTTTTATTGGGAAGGTGCTTCCTTTCCCTCTGTAGCAAGTATGTATCAGGTTGTGTTGGTGTTTTTAACCATGAAAAGTTAATTTTAATTTTAAAACTCCGACCCAGAGATGGGTATTGACTCCAAAATTCAGTCAGCGAAACTTTTTTTGTAGGGAAATGAATCCAACTGTGTTAGATGAAATTTCAGGGACTATATAGATAAGATGAAAATCGATGTCGAAAAACATGCGAAAAAAAATCGCCTTGTCTCCCGGTAGGACTTGAACCCACATCCTACGCCTTTCCGGGGCCCATGTATTAACATTCTACTACAGGAGACAACCCGGCGTATGAATATTATACTGGTTGAGTGTCGATGTCTATCGGAATAGAGGGAATTGTTCTCCCATGTGATCATCATCATTTTTGGTAGTCTATTTCTATTCCCATTATTTCATCTTACGATAGTTTGACTCATGTTTTGAACATAATTACGGATTTTTTTTGAGGGAGCACTTCCGGTGGTCACAGGAAGTTGCCTGGTACTACAGATTGTGTATTTTGTGATTCCCCAGGGAGGTTTTTAATTAATTTCTTATTTTATGTTTTTTTACAGTTTAAACAAGAAATTTTTCCGTTAAATACACGGGACAATATAAAAACTCAACATGATAACCTTTTGATACAATCCGCGTGCTCGAGCTGAGCTGGGCCAGTATTTCGGTATTCTGTCTCGAGCAGCGATGACGAAAAGTCGGGTCGGAAAAGTCACATGGCAAATCAATCCCGGGATCCTGTCTGACAACAACCACTAGAAAAGCGGACGGAAAAAAGAATGTTAAATCACAGACGAAAGATAGCACCCGGACGACATGAATCCCAACAAAAAGCTTGAACTCCTACAGGGAAAGAAAAATAAAAAGACCGGAAAGCTTTCGCAGACGTGATACACTTTGTGGATGAATCCATCGTTCCACAATGCTCGCCCGGATTCGATTCGGGGAACAGCAAGCAGCATCACGATGGTTGTTGTCGTTGCTGTAACGGATCGGATTCGTGAGCGAGCAGTTGTTGTTGTTGTTGTCGTTGTTGCTGGAAAGCGTCCCGGTCCTCCGTCCGGGTTGATGTCGTTGTCGTCTGTTCGCTCTACGTGATGAATTGCGCTAGGTTTCCATTTCGCTGGCTCTCGCTCCATTCCGGAAAGATGCCCACTCCATCGGAAACAATTTAAATTTTGTGTATACACATTTATCTGCAGCAACAGTACCCCGGGAAAGAAGGAAAATTGAATTATTATTCCTGGGGACTGGTAGATCAAAAGGTAACTCGAGGAGCATCTTAGGAATAATCAATGCACCTAGTGAAGTTCATTATTGAGCCTTAAATAAACAGTTGGTATTGTTGTATTTTTAATATTGAGTACAAGGTAAAACGTAAATTTGGCAAATATTCATTTAGAACCAAATAAATCAAAACAAAACGAAGGATACTTACTTACAACACTTTTCGTCAACTCGTTCTAGACTGTTCATGCATGAATTAATTTTTTAAATGACTGGGGGAGATAAGGGCATAACGAGCACCCGAGGCATTTCTACAAAAGTAAGCATTTTCTTAAATCATTTTTCATGATGATTAGTTTCGTACATCTTAAATATTATTTTTTCAGCAAAATAAAAAGATCTTCTTATCATCTCAACAGAAATTTTCAATAAAAACCAACTAGGTTCTGACAAAAATATAATAATTTTCGAGCACCGGAAAATAAACTCTTATGATCGTTAAATCATCTTGACCCATGGCCGTAGGAACAAGGGGGGGGGGGGTTGCAAACCCCCCTTGCATGAGGCGGTGCTTCCTACGACCTTCGCGTTTTTCTGAACAAAATGTCCTAAAATCTCATTCTAACTTTAGGCTCGTTGAGCGACCCCTTTTCGTGATCCGATCTGGCCCAAATTTGAGATGAAACCTTGTACTAGGCCTTGGACTAATTTGAGCCTGCAGCGCATAACTTTTTCAAATGTCGATTCATTTGGGGCACTCTAATGCAGATGTAACCTCGGTCCTAATGCACAAAATAGATCTTTTATCCCTATCTCTTTTTTCCAATCTATACATTGACCATTAGGACGTGGCCGGCGCCTTTATTGACGTTCAAAGAGAGCATCAGTTGTTTGTTTTATAATGTTTTGAAACAATTTGACCACTAAAATATTAAAAAATGAAATTTTCCTCGACGGAGTGAAAATAATATCTACGCGTTCGTTGCCAACGAATCATGGCCTTCTCTTCTTACTTAGAGTATTTTAGGGTCTATATGGCCCGAACTGTACTTTCTCGACGCGATACAACAGTTAAAGCTAGATACATGAAATTTTCTGACTTTTCCTAAAATGAGAAGCTCTAAAATTTAGCTCTCTCAGCAAAAAAAGTACAATTAGCCGGTAAGGGTCTTATAGACCCGGTTTTTTGTTTTGGTTACAAAATCAAAACTACAGAACCGATTTTCATAAACTATACCATTTTGAAATTGCCTAAATATCTGCTATCAGATAGCTCTTAAAATTTGAGTTTTGATTTTTATACTTTTCAAAAAACGACAATCAAGCCAAAGAGTCCATAAAATGGGTATTTTGCATCAAAGATAAGTCATTTTGTTGAAGTCGTATTGAAAAACTTTATATTAGAGCAAGGTGGGGTAAAAGTACGAGTCGGGTAAAAGTACGTTTTGAGATTATCACAAACCGAGAACAGTCAAATTCAAAACTCTGGTGTGGATTGGTAGACTGCCTACATCCAGACATAATTTTTATTTGGAACAATTGAAAATACTGCGAAAGATTATGTTCGTTCGTACTTTTAGGATTAAAAACTCCGCTGTCAGGATGAATGCTAACTTTCCCGTAAACAAATTTTCTCATTTCATCCGCAAGAACCTTCAAGGGCAAGCGAAGGAAAAACTAATAAACCATTTATCTGATCAGCGGTAAATCGATTTTCACTCACATCCGGGGCAGGACCGCAAATAAACTCGTTATCTGAATGTGAATGTTTCCGCTCGGTTTGGTTTCTGCAGCTCGAAGAAGCTCGTCGTCCATCTTTCGTCAAGCAAACAGCTGGGAAACTGGGAAAATTTTGCTTCCTCACGTTCGTGTTTCTTAAATATTCCGCTGCTCGTCGAAAGTATCGAAGGGTTTCGTCGTCGAAACAAAAATTGAATACCGGCGCAGCAAGCAGCAATACAAATGAATGCGAATCATTCCCAGTTATTCTCTCAACCGTTGAAAGGATCATATGTTTACACAATTGACAAACATATTGCATTCTGTCACGTCTTCGTCGTACCATCGCATCATACCCATATATTTTGACGAATGTCTCCATGCAGCATCCATGGCAAATAAACGATCACACCAAACGAAACGAAACGTTTCACCCGCCCCCTTTAGGATTGCGATTGGATGCGATGAAATCCTGACATGGCGCATCGGATCCTGACTGGAGTTTGATTCCGCTCACCTCGCCCTTTCGGTCGCTTTGTTATTCATATTGGAACCCAATCGAACTCTTTCGGATTAGCATATGTCTCGTGTAGGTACCGCTCTAGATGCGTCGTCTTATCCATGTGCTTTCTGCTTTTGCTTGTCGCTACAACATGCAGAAACTATGTGAAATTGAAAAATAGTACCGGATGCATTTAAAGTTGTCGGAACACCACGACGTAAACCAAAGTGAATTTAAAAGAGTTGTATAACAGGATGCTAAAAGATATGTAGGTATAAATATTGGAGATTATATCTGTTCAATGTATTACAATTAGTCGGAAACAAATATCAATTTCTTCTTTTGTCTCCCCCCTCGCCTCCTTCGATTTTTCCGAAAATCCTGAAGGGGAAAAAATAATCCTTAACAACACTGAAATTTAATACCTTTAATATTACCTACATGACGTCGAACGCGATTTATTAATGTAAATTTACAGGATAAAAAAATGTTGAATTCTTAAAAGCAATCAATTCTAATGACACAAATATAACGTAACGCGATTATTTTTTTGTAAATGTACATCACATATGATGTAAATGAAATGAAGCGTCCCATAAAGGGTGGTGATTCGTTCAAAATTTGGTCAAGGGAAAACGCGTGTAAATCGGTGAAATCGTTTATTTAAAAAATCAAATTAAATTTCTTTTTCAGGTTTAATTAGTATAAAATTCAGGAACAATATTCAGCTAGGCTTCCGCTTTCCAAATCCGAATTGCTGGGTTTTACGGTAAACCCCTGCCATCAGATTTTTTACAGCCACCTTGCCACTGTGGTCCGAAAGGGCCAAAACTGGAACTTTGTAACCAGTAGGTTACAAAATTTAAATTTATTTTTTTGAATCGGCACATTGATTATCGACCATTCACTTCTTCACAATTAAAACCGCAGTTTTGAACACACCTGGGCTACTGGGTGCACTCTGCGAACACGTACCGCGTACCAAGCAGCATGGCTGCTCACGTGGGAGCAACTACGCATGGAAGGAGCAGGACGCATGAGCGGGGAAAAGCGGGAAAATTTGAATAGGGCTGGATTCTTAAAGATAAGCCCAACAATCGATCAGTGGTGCGCCATCGATCATTAGTTGTTTGAACAGGCAAGTGTGTGCATCTTTGTGGAGTGTGAAGTGTACCCACCGTTAGGGACACTTCAAATAATTGAAAATTTTCTTGTCGTCGGTTACGATCGTTCGACCGCACACGCCCGGCCTAGGTGGCCCCAGGAATTCACCTACGTCTGACCGTAAAAGACCAGCGTTTTGTCCTCTGGGGTGCGCCCCATAACCATCAAGGAGGACGTCTCGGGTCATAGATTGACTCTAAATATAAAGGAGACCTTACCCTTCTCGGGCTGGCAACTACCGGTACCGTCCGGAGGCAACCGATATCACCAACGAAGGAAGTGCCTGTAATCTTCACTCCACGCAGCTCGGAATCGCCTTTTTCCGAGCTGTTAAGCCAAGAAACCCAGGACTTACCCCGCCATTTTGTTCTGCTGCGTCCAGCCGAGGTCCGCTCACCAGACGAGCTCTGCCTTCATCTTGGCCAATCCTGGTGGCCTGGTGAAGGTCGTCATCACCGGAAAACATCACCGAGAAAACCATCGATAGTATGTACCCAGAATAGCCCAAATAAAACGTACACACTACACACCCACACCCAATTAATTGTAACATTAAAACCCATCAGAACAAATCAAGTCTTTTTACTGACAGATAGGAAAGTGTCTTGGTAAAGTGAAAGGTTGGTCCGCCCTTTTCCCGCGAAGCCCCTCCAGTTTGCCCAGTAGCGCGCCGACTCTGAGACCCAGGTCAAAGAGTCTCGTGTTACTGAGTTTTGTCGGATAAACTCGTAAGTTTCAATTGGCTCCCAGCCACAAATCGCGAAAGGTAAACGGAGGATTCGATTAGAATAAAAACTATTTAAATTTTTGAACCACTTGGGAGGAGAGTACACAATCCTAGATTGTGTAAGATCCGGTTCATTATCGGACCAGTGACCGTTTTGTTTGATATCGTAAAGTGCAGAAACTTGCACATAAAACGATTGAAAATTGATTACATCGATATTGAAAATTCAACGAGAATCGGGTCATTTTGATATATGCAACATAGAAATAGAGTTTCATCACCTTGAATTTGAAACGGTTTCGAATAAGTTAGAAAATATTTGCGATCCGTTGGAAAATGGAAAGGTCAAGAAGTCTGAGTTACCACCATTCAAGTCTTGATTGATTCACTTGTTTTCCGCTTGGTTAGATTACGAGATTCAATGAAGTTCAATACTCGTGGACTAGAAAAAACGGTTGAACAACTTTTGGCCGATTACTTCTCAGAAGGGGCACCAGAAGCTGTAGAAGCAAAAGTTCCAGATGAGGAAAATTTAGGTAGCGATGACGAAAAGTCACCGAATGAAAGCGAATCTGAAAGAAATCACATAGTAGGGAAAGCAAAAGGATCGGCGGTAGCGATATCCAAACTCGGGTTGAAAAAGAAATGGCCAAGCGTGAAAACTGATAGAATGTTCAAACAAATTCTCGCGTTAGTAGACCAGTGCGTTGAAAAACGTATGAGCGCTTTAAATTTAAACCAGAAGGTTCCAGACAGTAAAGTCAACAAGCCAGGTGCAAGCAATCCAACACCGGTAGAACATTCAGGGCCTAATGCACCACAAGTAAACCAACGAAAGAGGAAGCAATCCAGGCTCGTGGAGTCGTCAGAGTCTGAGGATCAAGAGTTAAATAGCCAGGAATGGTCAATTAGTTCATCCGAAGAGGAATACCACCTCAATAGGAATGAGGATCGTAACAGGGTAGGTCGGGTTAGAACAGTTTCACCACGCAGACCACGCAGACCACGCCCGGTTGCAGACTGGAAAATCAAATATGATGGCAAGGACGAAGGGAAACGTTTGAACAAATTCTTAACTGAAGTAGTGTTTCTCGCGGAAGCTGAAAACATCAGCAAACGAACCCTGTTCAATGAAGCAATTCATCTCTTTTCGGGCGACGTTAGGACATGGTACATGGAAGGCAAAAGAAACGGAGACTTCGGGAAATGGAAACAATTGGTCAAGGAGCTGAAACAGGAGTATCAGCCTCCAGATTTTGATTTCCATTACGAACAACTAGCCGCGCAGAGAAGACAAAAACGGTCGGAAAAGTTCACTGATTATTATAACGCGATCAAGGAAATTTTCAGCTACATGTCGAATCCACCCTCAGAGAAACGAAAGTTTGAAATTGTTTTCCGTAACTTACGATCCGATTACAAAAACTCACTAGTTGTTAGGGACGTTAAAACGTTGCGTTCTCTCCAAATTTGGGGTCGGAAATTGGATTCAGCTAACTGGTACTTGTATCGGAACAGAGATAACGAAGGGAACAATAGATCGAGTTATCAAGCCAACGAAGTAACGGAAAACAGTTCATACAAAAGTTCTAGGTCTCAAAATAGGGATAGACAACCGCGAAAACATAATTCCGAGGTCAGGAAGTAACAGGATTTAAAGCCCAAGAGTTTGGAAAAAAGTCAGCCGAAACACCAGCGTTACAATGACACGCCGCAGGAAGGCAACAGCAGGAACTTGTTAGAGAAAAGGGTGGCGGAATATCGTGTCCCAGACAAGTCGATTTGTTTCAATTGAGCTGGTAAATACCATCATTTTAATGATTGTCGTAAGGAAAGGGAAAGGTTTTGTTAAAATTGCGGTTTTCACGACTTCACGGTTGATAACTGTCCATATTGTGCAAAAAACGGACGCAAGTCGGCGTAGGAGGACGTCGATGTCGACCACAAAAACCTCCAACAGTATTCGTCCCCAGCCAGTCCAACGTAGAGGAGCTCATTCTTCAAATAGAACATGATAATTGTCCGTTCGTAGGTGTCGAAGTCATGGGTGTAAAGATTGTAGGTTTGCTTGATAGCGGGGCACAGGTGTCGATTCTTGGTTTAGGTAGCAGAGCATTGTTGAAGAAACTCAGGTTGCAAGTCCTCAAATCGGAGACTAGGTTGTCTACTGCAGGGGGAGCTAAGTTAGAAGTTGAAGAATACGTTCACCTGCCCGTCACGTTCAATGGAATGACTCGTCTTTTGGTCACACTCATCGCTCCGACACTACAACGGAAGTTGCTGTTAGGAATGACCTTTTGGAATACATTTGGCATCGAACCCCAGATCCTCGAGACAGAAAATTTCACCGTCGGAGAAGTCGAAGCGAATCCTGAAGAGTTTGTACTAAGCACCGAGCAGCGAAGGCAGTTGGAGGAAGTAAAGAAGGAGTTCAAAGTCTTCGAAGAAGGTACTTTCCTCGAAACATCCCACTTGCTTTTACACAAAATAGAGCTGGAGGATGAATTTCGGTCAGCGCCACCAGTTAGGTTGAACCCATACCCCTGGTCACCAGAAGTCCAGAAGCACGTGAATGAAGAGTTAGACAAATGGATTGAAGCTGGAGTCGTCGAACGTTCTACAAGTGATTGGGCCATGCTGATCGTTCCCGTTTTGAAGAAGGCAACTGATGAAGATGGCATAGAAAGAGTGAAGCTGAGAATGTGTTTAGACGCACGAAAGCTAAACGAACGGACCAGAAGGGACGCGTATCCGCTTCCGCATCAGGACCGAATCTTAGGTCGCTTAGGCTCCGCTAGGTTCCTCTCAACAATCGATTTGTCAAAGGCCTTTTGGCAGATCGGATTAGCTCCTGAATCCAGAAAGTACACCGCGTTTCGAGTATTTGGTCGTGGTCTGTTTCAATTCACGCGTTTGGCTTCTGGATTGGTAAACTCGAGTGCAGTCCTGGCGAATTTGATGGATCAGATTCTAGGGTATGGTGAGTTAGAACCGGGAGTATTTGTGTACTTGGATGATATTAACATCGCAAGTAACACATTTGAAGAGCATCTGGCAAGTCTGAATGAAGTGGCTCGTAGACTGCGTGAGGCTAATCTATCCATCAACATGGGGAAGTCGAAGTTTTGTGTTCCGGAGCTACCCTGCCTTGGTTACATATTGTCGAGCGAAGGAATTCGTCCTAACCCAGAGAAAGTAGAAGTGATTGTGAACTTCGAACGCCCTTCATCCGTTAGATCCCTCAGAAGATTTCTAGGGATGGTAAATTATTACAGGAGGTTTATTGAGGGCTTCAGTGAAGTTACTGCACCGTTGACTGATCTATTGAAAGGGAAGCCGAAGTTGGTCAGATTAAACGATCTGGCAGAAGCAGCATTTATTTCCTTAAAGGAACGGATGATTTCAGCTCCGATCCTAGTCAATCCTAACTTTGAGCTTCCTTTCACAGTGCAGACCAACGCTAGCGACAGTGCGATAGCAGGAATCCTTACTCAGGAACATGATGGGAGAGAACACGTGATAGCTTATTTTTCGAAGAAATTAACCACGCCTCAAAGATCTTGGCATGCTGCAGAGAAGGAGGGGTTGGCGGCATTGGAAGCAATCGAGAAAAGAGAACGGAGAACTTTTAAAATAAAACCTTTATAACTCTGCTCTGAAAAGAGATAGAGTTTTAATGTTTTCAACAAAGTTTCATAATTTCACATACTCAACAACTTTGTAGTATAACGTGAAGCTCTATCTATTGAAATAAAAAAGTTAAAATTTTCAATTTTTTTTATAGTGGATTTTGACTTATTATTGATACTTTAAAGTTATGGAGCATGTTTGAAGAAACAAATGTTCTGAAGACATTTAAGAGATTAGATGAAAGACAGAGGCGCTAGGAAAAAAGTTCCACTTTTAGGCCTTTCGGACCACTGTGCCTTGTCCACCTTCTTCGCCGCAGAATGCCAATTTGCCTTGAACTGCTGCTCGTCCTTAGCAGTTTTTTGGTCTTCTTTAGGTTCCGCTTGACAATAGCCCAGTATTTCTCAATTGGGAGGGTTCTTGTCCTTGGGAACCACCTGCACGTTGTTGGCAGCGTACCACACCATGGCCTTTTTATCGTAATGGCAATATGCCAAATCCGGCCAAAACAGTACGGAACAACCGTGTTTCTTCAGAAAAGGCAGCAGACGTTTATTCAAACACTCTTTCACGTAAATTTCTTGGTTGACAGTCCCGGAAGCTATGAAAATGCTGCTTTTCAAGCCACGGGTACATATGGCTTGCCAAACCAGATATTTCTTCACGAACTTTTACAGTTTCATGTGCTTGAAAATATCTGCTACCTTTCCCCTTCCTTTTGCCGTATAAAACTCCTGTCCCGGAAGCTGCTTGTAGGCGGCTTTGATGTAGGTTTCGTCGTCCATTACCACGCAGTCAAACTTCGTCAGCATCGTCGTATACAGCCTCCGGGATCGCGCTTTGGCCGTCGTATTTTGTTTATCATCGCGATTTGGAGTCACTACCTTCTTGTAAGTCGATAGTCCGGCTCGTTTTTTGGCTCGATGCACGGTTGTAGACGATACACCCAGCTTATTTGCGGCATCTCGGAGAGAAAGGTTAGGGTTTCGCTTGAAACTACCGGAAACTCTCATTGTCGTCTCAGCAGCTTTCGGTTTTCGATTTCCCTCCGATCCACACTTTAATAACATTTGTAACGGTTGATTTGGCAACTTTTAGTGATTTTGCCAGCTTTGCGTGCGAGTAGCTCGGATTTTCGCGATGCGCGAGAAAAATTTTGATACGCTGCTCTTCCTCCATGGGCGGCATTTTAACAACTGAAGAGTGAATTCCAAAATCAAAATAGGAGCAACATTCTACACACACACCTTCAAAATGAGGAGTGTTTAGGTTTTTTAAATGCAAAATTGAAAGAAATACGTCAAGTTGATATTGACCAAATTTTGACCGTATCACCCTTTATAACCTTGAAATAGCTACATATGATATAAACTTAACAGACAAGACAAACGGCACTCGAAATCTCTTGTTGTGTATAAGTTGCTTAGAGAATTTATTGTGTGTTATTTTTTGTGGTTTTCGTTTCCAGTCCAGCAGCAGTCCACTCTATTTTTAGAATAAGTTTCTGGAGCCATCAAGCAGCGTGATTTATGTTTATTAATTTTGCTTTTATGTAACTAGGATAGCAATACCAAGCTGCAGTTTATTGATGTTGATTTCAAAACATCGGCCTTTTGTTCTGTCATTTATGTCAACTTATCTTACACAAATTTTGTTAAGCTGAAGAAAAATAGAGATCAAGTTAGTACGTAGCACTGAAAATTTTAATATACTCAATCTTCCACCCAATAAGAAGTAGTAATTCATCTTCAACTTCCACTTCCTACCGTTTGTTTGGTGATGATGATGATGATGATGTTGATGGCTTGACGCTTTTTCTGCAGCAGTTATGAAGTGCACGACGAAGACGAGTTAAGGGCTCATTCAATTATAAACTCATTCAATCGAAATATCATTATGTCCGCTTGGTGCAATTCGCCTGCATCAATACCGAATGTAAGAAGAAGGCAGGTAGTATGTTCAATAATATTCCATCGCATCTCTCCCTCGCTCGTAACGCAAAGGCTTCAGGCTCTGTTCTGGGCTGAGCTGGGTTGGCAGACTCCCAGAATGTTCAAAACATCCTACTGTACATCTCATATATGAGGGAATGGAACGTTTTTGCAGCCGGCTCAGCTTGGATTGAAATGGATGCTCCATAACTATCGTCTCATCGCGCTTCATCGTAGAAGTTGGTACGGATATTGGGCAGCACAATACTTTGAGCAATTCCCTGGCGAGGATGTCGATTCAAGTACTGTATGCTTCAATTCCCCGAGTGCAGATACTCTCACTTATATCGGATTCGAGGACCTGTGTCTCTTTTCCGGTTTTCTGCATCCAGGCAGCATTACCACCAGCAAGGAAAGACCGGTCGTCAATCTGCCGGAAAATGGTACAAAATCATTCGAGTGATAAATTTTGCCATTTTTTAGTATTTTTTGCCTTCTTTCATTTTCGTCAGTTGATGACCGGAACAATTCGGACGTCCGTCTGGGCAGCTTCCATCGGGCTCTCAGGAGAGGTGAATGTTCGTCCATGAAGAGTTATTACCAAGGCAACAAAGCTTTGGACCAGAAACTGATGCAACGTCCCGTAAGGATTCAATAGAAACCTCACAAAGCCATTGATTGGTTAATGAAACCTGAAACTTTTCTTCCATGTATGCTTCTATCATTGAAAGGTTGCATTTGGACATCTTATCCTTCCATGATCGTAAGTGAAAAGTTTCATCTTTCTTAGATTCGACAAAAAAAACTAGGCAACCATACAAAAAAAGAAATATTTTCTAAAACAGTTTAAATCTTTTCAATTTGAGTTCAAGTGAATGTTTTGTGCCAACTTCAACTGACAATCAGTTACAATTCGAGCCAGTCAAGGGGTCACGTGAATATCGCGAGCTACAAAACAGCATCACATACAAACATATAAACAGAAAGCATGGAAAAGAGAAAATTTTATTTCAACTTGTTGTGTGTCAACCGACCGTGTTTGATTGAACTTTTCATTCTGCTGTAACGAAAATGATGGTAGCAGGAAAGCGCAGCAAAAATGATTGCCACTCGCCATGGTATGGTTGAGCAGGTTTGATCTAGGTGAAAAGCAATTTTGCAGGAAAGGAGCAGGGAGCAGTTATTCATGAGTGGAGTTTTATTATTGTTACGGCAGTAAGGTTTAACATTTCTGGAGATTTCCGGTGAACAATCGAATGCATCACTCAGAGATGAGTTGTTCCATGTCACCAGTGAAAATTTTGAATTCATATTTTGAGCTAAGGCAACCAGGTCACATGCTAAGTAGGAATATTAAAATAAAAAATTTATAACTGAAGTGAATTTAAAAAAATATGACTCTTATGGGGTAAAATCAAACGAAAGCAATGGATTAGTACCCCAACTTGGATGAGCTACGGAATGGATATGGAACTATTTTAACCAATATTTACGGTCGCCATGGAACGAGGAAATTTATTGAAACGAACTCGAACCTAGCTAATAATATCCTTTTTTAAACCGGTTTGTTCAAACTTTTATTTTACTTATCAGCAGTGTGTTTTGTAGAAGGACTTAAAGAATATAAATACAATATCACTAATTTTTGCATGGGCAGAAAGTAGAGCTCTGCCAAGTCTCTTAGTTTTATTTTCAATATATTTATATTGAACTGGTTACTCAATAATCTCATCAAAAAAAAAATCAAAATAAGTTTTTTAAATTTATTTAAATAACGTTTGTTTAAAACTAATATTCGGGTTTACAATAATTTACATTTTGCATAAACTGGGTTTCGGTCACCGTTCCTTTTATCTTCTCGATTTTCGGTTGATTTTTCTCGGTGATTTTAAAAATAACTTCCATTTAGTTTACGTTTCGGTTTACTTTATTTAAAATTTTCAACCATCTTCAGAACTGTTTAAATAACGGAAAAAAAAAATAAAAAATTAACTTATCAATTAAAAATTTAAAAAATATCTTCTTACACTAAAGCTATTATACGCCTGCTGGGGCAATCAAATTTTAATTTTCGCAGTCACTGTTGTTGCTGCTGCTGCCGCTAACTGTCGACGCTACTACTGTTTTCCGCCTGACTTCCGCGTCGTCTTTTTCTCGTAGCTTTTTCCACAGACCGTTGTAGACACTTGAGATACCTTTGGTATCCTGTTGGATGTTTACCGCTCGATTCTCTCGCATTTTGATGTGTAATTTTTCGGCTATCCGTCGGTGGGTCGTGTTGGTAATTCTCTCCAATATTCTCGTTTTAGAGAAACCAAAAACATGGCCAGGACCGTTGTCTAAAGCGTGTTGCGCCAACCCCGTGGATTTTTGTTTTAGGCGTACGTTATTCTCGTGCTGCTTGATGCGTTTGAACAATGTTTGAGAAGTTTGTCCAATGTACTCGTTACCGCAAGAGCATGAGATGGCGTACACGACATTCGTTTGCTGCATTAACGGTATTGGGTCCTTGAGCTTCGTGAAGATGTTCGACTTAATTTTATCACACGGCTTGGGAGCAGCAACCAGATTGTATCTCCGCAAGATTTTGGCAACTTTTTCAGTCAAACGTGGTATGTACGGGAGCGATACGAAGCGACTGCCGTCCGGTTTATGTTCTTTGTTTTCCAAAGTGTTGAACATCAGATGTACTCTTTTTTGTATTATGTTGTCGACCATATTTTGCGGATAGTTGTTTTTCATGAGAATTGACTTTACTGTTACTATGCTGTTTTTTCTGTTTTTAGCATCGGACAGTTTTAACGCACGATCAATAAGCGCAAATGCTGTATTGGATTTGTGCGTATATGGGCTTTCAGAAAAGAAATCTAAATAGCGCCCATCCGGTTGCTTAGGGAACCAAGACTTTTCAATCTTCTCCCCTGTTCTGTGCAAAGTCATATCAAGAAAGCGAATTTTCGCATCATTCTCCCTCTCGATGGTGAATTTCAGGCTCGTGTGTGCGGAGTTAAATGTGCGAAAATTCGCTTTCTTGATATGACTTTGCACAGAACAGGGGAGAAGATTGAAAAGTCTTGGTTCCCTAAGCAACCGGATGGGCGCTATTTAGATTTCTTTTCTGAAAGCCCATATACGCACAAATCCAATACAGCATTTGCGCTTATTGATCGTGCGTTAAAACTGTCCGATGCTAAAAACAGAAAAAACAGCATAGTAACAGTAAAGTCAATTCTCATGAAAAACAACTATCCGCAAAATATGGTCGACAACATAATACAAAAAAGAGTACATCTGATGTTCAACACTTTGGAAAACAAAGAACATAAACCGGACGGCAGTCGCTTCGTATCGCTCCCGTACATACCACGTTTGACTGAAAAAGTTGCCAAAATCTTGCGGAGATACAATCTGGTTGCTGCTCCCAAGCCGTGTGATAAAATTAAGTCGAACATCTTCACGAAGCTCAAGGACCCAATACCGTTAATGCAGCAAACGAATGTCGTGTACGCCATCTCATGCTCTTGCGGTAACGAGTACATTGGACAAACTTCTCAAACATTGTTCAAACGCATCAAGCAGCACGAGAATAACGTACGCCTAAAACAAAAATCCACGGGGTTGGCGCAACACGCTTTAGACAACGGTCCTGGCCATGTTTTTGGTTTCTCTAAAACGAGAATATTGGAGAGAATTACCAACACGACCCACCGACGGATAGCCGAAAAATTACACATCAAAATGCGAGAGAATCGAGCGGTAAACATCCAACAGGATACCAAAGGTATCTCAAGTGTCTACAACGGTCTGTGGAAAAAGCTACGAGAAAAAGACGACGCGGAAGTCAGGCGGAAAACAGTAGTAGCGTCGACAGTTAGCGGCAGCAGCAGCAACAACAGTGACTGCGAAAATTAAAATTTGATTGCCCCAGCAGGCGTATAATAGCTTTAGTGTAAGAAGATATTTTTTAAATTTTTAATTGATAAGTTAATTTTTTATTTTTTTTTTCCGTTATTTAAACAGTTCTGAAGATGGTTGAAAATTTTAAATAAAGTAAACCGAAACGTAAACTAAATGGAAGTTATTTTTAAAATCACCGAGAAAAATCAACCGAAAATCGAGAAGAAAAATAATTTACATTTTGTGTCTTGTTATGTTTCTTCTTACAGCATTTACAACACAAGTCATAAAGGATTTTTTCAACAAATATTCAACTCATTAACGAATTCTCTACTAAACTATTTCACTTTGTTCCATCTCATTTCTTTAATTTCTTTTTTTTTTAAATATACAAATCAGGTTCTTTTACCCTCAAATTGAAAGATATCGCTTTGGTCACTAACCATAATGAAGCCATAGATTTTTTTGGCTTCCTTGAAATTGGCCTAATCAAAATCTCTTCAATATCATGACATCTTATTTTGTAACGTTCTTTTAATTATTGAAGTACACAAATTCCAGATCATTTTCGACTTTGGACAAACTTTAATTTTATGCTGATTTGTATCTACTATATTACATTTTTCACAACAGTACTTGATAAATTACTGATATTATATTGTTTCAATTTATTTTTGTTTGGAATCAAATTATTTACAAACGTAAAAATTATTGCACGGTCTTTTAAGAGAAATTATTTTATCATTTATGTTTTCCCATAATATATTCCAAAAAAACTTGTATTCTGTTTTCTATCTCGGGCTTAAAACTTTGCTCTTTTATGAAGTAATCATACATAGATTTAGTGGTTGTCAAACAGAAATCATTATCAAAAAATTTACCAATATTTATCCATTCTCTTGCATTTCGTGTTAGTCTTTGATTCGAATTATAGTCTATTAAATACTTATCTTTCGCGAATGTACCGTCATCATTTAAATTATAAAAAATGTTTTTCAAAAGCAAAACCTTAGCTTTGGATTCTGGATCTATCAAACGTAAACCACCTTTTGACAGTCATCAAAAAAATTTCAAAATTAGTTCAAACTTGTTACAGAGCCTACAAAGAAAATTGCCTTCAAAATATCTTCTAAACCTAAATTTAAAAATCGGCTTGCAAATCCTGTCAGCAGTCTGAGAAGGTTAAATTATCTGAAATTATTAGAATTATTTGGAATGATATGAATTCAAATTTTTATACTTCTCCTGAGTAAAATGTCTTAAAATCCCATCCGCACTTCAGATTCGATGCAAATCGCTACAGCAGTTCAATCTATCTTAAATTTTGCATTTTACTTTGCTTTGATACAATGATCACTATACAGTACCGTTTATAATTGTATAGAAAGTGGAAGCACGCGCACTGTCACTTCGATTTTGAACTTCCAGAACTTTTTACTCTGATGATATTTTTTGATCAAATTTTCTGTGTTAGATAGATGAACCAAAGATACAGTAATGCTACGAAAATCGGACTTTTTGGACTTTTCTCATTCAAACTGCAATATCTCAGAAACTACGCTACATTTTTTGTTGAAATTTTGCAGAGTGATTGTTGAAATGTAAAGCTATCATGTCTGAAGTTTTTGAAAAGTTTTATCGATGGGATCAAAAGTTACGCGAGGTACAATATTTCAGGCATGAACCTAGAAATGCGATTTCTATAGAATTATGGACGAATGTTTTCATAGGAAAGTCCTATTTTATGTTTGAAAGCCAGTAAATCTATTTCAACCAAAAAAATCAAAACAATATCGCGAGATTCTGATTTTATAAGACAAAGAGATCTTTAATTCCATTTTTTCTTTTCTTCATTGCTTTTGCCAGAACTTTTTTGACTGATTTGTGGATGAAAACGATTTTGTTCTCATGAATCGTCCATAATTCTATAGAAATCGCATTTCTAGGTTCATGCCTGAAATATTGTACCTCGCATAACTTTTGATCCCATCTATAAAACTTTTCAAAAACTTCAGACATGATAGCTTTACATTTCAACAATCTCTCTGCATAATTTCATCAAAAAATGTAGTGTAGTTTCTGAGATATTGGAGTTTGAATGAGAAAAGACCAAAAAGTCCGATTTTCGTAGAATTACTGAATCTCAGGCCACACAAACTCCAGAAAGCTCAAATTTTTTGATATACTAGTGTGATTGTTGATCTATCTAACGCAGAAAATTTGATCGAAAAATATCGTCAGAGTAAAAAGTCATGGAAGTATAAAGTAGAAGTGACAGTGCGCGTGCTTCCAATTTCTATACAATTATGAACGGTACTGTAAGTCTGAAGTTTCATTAAACGTTTTATTTTTAATATTTTCTTACCCAATTTAAGTAACCCTGCTGTACACTGTGGTTCTTCCATTTTTATTGAAAGAGCTAGCAATACAGTTGATAAGGCTATGATCATTTAGTATCCGGGCACTTTATTTCGGTGATAGCTACGTTAATAGAGCTCGGACATGCAAAACTTTAGTAGCGTTGTGTTGGTTATGAATTGGACTATCTTGCCTATTTTTGATAGATTTTAAAGTGTGTTTGAGATATTTACGATGCAAAAAGACATGGTAAAAATAATTTTGCACAAATTTGCTCCTTTTACGCATTTTGCGCCTCGAAAATTCTTCATTGTTGACTTGAAAGCTCATGAACTGTTGATTTTTCTGATTTTTTATCGAACCAAATGGTTAAAAAGTATAAGGAGCCACTCAAGGATCCACAAGAAGTTCAAACCAACCATCGGAGTGCAATCCTTGATCTTAAATATGGTAAAAAGTCTATGGTTATTGAGGATAACTGAATGCAGACTCCTCAAATAATGCAAAAAATCCATTTCCGGCAGGCAAAAAGTGTAGCTTGACTAGTAGACACCAAGTAAATAACTAATAATGATCAGTTCCAAAGATCGCAATCTGTGCATCCGGTTTTTACGCAATATGCCAGATGTGTTCTGATGGACAAAAAAATTTGTGTTAAAACAGGATTTAAGATATCAAATTCTTCGAGATGCCTACTCATGAAAAGGTTCCAACCAGATTCCATTTGCTTTTTCTAGATGAGTTTGTGTAAAATATCATGATTTTGCAAAGGTTTTGCTTCTGTGGTAAAAAAAAAAACAATACATGACTGAAAAAAGTGTGCAAAGATAAAAAAAGAGATTTCATGAAAAAGTTAGAGTACATATTTCTTAATATCATTAATAATTTTTTTTATATATTTTTACATTAAATGTCATATTAACACCTTAATTTTCTCCATAGAAAGTTTTTCGATCAAATGAATAGTTTTTAAAATACACACGTTTGTAACTGCCCGGATACTAAATGATCATAGCCTTAAACAAAATTTAGTTCCATGTTTAGTTTACGATCAATATTGTCCATATAAATGAAATTTTTAGAAACGTCGCTGGTGAACTGGCAGCAAAACACAGGCCTCCGACAATTTAGTAATTCACTTTTCATTGTTGGAAGTAAGTTCGGAAGTCGGAAGTCAGACTTCCGGAGTGAAATTTGGTACTGGCGCGATAATATTTTGTCTTATGGTAACCAATCCACTTCCTGAGTAGGAAATAAACAAAATGCTCGATTTGATGCTGATTATTCGTGTTTATGTTAATATTGTAACGCTCCATGATTTAGCTTAGCTAGATTAGAGTTCCACATCCCTAATGGTTGCTCCTCCGTGATTGACCGAGGCCATCAAATTTGTTGAGAGGTGAAATGAGTGGTGCCTAGGATCAAGGATGCCGAAGTCGCAGATAAACCTATAATTTCACAGAATTTTAAGCAAATTTTCATATCAGATTCTGTGTCACAGAACACAATATTTCATAAATATTCACAGATTTCACGGATTTCTTTTAATTTGTTCGTGTTTTGATAATCATAACTTTTCTATCATAATAAATTTTGAATTTTTAAATTTGTTATGAAAAATATGATAAGATTGGTAATATTTATTGATTTTTCTTAAGTAAAATTTAAAAATGACTCATTTTCATCACAGAAATCCAACACAGTATTTTTGGGATAAATCATAAATAGTCAGATTTTTTTTCTAAAGAACACAAAATTTTTCGGCAACCTCGCACTGCATTAAATTTATAATCTCTCTTTAAACGCCAAAAACGGCGCTGGCCACGTCCTAATAGGCAAAGGATAGTTCGGAAGAAATAGAAAGAGATGAGAGATCTATTTTGTGCTTTAGGGCCGAGGTTACCATCTAGCAAAATAATTTTGGTTGGGAAAGGGGTAAAAAAATTGGGAAACACTTTTGACACTGATCACACTTTTAACTAGTGTTAAGTGAATCATTAACATTATTTTCCTAACTCCTTTTAGTTCCTATTGAAGCTTTCCATTCATAAGCAGGCACGAGTAGGTCAAGTTTAGAGGCGCAAAACATAAGTACTATCGACAATTTCCTCTTAACATTCCTAGTATCCTATCCCAACATAAATTTGTTAAAATTAATTCTTTCATACAGTCGAATAATCCAGTGGCTTATCAAGTTGACGATTAACCCATTTTTTATTTGAGCGCTCTATATGAAAAACCTATCTTGAATTGCAATTAGCGATGATAAATAAACATTGGTAACAAATCGAAAAACCGTTTAATGCGATGATATTGGCAAAACATCCCACACCAAAAGTTTCTCAGTTCTAAATGATTATCTTTAAACGATAATGATAAAAATTATGTACCTATTCAAAGTTAATCTTATAGTCACTAGGTGACACATTTTTAAATACAAGTTTTTTTTTTGGTCTTTTTTAATACATCGAATTTCATATTCTTTTATCTCAATTGCCAATTTTATTCGATATTGTGAAAAGAAAAAGTGGAAAAACATTCATTTTTAAAACGATTTAAAACACCTAAATGCTATCTTTTTTTTCAAATCCCAGTAACTTTTTTCACATACGAAATATCAACTCGAAGTATTCTATTAAATTGTAGTATTTTGAATAAACTAACGAATGGTGAAAAAATTAAAAAAAAAAAACTGCATATGCTTAAATGTGAATAAGCAAAATTTCAGTCGAAGTCTATTTTCTCAACAAAAAATGTACGCACTCTTGATAACTTCAACAGATAGTTATTTCCCTGCTTAGAAAATTGTTCCGCATTCTTATAAGTCAAACAGAATTCATTTCCCTGTTAAATCAGCCGAAATTTAGAGTTTTATTTTTTGTGAAAATGGTGAAAAAACAAGTTCTCGTAGAAAATCCTAAACTTCAAACTAGAAACCGTTCGGTAGGTTTTTTTCAAAGAAAAATTCCTTGAAAATACGTTTCATATTAACCAGCCACACGAATTATAATCAAAGGTTTTGAAACCGTAACGAGTTAACACCAAAAAGAAAACAAGCGAAAGTCTACAATCAGAAATAACCGTTAAACTTCTCAAGAAGTGGATTAACATCCTTTTGCTACTCCAAGTATTTGTTCTAATTCTTTTTAAAAATGCTGATGTAAGAATTGGCTGTTATTAATAAATAATTCTTTTTAAGATTATAGATGTCCGGAAGAAGCAAAGCACCACTGCTCTTTGTGTGCTTGAACGTATTTTGGTTCTTATTTGCCCGAACGTTTCTCCCCAGAAGTCGCCCGAACTCGTGCTCGATTTTTGAGGTCTAGAGTTAAGAGTTTTATGAATCATATCTATAGCAAACTTCAGGTGTTTGAGACGTCTGATTTAAATATCAGCCGAAATTGTATGCTGAATGCCAAGTAATCAAATCTTTCCACATATCAAACCAATGCAATGGTCTTCGTTGTTATGGAATCGTCCAGATGGTAAAGGCATAGGCGCTAAGACTCAGATTTTTCCAAGTCAATACAGAAAGATACAGATATAGATTTTTATACAGATTTTCATACCCTCATACAGATTTTTAGAGATTTTTCAAAAATAAAGTTCAGCCTGGTTAAGTTAGAACTGGATAAGCGAAAAACCACATAAGTAGGAGGAATCAGCATATCCCAAGCTATTTACAGCATAAAACCTCGAGAATCCTTTTCCTGGCTAGACTAAGCAAATTAGAGGAAATCCCATTACTGTACTGAAGTTTTGGTAGCAAAATGACATTGCACCAAAAAGAAACCTCGCGTAAGCTTTCATTACGTCGTATGAAACATCTTAAGAGTTCACAGAAAACTGCTGTAAAAGTTATCAAAACAGCTTTAAAATTTGTATTTCACATACAGAATATGTTTTCCATCATCAGAGTAATTGATTTCCGAAGAATATCCTTTGTTCCATAACGAAAGTAAATCGAGAAAACTTCGGATTGTTGTATCTTTCTAACAAATCAGTGGATTTTAATCAAATACACACGCTTTTCTGTATCACATTAATGAATTTATGAATTTCTGACTTTCTCTAAAAGAGAACTTGGATAAGTGATGTAGTGACTCCGTGTGGTGGAACATCTTTAAGCGAGAAAAAAAAGTTCAGGACTCTCGTTTATCCAGATCTGACTGAAATCTTTAAAAGCGCATTTCAACAATTAAAATAATTTGAAATAAGGTTTTTGACTAAATTTATAAAGAGCTCATATTCTAATACGGCCCAAAAGACAATCATTTTAAACAAGAAATGATAACCACCCTTCGCAAAATTAGCAAAATACCGCATAAACCTCGATAAGCCAAATAATATGAAATCTCTTTTATTGAAACTTTTCATCTAGGCCAGGATGTTCTTTAAATTGTTCACTGATAGAAATTTTATGATGAAAACAGCTAGAAAATCAGATCAAAAACTCAAATTAAAAATTTTTGAAACATTTTTTTCAAAATAAATTAAATTTCCGTCGTCAAACTATCAGTACAAAATTTTGCATATTTTTTTACCATACAAAATTATAACTAAAAGTAGATTTCAAATTGTCTTATAAAGTGAAACGAAGATAAAAGTTTTAAAATTTTGAAATGAGTTCAACAAGTTCATACTTATGAAAAAATATTAAAAAAAACTTGAAATATCTAACCTTAATATCATTCAGATAGAAAAAAAGATTTTTCTTCACAGTTCAAGGTGGCTCAGGTTCTAATTTGAAATTAGTTCGTAAAGGAAATTTCATCGGTATAACCTGATATTCGACATGTTATATCTTGGCAACAACTGTACCAAATTTTGAAAATATTATTTTTGATTTATAAATGTGTTATGGTTGATTTTAAGAATATTCTTTTATTGTTAAAGATTAGAAATTTAAAGGTTTTATTCGAATTCAAATTCCAAGTTAGTCTCGATTCTCGATAATCAATTTATATGGAGATCATGGTTTATCCAAAATGAAAATTTTACATGAGCGAATTAGAATCATATTTCGTAATTATGATAAAATATTAAGATAATATATAATTTTGTATTTAAAATTAGATTTAGAACTTTAAATCAGATGCTAAACTAATTAAAAAAATTCTCAACTTAATCTTATATCTTTAGAGTCCATAAACGAGATATTAGATATTTCTCTTTCCACTTTCGATACTTAGAAAAAAAAATTGAAAGTTTAAATTTCAGAATGTCTTAACGTTCTACAAAATGACAATGCTAAACAATAACAAACTTGTGAAATTTGGTCTAAAGTTGTCGAAACATAAACGTTCAATTTAAAATTTTCTTCGATTGAATTCCCAGGATGTGTGACTGATAATTTTGAAATCTGGCCCATTTGAAACACATTAAAATTGTGAATGCAAGAATGACTTGCCGATTATGATTCCAAATAAATATAAACTTAAGCATTTTATCAATAAACAATTCTGCCTAGAAAATCTAATTTTTATTGGTATTTCGCAAACTAAGAAAAAACCTTCAATATGTAAAATTTCTTTTTTATATGAAATTGCAAAATACAAGCTTAACAATGACTATAATTTTTCGAAAGCTTGATACACATTTTCAGATAAAAAAAAGCTTATTTTCTCTTAAAACTAACATAAAATTAATAAATGTATCAATCTAGATTCGATCTATTCATTAATTCATTCAGCTTAGCTTAGCTTAGCTTAGCTTAGTTGAATCGATCTATTCATTAATTCATTCATCAATTTAAATGAGTTTTTTTTGGAAATTTGAAAATATAAAGTGGAAAACCATAAAAAAAAATTCAAAAATTTTGAATAACGTCTATCCTAGGTTACTCTGCCACTGGTATGTCATTTTTTTTTGTTTCGATTATAGTCGTTTTACCATCTCTATGGCATTCGCAACTTTATCAACTATGCAGTTGGCGAAAAACTTATCCGGTAAAACTGTGATCGATGTTTACTCTTGGTCTCGAACTCATGGACATCGGCTTAGGAAGCAACTAACTTGCCAACTGAGCTATATCACAAGCTCTGAAACTGATAATAAGTTCAAGTTTTGTTAACAATATTGAAAGCACAATCATTTTTAGAACTTTTCATAGATTAATTAAAAATTATGATGGGTTCCAATTATATTATTTAAAAAAATAAAAATAAGTGAAACTTTTATAAAATTTCAAGCGCACTAATTGTTTGAAATGTCAAGCTCTGAATATTATGTCTTATTAAAAAATTTCATTTATTTTCTTCCAAGAAGATTATATTTGCAGACCACAAAAATTTGAAGCTGAAAAACAAAGACAAACTTTTGAAAGATATTTCCTCGATAATTTTTAAGTTCGACTACAAAATTCGTTTGATTTATTTGAAAATTTAAAAAAAAATAGTAAATGTGTTTAATTTATCAGCCTTATTGGTTAAAGTAATGCTCTTTTTGTAAGAATATTTCAAGATTATGAAAATGGTTCTTTTTTCATTAAGAACCCCGAGCAGACTTTTATGGCAAAATTATACCTAATTTTGCTATCATGCCTTGAAAGTAAATTCAGGTATCATTTTGCCCGAATAAAGGTGGTACAATGCCAAAATTTGGGTCTCACTTTCCATATATGGATACCTCAATCATGTCAAGTGTAGGTTTCACTGAAACCTTAATGATACCTTGTTTAGCCAACGGTTCAAAACGAGTTTTGAAGGCATAATGATGCCACTTTTAGGTATAATCTACAGCCAAAATTTGGCATCGTTGTGATATCAAATCCTTTTTAAAAACGCTGCCAAACGAGGAATCATTAAGCTTCAAATATTTAAAACATAAATTTGGCATCATTGTGCTATCCGCATATGCAAATTAGACCCAAATTTTGGCACTGCAGCATTTTTTTTTCATTCAAAAACTATGTACCAAATTTAAGCAAGGCATGATAGCATAAATTCTTTTCTATAATGTTGTCTTTAAATCTACACGTGAATGTTAATTATATTCATGAAGGATAGTGAATATCGTCTTCACGTATGCAATGATGCTTTGCGGTGTTCGTAATATCACTTTTACTTACCCGAGCACATATTAGAATTGGAACCATTCCATCCAGATAAACGCCTGAATTTATATGCCAATGCCAAATACCAAAATGGGAGAAAAATATTTTTCCATATCATGTAATATCTGTGAAAAGTCTCTCCAAAATGTTAAATGCACCAACCCACATAATAGACTTTGAAGAATTTAATTTGTTTAATTTAATTTAACATGAAAACAAATTTTTCCTTTAGTACATGTGTATCCGGATCATCTGTATCTATATTGGAATATTAAAGTTTTGCCAAGGGATCCAATTTAGATAATGAAGTCTTATTACTAATTAATTGACTGTTGAAATATTAATTGAATTGAAAGCTGCATCTTAAGTTATTGTCAAGATCCATTCTAAATGAGACCCTCAGGGTCGAAGAAATCTAATTGCATGAAAACTAGGCTTCAAGTTTTAGTGTTGGGGTATTCTTCATATATTTTTTAAAGTTAATTTTATTGTTTAGAATGAATTAAGAGTAATAATTTATAAAACTGTACAAATTAAATATTTCATCAGATTTATAATTAAGTATGAGAATTGTTTAGGCCTACTTAACTCGGAATTGAGTTTGTATCTTTTTTGACAAATGTTTCAAATGTTCAGATATTCCATTGGTAATGTTCAAATAATAATTTGACAATCAAAAAATATCATCGTAAATTTTTTTTTATGTTCATAAGTTCTTCTCGAGTTTAACTATCGATACAAAAAAAATCTATTTAGAATCAAATAACGTTAACGCTTTAAATGTTATTGTTATTTTCTGCTTTGCCTTTGTGCACGCAACGCATTCGATTGAGATGTTGCAAGAAAAAAAATGTTATAAACGAAAATGCGTATTCAGTCTACACAAAGGCGTTTAATTTGTGTAACTGAACAAATTCTGTTCTTGGGATGCATTAATATTCACGAGTCCATCAAATTCCGAAAAAAAAATTATTTACACCATATACTGAATGAAATTAAGTTTTTTTTAACATTCAAAATTCGTGAATTCGCTTTGGGCTTTCCCACTGAAATGAATATCGAATCAATAATTATTAAAATGAATACAAAAAAATCCGAATGGTACATTGAAAATATCAGTTCTGACATATTCAATTTAATCTATGAATTGTAAATTAATTAACGATACCCTGGTTTGTCTTTTCAAACGCCTTTTACGTATGTGTAAAAAAAAATGCAATAATGCACAAAAAAAAGTTCAATTCAGAGATGTAGCCAATTGGATTTGTTCTGGATTAGAAAATTAGGAATTCTTCTTATGTCGAGTAAATTGTATTACATGAAATTGTTCAAAATAAGATTATTTGAAAAGAGAATCCAGTGTATATAAATGCATTCCTTGCATTTTCAAGAGCAGAATTTGTCTAATGAAAGTGCATAATTAAAACGCCTTTGTGTAGGCAATTAATACTTTTTTTTTCATATGTACCTAACACCTTTTGTTTTCCAAGAAACTTTAGACTAAGCATTGTTGCAGGAATTTCATTAAATTTATCAAGGTAGTTTTCATTCAATAGAAAAAAGAGTTACAAATTTGAAATTTGGAAATCATATCGGCATTGTAGTTAAAAATTAGATATAAATCAAAATTGTACCCTTTTTCACATTAGTTGAATATTTTAGCTTAAAATTAAAAAAAATAGTATAACTACTGAATGAATAGAAAGCATTAAAGCTACCTTAGATAGGAAAAGAATTTCAACTATTTTTCTCGATAGTATTGGTCTGAATAAAAATGAGAACAAGCAATCGATAATTGTAAAAAAATTTAATTGTTGTTTACATAACTGCAACAAACTACTGGGAATATTAACTGATAAAACCAGAATGATCAGAAGAAGAAACTGGTAATGAAGTTATCCTTAGATTAACCAAACTAAAGCTAATTACTATCGGAAAACAACACCTGTTCTTTTAGACATCTATTCGAAGGTTGTGCTATATTGGCTGCTGCAATAAGTCGCAGCTTTTACAAGTTGCTTAGGAAGCTTAGAACATGTCTAGTCTTTAGAGCAAAGTGGGAGGTATGCTACTAGCTGCAGCAACCAAACAAAAGAAACACTTTTCTAGTGTGAGCTAGGTTTGAGCGACAAAAGTTTGAATAATTGCTATGTTGGTCATACCTTTTAGATTTGTTAACCGGTCTGCTGCTGCTGGCCTATGGACTTTCAGCGGCATTTGCCCTCGTTTTTCACGGTGGACTGTTCGAATGTGAAACAGTAGTTGATCCGTCCGTATCCATACAGCGTAGCCGAGCAGGTTTCCGGAAGGCCTTCTCTCCGATGAAAGTTTTTGCACAGCTTTTCTCTTGGGGCCTCAACAAAATAATTTTCGTAGTGGATTTCCTTCAGCGTACGGAACTGGCATATCCAAAGTTTCGGGACGGAGGATGCTTCTTAACCCTCCTGCTTCGATCCTAACTTGATTTTCGAAACGATTTGATACTGCTAATGTCGGATAAGCATTAAAATTCATCACACTGAACAGGTAAATACGCGACAAACCGGCAAACCGTGGTAAACATAAACAAAACAAATGGATCGGTAGCAAAGAGCATATACCCATTGCTAAAAACGTACATCTTTAAATAATGTTATTAAATTATATTATTTAATTGATATTCGCATTTATATTTATTAACGAGCAAAACATTATGCCTTAAATATTTTAAAAATTTATAGACTAAAATTACAGGAGGACAAAAAAGAAATTGGTAATGAAAAATAATTTTTTTCCCTTTTTAACAAAACCAGCCAAAATCAATCCATTATCAACTTTTTTAAACTAAATGTCCTATGCTGGTTTTTTCACCAACACCTTCAATTTTGATAAAATCAACTTCAAAAACGACCATGTTTGTTGATCGGCTGTCCGTTTTTTGAACCGATAGTTTTTTATGTTAATTGTCCCGATTCATATGTATACGCTCAGCAAGTGTGCGTGAGAAATGTCAAAAACAACTTTAAAACCCAGCTTTTTTTTTTCAATTATCTTTCTCAATCTTGTTTGCCATAGCAAATTTAACTTTGAAGAAGCATTTATCCATCTGCACTTCTGAGATGACGCTATTTTGACCAAAATCAGTATTTTGAAAATATCACCTAGTTTACTTGCGTGATGTTTCTGGGTATTGTGGGACATGTGAGTGATTTCAAAGTTTTATATGATTGAAAACAAATTTAATTACCATCTACATTTTGAATGGCTTCCATCATATTACATTTTGTAGGCCTTGGACTTGAAGTTGTTATTTAAAATGCCAGAATCGTGACAAAAATATTATAACAGTAAGTAAGACTTTTATGAACTGGTATAAGTTGTCATAGTCATACAAAAAAGTTTACAATTTGAAGCAGTTATTTCTACTTATTATGAATGAGTCATTTGAATGCATGATTATTATCGCATGATTTGTTTGGTTTTGGCAGAAAGCCCTCTTCCTCAGCACTTCAACAGCGTTCGTATGAAAGTAATAAGGTATGTTTTTTTACTGGTTATTCAAAATTGAATAATTTTTATTCCTTTTGTTTTTGAGTCATGTGTCAAAATATATAAGAAAATTTAAAACGTTTTAATTCATTTATTGCAAAGCTCCTCTTGATAAATTTTAAGACCTTTGATCGAAAATTTTACAAAAATGCACACAATGAGTGCTAAAAGTGCTGAAATGTACGTTTCTCAATACTAAGTAAGTATATTTGCCAAACTCGATTTTATAATCACTCGTAATTATCATACTCGCAAGCAGAATAAATCTACGACTCGTGCTGAAAAAATAATGACACCTTAATGATGCCTATAGTTGTACTAAACAAAGAAATCAACACAAAATAATGCCCACATTATGCTAGTAACGACTCAATTCATTGAATTTCGTTATGCGCCGTATGGAATTCCGTAACAGATTTCAGATTTCAATACCATTTTCTCAAAATAATGATACCTTAATGATGCCTATTTTTGCAATCAATGAAACATCACCACTTAATATGTGCGCACTATGCCCATAACGAAAACATTTGCTGTTTGTGTCCAGTTCGATTTAATTTCGAACACTTAAATAAATCTGATTTTTCATCACAAAAAATGGAATACCAAATCATGCTATCATATGATCTTACTTTTCTGCTCTATCGTAATAAATGATACCTTAATTTTGCCTCGTTTTGTTATCATGGAAAAACCAAAACCAAATAGAGCTATCATTTTGGTCTCAATGCCTTATTCAGGTATTGATTCGGTATCACATTACGACATAGTAATGCTTCAATGAAACCAAATTTTGCTATCGGGAAAAATGCGATACTAAATAATGCTATCATTTTGGCATTGATAGCTCATTTTGGTTACTGTTTGCTATCGATTCAGGCATCAAAGTCTGCTCGGGACTAATTGAGAACATGTGATTAAAATGCTTCTAATAAAATTTTACTCGCTCAATTTCAATATCTATTTTCTTCTTCTAACTTTGAATCCGCCTATTATGTCATAATTTTGAAATGTTCCAAGAACGTAACGTGCACAGGTCGGGTCGATGAATTAAATTAAAAAACAAAATCACTGTGATTCAACTCTTCATAAATTTATATATAATATGAAGATTGAAAAGATAAATTTTTAACATCTATGATTTTCTTAAAAATAACGTTTGACCATTTCAAAAACTTATTTAAAGAATTTAATTGATAACTCAAGAGACTGCATTTTTATGCCTATGTTTTAATGATTGATTTAGTAGATATTGGTGTCCTGACCTCCAACCTTTTGTAATATTTTGTCTATCACCTTGGAGTTTAAAAGTTTAAAATAGAATCAGTTTTGAGTAAAATCAATCATTGATAGCTGATGAGCTGACAAATCCACATGAAAGATAAAAACTGATTCTGAATTTGTTTATTATACTTTATTTAATAAAGGAATTATTAAGGAAAAATATTTAGATGGTGATGTTCATAAATATTGATTTCGAAAATTGATTCTATAGTTTTTTTTTAAATTAAGAAAGACAACTTTTTCTAACACGACTCAAGAAATTATCTAAAAACAAAAGTTTAACTTCATTCAACAGATTTCTTGAAATATGCTAAACGATTTGATTTTTTTTTCCAAAATTTCTGAAATATAATGTAGTTAATACTTCTTTGAAAATCCGTCAAAAATCTATTATTTTACAAAATTGGGAAAATTAAACAAATATAAAACTTCTATAACTTTTTCCGCAGTCAAAATTACGTGCGGTCTTCGAGAAAGTTGATTAGAACCTTTATTTCAAATATTTTTCCAAAAATTTTATCAGGATGAATGCAGAATTTTCTTAAATAATTTTCAACGTATTTAAAAAAAATTTCAGAGCACAAAAATAATTCAAAATTAACACTTGAATTCATTTCACCTCAAAAAACTTTAAATTTTGTGACCTTGTGTAATTTATCAAAAATCCTTTTGAATTTGGAGTTTAGGATTTAGAAAAACAAGAAACACGAAATAAAATTGAGGCTGAAATTGTTTTCGTGAAGAATATTTCATATCAGCATTAACTATTTGTAATGAAATAAACGATTTTTTTTTCTAAGAAATCGGTGATAAATTTATGAATGAACTTGCTTAGATACATTTCTAAATAAACGCCAATTTTTAAGACGAGGTAGGTTTAATGAAACACAGATTTGAGTATTCATACAAAAGGTTTATTAAAATGCAAATTGAAATTGAGAATTAAAAATTCGTTTCAATTCGTGACTTCATAGACTATCTTTGAATGAATATCTCAGGTCTGGAGTATTATAGTACTAAATGCCGCTGGAGGTGGAATAATTTTTCGACATGTCTGCTTACAATAATTTTGAAACACCTTTTCATTTCTTGGAAAAATCCTCCATGGGAGGGGGCTTAAACACCTAACCCCCCTCCCATTGCAATGCCTCATTTCCGTTTACAAAAAAATCTCAACGGATTATTCGTCCATGAAGTTGAGGGTTAATAACGTGTTTTATTAGTTTGGATTTAGGATGTTCATAAAAAAATACAATTATCTTATTTATAAAAAATCAAGAAACAATACAGACCTCGTCCGTTTTTGGCAACACGCCCGTTTCTTTTATGTTGCCAAAATCTAATGTTGCCAACATCGAACGGGTTTTTATGTCACTTTTTTTATTTTTATTTCAAATTAATCAAAATTGATGTAAAACATAATATTAGCTTAATTTTGTTTTGTATTTGGCTTATTTATACATATTAGTTTTAAGCAGTAAAACATGGAAAAAATCATGTTTCCACTGTTTAAAACTTATATAATTAGGCCAAATTTAAAAAAAAAATCATGCTAATATTACGTTCTACATTAATTTAGATTAATTTAAAATGAAAATTAAAAATAAGAAAAAAATCTTCTTTTTGGATGTTGCCAAAATCGAATGTCGCCCAAATCGAACGGAGTCTGGAAAACCATAAAAATATTTTTTCTCAAATTTTGAATAACGTATACCCTAAGTTGTTCTGCCACGAGTATCTCATTCAAGGAACCATTTTCAAAAACTTTAAAATCGAATTTTGGATGACTTCCAACGGCTAAAGTAACACCTGGAAATGTGTTTGCGAACTCTCATCCACCTCCATCTCGCTTTCAATGCCACGTGTCGTTGCCGCGCCAATGCCGGTAAAAGTTGGTTGTTCCGTTCCGATGTGCCTATATTTTTCCGGTCCCAGGATGCAATCGGGATCAAAATAGCATTGCAGGAGTCGGCAGGAGCAAAAATAATGTTATGGTGTCACAACATGTCGTTTCGAATTTCGGCTGCCGGGCTGAAGTATTCCTAGACGGGATATTTGCCGGGAGATTTCCCGAAACATTTCACTGGAGCACTCTATCGCCCATAAAAAATATATATGAAAAAAATAAAATGAAAACCTGGAGGCTGTTCCAATGCATCAGAGGGCAACTTTTTCCGGCGCAAGTTTGCACCTGGAAGGTAATTGGAATTCGAGTTTCCCTGTAATGTGGAAAGGCTTTCGGGGCGGAAAAGAATGATCGAAAAAGTTAAAGAACAGCTTGGCAATTTCACTAGCTTTGTATTACGTTTTGAGAGTTTTGAAATCATATATTTTCTGACTGTTGACTGTTTTTTTTAAACACTCTTACATTCTTAGACTTTTTTCAGAAGACTTTTATTCGACAGTGATAAAAGCCGTTGCTCAAATCTATCAAATTGATCTTCAGACACGCTGTCGCCGAATGCGCTTCCAAATACCTTCTTCTTCCCACAAACTGCAAAACGAAAACCCGGAAGAATTAGTACCTTCTCGGTAGCTACTTTTCTACCCTCGTGTTTTAGAGCAACATAACCTTCAAATGATTACTACCTTGCTATAATTTGTGCAGCAGTGCAGCCATCCATCCTTCGAAATGAACAGAACGATGACGACGGCAAGGAAAGCGATTTATCGATCCATCGTTCCGTTTTATACGACTGCCGGCGGTTTTTCACTTCTAAACTACTAGAGAACTTTCAGGACTAGCAATGGAGGTGGTGGTGTGGGTCTTAAATAAATTCCCTTTAAAGAATCAAAATGGCCGAAAATCGTAAATCATGTCGTTGCTTTGCGATAGCACTTAGTTTAACATCTGATATGGATCACAACTTGTAGTAAGAAGAATATTGTAAAATTGGTCAAACATGATAAAATTTATATAGATTAATCTTGAAATTTGTCGAAAACACTTGGGGACAGCATTTTTGGTATCTATGTTTGAATAACTGATAGATTTTGACGTCCTGAATCAATTCAAATCATTCATTAGATTTTGTCTATCACATCTCTGATGGAAATTTTTGAGATGTGCTTTGAGTGAAAACGATATTTGATAACTGATAATCTTAGATCCGAAGTTATAACTAAAAACTGATTTTGAATCTATTAATATCTCCATTCAATCGAGGACTCAAAACAAAGGTGGCCGATTTTTTTTTTGTTTTTTTTAGAGAAAAAAGAATTGTGATTTCTGTGATTTTACCCAAAAATTCTGTTATGGATTTCTGTGATGCTATTTCTTTGAATTTCATTGAAAATTCATGATAAATTAGGTTTTTTTTTACATTTTAGTTTGGAAAAATCAATCAACATAACCAATCTTATCATACTTTTCTAAATCAAAGTAAAAAATCAAAACCTTATATTGGCTAAAAATATAATAATTTTGGAAATCCTTTCAAAATTCAAAAAATCTGTGAAATCTGCCAAAATTTCAAAATTCTGTGTTCTGTGACACAGATTCTATGTAGAAAATTTGCTCAAAATTTTGTGAAGTTTCAAATTTTTTCTGTGATTTCGGCAACCTTGCTCAAAACTTGCCTAAATATTTTAGTTTCAGAAATACAACGCTCTAGAAAATTTAAATTTTACAATTTATAGAAATTTGGATATATAAGATTGCAACTTTTCCTGACATCATAATAGAATGTGTATGAGTTTTCGAAATTGAAAATTTAAATCAATCATCAATTTTGTTTAAAACTGCAAAACGATTTGACTTGTGGATTTTAAAATATCGAAGATCATTTGGTTTAAGTCTTCCTTAAATTTCCGTCAAAATTCTCATACCTTTCAGAAATAAATTTTTTTTATTGTTCTGCAGTTTTGCCAAAAAAGTGCACAAATTTATTAAACAAATTTTTAACTATTTTCATAGTGCACTATTTTCAGTTGAACTTTGCTTCATAAGTTAGCTGGAGCTGATAGATTAAAATTAAATGCATAATTCGAAACTGCGTCCTCAAATTATTCAAAACAAACGAATCAATTCTTTGCACCTCAGAAAAATATTATTTTTGTTGCCTTGGGTAATGGTGGAGGACCTCTTAAAATGGAATATTTTGGGCGATCTTTTTTTATTTGAATTATTTTAGATACATCAATGATTTGAAATACATTTTGCCTGTTAGCAGAGTTAAGAGTTTATAAAAATTTGTTATTGATTTTATTTTATGCGCTAGTAACCAAAAGGCAAAAAAGAAGCTAAACAGTAGAATTCAAAGTTAACATTTATCTGAAAAAAAAGGGTACTCGAGAGAACTGAAAACCTCCTCTTTGAACTTATTCCGAGCTCTATAAAACCATTTGTTTTGAACCACTAGTTTTGAAATTTAAAAGTTCGAAACAAGTGGGTCAGGAACGTTTGTGCGTTTTATGAGTCTTTATCAAACTGGAGGTTGATGTACATTTCAAAGAACCGTTATTCAACTTCCAAGTTCCATACGGATTCATTTTGGAACTTCTATGCACCTTTGGTGATATGATTTCTTATGAAGTGTTTACAATCTTTAAGACTCCTGTTTTGAAACATCTACGCGAATTGAGTTTGTTCAAAAACTATTCATAATTTTTTTCACATTCTTTTCCGAACTTTTCCAAGGATGGTCATATTTTTTTATCAGTATTTGTTTGATGGAAGGTGCATTTACTAAAAATAGTAGATGGGTTCATTTTACTAGTGTCCTCGGCAATAAGGAAAAAGACTTGGGAAAGGAAATGTTCAATTAAAACATGCAGTTGAATTTGAATATAATTTAAATTGTCTGCTTTGCTCTGTTTCTTGAAAGTTCCAGTTTCCAGGCTCCTTACCAGAGTTTTTTCAGATCCTATGAAATAAGAGTATCAAAGCTTTGAGCAAAAAAAGACGATTTATCTGATTTCAAATAAATCAATTATTCCAATTAAAATCAACAGCTGGAATAAAGCTGAAAATTGTGTATGAACATTTTATTAACAATTAATTAATTATTAACAGGCTGAAAACCATGCCTTTTATTGATAAGTTGGTACCGATTCTTAAGGTTCGTTTCCTTTATTTTCTTTTCGGAGAGCTAGCTCTCAAAGCATCAGTAACAGCAAAACCACGCATTTAGAAGCTAGTGTAACAATCGATCCATGAATTTTGATCTATCTCTATCTCTAGTTTTCTTTCAAAACAACCATGATCTAAATAGAAATAGCTTATAATTGTGTTAAGTGAACACTTTTTGAAAAGAGTTGCAATCGTATAGGAAAAAACTCGTGCCGGAACCAAAAAAATTAACTAAACTTTAATTTTAAGGAAAAGGCATGCTCAGTTTGGTGCTTTCTTAAAGACTTAAAAATAAGTTTCTATAATGATCCTTCTAAGGAAATAAATTTTGATACCTGCTCACTGCTCGGTGATTTAATCAGACCAATTTGACATTTAAGCGTTTTTAAATTATTTTTTTTTATTTCCAGCTCGAGGGCTAAACAAACAAAACATCTTTTCTTGAGAGCAGATGTGCAGATTTTTCAGGCTGTTGCTGCTGATTTTTAGTTTTGATTTTACATTCCGATGGAAAATGAAGGATTGGTTCAGGAAGCGCAGATTTTTTAAGCTGCTGCTTTTGATTATTTGTTATGATTTTACCTTCCGGTGGAAAAAGACGGATTGGCTTAGTAAGCGCAGGTTTTTAAGGCAGCCTGTACTGTTTTTTTTTATTTGGCCTTTCGGTTGAAAAATACGGCATTGGCTTAGGAAGCACAGACTTTTAAAGCTGATGCAGCTGATTGTTTGTTCTGATTTGGCTGGTGAAAAAAAAAACGGATTGGCACAGGGAGCGCAGATTTTTAAGGCTGTTGCTACGCGAAAAAAAAATGTTCCTGATTGGCACCACCCACCCCCCTGTCCCCTGAAAAAAAAAATGATTGGCTGAGGAAGTACGGTTTGTTAAGGCTGTTGCTGCTGATTGTTTGTTTTGATTTGGCCTTTCGGGGGAAAAAAAATGGATTGGCTTAGAAAGCGCAGATTTTGAAGACTGATGCAGCTGATTGATTGTCTTGATTTGGCCTTGCGATGAAAAAAACGGATTGGCTTAGGAAGCACAGATTTGTAAGGTTGCTGCTACGAAAAAAAAAGTTTCTGATTCTGCCTCCAGTAGAAACACGAACTGGCACAGGGAACTCAGATTTTTAAAGCTGCTGCTACAATAAAAATGTTTCTGATTCGGTCCCCATGAAAAAGACTGATTGGCTTAGGAAGCGCAGATTTTTAGGCTGTGGCTGCTGCTTGTTTGTTTTAGTTTGGCCTTTCGGTTGAAAATGAAGGAATAGCTCAGGGAGCGTAGATTTTTAAAGCTTGATGATTTGCTATGATTTGCCTTCCGGTGGAAAAATACGCATTGGCTTAAAAAGCGCAGATTTTTTTGGCAGCTTCCGTTGTTTTTTTTATTAGTCCTTCTAGTCGAAAAATAATGCATTGGCCTAGGAAGCGCAGATTTTTAAAACTGCTGCTGCTGAGTGCTATGATTTGGCCTTCTGGTGGAAAATGACGGATTGTCTTTGGAAGCCCAGATTATGAAGCACAGATAATTAAAATGGTTTTTGATTCTGCTTCGGTAGAAAGACAGATTGGCACAAGGAGCGTCATTTTTTAAGTCTGCTGCTACAGAAAAATTGTTTCTGTAGCAGCAGACTTAAAAAATGACGCCTTCTGAAATAGACTGATTGGCTTAGGAAGCACAGATTTTTAAGGCTGCTGCTGCGATATAAATTGTTTCTGATTCTGCCTTCTGTAGAAACACGGATTGGCACAGGGAACGCAGATTTTTAAAGGCTGTTAATGCAGATTGTATGTTTTGATTTGGCTTTCCGGTGGAAAATGAAAGGTTGACTCAATGAGCGCAGATTTTTAGGCTGCTGCTGTTGATTGTTAGTTATGATTTGGCCTTCCGGTGAAAATATACGGTGTTCGGAAAGGAATGAGTGGTTCTTTGTAGCAGTGCTGATGTGTGCAGCTCAAAGCTGAAAAATTGTATTATTATAATTTTTTGTTTTTTATAACCATTTGATACACTTACATTTTGTATCCGCCTCAACCAATCAAACAATCTACTTTCCACTTCCTGCTCAAATCTACTTATCTGAAAACTAATAATTGTTTTAAGTTTCTATGTGATTCTCATAGGTCTAACCTATAATAATACCTTGCAAGATCCAGCTCTATGTTGTTAATCTGAAACGCAATAGCAACACAGACGGCTGATCTCCGAACGAACTGTTTAGTGAAAGATTGAAATTAGAAATCACGACAATATAATATAGAAATCAAGGAAAAACTCACTTCTTTTGGTGGGTTATCACTAAACTAACTAGCAGTTTTAATAAACACGTTTTACTCCTCGCCAAGACTTTTCTAATTTCCTCCTTTTTACTGTTCACTTCCTATCTCGTCATAAACATCTGTCAACTACTTTTCTTTTACCTCTCCTTTCTGCATTTGCGGCCGGCAGGGCTCAGTGATGCCAGAACATACGGAATGGCTCAGGTCGCAGATTTTTGTGGCAGCATCTGCTGATTGTTTTTTTTATTTAGCCTTCGAGTGCAAAAAGACGGCATTGGCTTGGGAAGCGCAGATTTATAAGGCTTCTGCTACAAAAAAAATTGTTTCTGACTCTGCCTCCGATAGAAAAACGGATTGGCAAGGAAGCGCAGGTGTTAAAAGCTGCTGCTACGAGAAAAATGTGTCTGTTTCAGCTCCTTGATTGGCTGAGACTGATTGGCTCATGAAGCACAGTTTTTGAGAGCTTTTGCAGCTGATTGTTTGTTTTGATTTGGCTTTCCAGTGAAAAAAGGTGGAATTGGCTCAGGAAGCGCAGATTTTCAAGAATGTTGCAGCCAATTGTTTGTTTTGATTTGCCCTTTCGGTGGAAAAAAGCCGGATCTGCTTTGGAAGCGCAGATTTTGAAGACTTTTTCAGCTGATTATTTGTTTTGATTAGGCCTCCCGGTAGAAAATGACGAATTGGCTTAGGATGCCCAGACTTTTAAGACTTTTGCAGCTGATTGTTTGTATTGGTTTGGCCTTCCGGTGGAAAAAGACGGAAATGGGTTAGGAAGCACGGATTTTAAAGACTGTTGCTACTGATTGTTTGTTTTGATTTGGCCTTCCAGTGGAAAAAGACGGAAATGATTTATGAAGCACAGATTTTTAAGACTGATGCAGCTGATTGTTTGTCATGATTAGACCTTCTGATGGAAAAAGATGGATTGGCTTAGTAAGCACAGATTTTTAAGATTGTTGCAGCTGATTGCTTGTTTTGATTTGGCAATCCGGTGGAAACAAACGGATTGGCTTAGGAAGCACATATGTTTAAGACTGTTGCTGCTGATGGTTTGTTTTGATTTTGCCTTCACATGGAAAAAAAGATGAATTGGCTTAGTAAGCGCCAATTTTAAGACTGTTGCTGCTGATTGTTTGTTTTGATTCGGCCTTCCGGTGGAAAAGACGGAAATGATTTAGGAGCACAGATTTTGGCCCTTTTCCTTCCGGTGGAAAAGACGGATTGGCTCTGGAAGCGCAGATTTTTAAGACTGCTGCTGCTAATAGTTTATTAATAAAATTTTATAGACTTGAAAATTCGGTGCTAGGAATGGGATGTAGAAATAAGATGAAGGTTATTGGTAAAATATAATTTTGGTTTAGAGAAAACAAGAGGCGGTAAATAAAAGTTTCAATTGAGAATAGAGGTGAGAAGAAATGTAAAGATGAGATAAAGTATATCAGAACATCAATCAAATTTAAAAAAAAAATAAAATTATAGAATATATGTATTCGGCAACACTGGAGATAAATAAAATAAAATTGATTTCTATAGCAACGTTTGTTATTTTGGCAGCACTAGAATAAAAAACAAAGCAAAGTCAGTTATTGATCAATTCTTTAGAGCGACGGACGAATCTGAGTGAATCCCTGAATTGAGATTCGTAAGAATAGTAAAATCGCGACACTCTGATCAGAAACTGTTCTCCACAATCTTGATTATTGATTTTTGTCGGAAAAAATTATCAGCTAATATAGAATTCTTTCTTGATTTACTGAAAAAAGTTAGGGATTTTTTTTAATTAACAACAGATCCAAACAATGTTTTAATCATGATCAATTTCTATTGCCGCCAGGTTAGGAGTGAAACTTTTTTATGCACCATTTTAGGAATTGCAAATACCATAAAACGGAGTAACTTTGATCCTGGGGGTAACTTTGACCATCAATAAATTTTTACACATTATCATCAATAACTTAGTCTATAGCTTGAATTTTTGAAAACTATTTTCTACGTTTTAAAGCCTATTAATTGAGTATCAAATAGATGAAATTTGGTTTGTATTTAAATTGTTTCTGTTAGTAAAAGTGTAATTTCTAGATATTAAAATATCTATTTTTTCCAAAGCTTGCAAAGAAACAGCTCTCCTGATGATTCCAAAAAACATTTAGAAGCAAACGGGTTGTTGAATGTGAAAGAATAACTTTTTTCCTTTGTATATGTACAATTATAGCACTGACCATACTGACTGGACACTCGATTTCGTTCTCTGGATAATTTTTCCAACAGTACGCAATGTCGATTCCAGAGTGCGCATCGATCGATTTGAAGAAATGCTATCCCAGTTAGGAAATGCCACCCAACTTTAAAAATAAAACGCGCAATTTCTGCGAAAAAATCGGGCTCAATAGGACCGTTCTTCCTACAGGGCATTTTTTGTCAAATTTTTCAGGTTCTCCACCTGCCGTCGGTATTGCGAACCTGCAAAATCTTACAACAAAAAAATATACAGATAATGGTTGAATTTTTGTTCTAAGTGTCATGTCAGTGTGGTCAGTGGTTTTAGTGCTATTTTCAAGTCATTTAATGATTATTTTTTGATATTTGAAAAGTAAGGACATTTTCCGAGAGTAAGCCCATTTTGAACAAATGGATTGGAATCCTATCAAATGAATAACTTTGGAGAAAAAATAAAAATGGAAATTGTGGGAGGGCCTAGGGAAATTTGTGAAGGTAAAATTTCAGTTGTATTTTGAAACTAAATCTATTAAGCAATTATTATAATTTTTGCCCCTAGATGTATGCAGTATCATTGTTTTTTTTTTCGATTATAAATGTTTTTAAAAGAAAACGTTAAAAAGCTAGGTAAAATGGACCAATGGAGCTTGTAAGCAAGGATGAAGGTGTTTGTATCCTTTATGATCAAGAAAACTCGTTAAAACCGTCAATATAGAGACTGATTAATTTTACCCCAAGTCATCAAATTCTTAACAGCGACGAAATCGATTTTTAAATCAAATTTAAAGTTGTCAAATAAATTTCTGCAACCATGTTTTACGTTCATAAGAGTCCAGTACTGGTTTTAAAAATATGAAACATGCCACATTCCCCTTAACAGGAAAAATATTCGAAAAATATTGAAAAAAGTGATCAATATTACCCCGGATTACGGTATTTACAATTTGTTTTATTCTGCCTACTAAAAGGATAATCCTAAATTTTAATTTTAGTTGATGTTTTGAATCTTACACACCAAGCGTTGACTATGGTTCAAAGGTTACATGTTCAGCTCTCATCTAAAAAGTTCGGGTTCATATTTAGAATACAAATTTTTAAGGGAAGTATAAAATTCGTTAAATGTTATTTAGCTATATACCTACACATCGCCGTAGGAACGGGGAAGAAGGGGGGGGGGGGGGGGGGGGGTTTGGGGGTTAAACCCCCCCATGAGGATCCAAAACAGCAAGCGAGAAATTTTAAATTTAGAACGAACCAAATTATGATAATACAGTAAGGTTAATCAACAGTAACAATCTAGACTAAAAACTGCCAAAACCTCAAAACCCTAACCCAAGTCCAAAATTCTGCTACACTTTTTCATAATTTTTCACTTTTTCATCGAAATTCAGGTCTGAATATCGAATTTCGATTCAAATCAAACCCATTTCAGAGGTTCTGATTTCATAATTCTCATAACATAACCAAAAGTGCATTTATTATAAAGTTTTTCGAATTTTGGATTCTGTATAGTCCTATTTGCCGCTGATAGTGTTGGTGATATTATGCTGGTTGTTTCACCAGCACTTTTTAGTTTAGGGACAATCAACCTCAAAAACGACCATGTTTGTCGACCGGCTGTCCGTTTTTTGTACCGAGAGTTTTGGAGGTTAATTGTCCCGTCTCATCTGTACACGCTCAGCAAGTGTGCGTAAGAAATGTCAAAAACAACTCTATACAGTTCAGTATTGTTGATTTTCAATGGATCGATGGATGAAACTATTTTACAGAGAGATGTCGCCACCAGCGTGTAGAGCTGTCAAACATCATGTCAATAGTCCTATTTGCCGCTAGTAGTATTCGTGTCGCAATTCAGGGCGTTTCACTAACACTTTTTCATTTTGGGAACATTAACCTCAAAAACGACCGTGTTCGTCGGTCGGCTGCTCGATTTTTGCACTGGAATTTTTTGGAGGTTAATTGTCCCGTTCTCGTCCGTACACGCCAGTGAGACGCCAGTTAATGTGCGTGAGAAATGTCAAAAACAACTCTATGAAAACGACTTGCGTAACATTTCATATGGGCGAAACCAGCAGTTGGCTCTAATCGAGAAAAAAGTATTTGAGATTTCCGAACATTTTAGAAATACCTATTAAAAAATCAAGCACTATTTCTTTAAAAACTTATACTAATTACTCGATTATTGTTCGTTGAATATCAAAAATAGTGCAATTTTTCAGTATGTTTTTGATATTTGAATGTTTTGCCCAATCTTGTTTTTTTTTTCAGTTGTATCTGGAGGATTTCCTCATATGATCGCACGCTTTTTATCGATTTTGCAAATGCATACTTCATTTGTTCCTACTCGAAAAACTAATAATATGCCATTTTACCGTGAGGTGATGTAGGGTAAAAAAGATAGCTCATCTTATGTGTTTATGTTTTAAATTATTAATTTGGAATAATAGAATCTTAGTGCTTATAATCTAATTAACTAAGCCTTTGACCATAATCTCTAAAAATTTCATTTCAAGATTCTTATATTTTGTTAACTATATACTACATAATTCCAATACGACCAACCCAAAAATATGACTTTTTTATTGTACTGCCATCTGTTGGCAGCAATCAGTTTGTTTGAAAATGGGACAGATGGCATTGCTTTTTCCTCTATCGGTAGAATAATTCAGAAGGCCCTTAAATCAATCCATTCGAATAATCATAAGAAATTAGAAACGAAAAGCTGCTTCGAAATCTTGGTTCAAATTCGGTTTACATTTCATATCAAATTTGAACTATGTTTTTCGAGGTGATACGCATTTTCAATATTTTGATAATAGTTTTCCGAATATGAAAAAAAGAGTAAAATTTATTTTATATTCAAATTAGAAATTTTTTAACATAATTTTTCATAAAATTAAAAATTTAATGCTTTCAAATGGCAATCCAAAATATGAAAGTAAGGTTCAGATCTTTGTGAATTCATATTTTAACTCTGATTTACAACGCAGATTCAAAATAAATAATTTGAATAGTGAATTTAGATCAAACCTGAACTAGAGAATTTAATTAATAGATTATGGAATTGATTCTTTATGAAACCTATTTACTGTTAAAGGAAAATCTTCACCTAAAAATCTGCAAAAAAAATCTATATTTTTCCAGTGTATTGTTCAACATTATTAACACATATATGACACCAAATTTTGTCATTTTTTGTTTCAGAAACCAATGAACAAAATACTGTGTTTTGTTTTATTTTGTAGAACGAGGTTTCGTTAGTACCCAAGTAACAATTTTAGCTTTATTATGGTCAGCAAAATATCGTTTGGACTATCGCATTAATCTTCATAAAAAGCTAAAGCGCATTCTAAAACATCAGATGGACTCTAATAAAGCCAAAATCAGGCTATTTGGCCCTACCCTAGAAACGTCATCAAGACATATAATTGTTGGTCATCAATGTTGGTCACCAAAGCTTTTAAAAAGCTGTTATTAAACATGTTAGAAATTTTTGTTTTTTCGGTTCTGTCAGTTCTCGGAGTTTTTTTTTTATTTTTTCCAGTAACCACCCAAGCAACCAAAAGTCGCGTTTTTACTTAACTCCGAACTCCGAAGTTCACATTTGGCTGAAAAAATGTATTACGGGAACTTCAGGTGACTCTTGTCGCGTAAAAGTTACTCAGGAACTTCCATCGCCCTTTGAAAGGTTAAACTATCGATAACGGAACTTCTAAGCGCTTTTAATGGAACTTCTTTCAAGAAGGTCCATAACGTTCGCGTAACATTCCAAAACGCACCATTAAGATACTTGAAGGTGTTTAAAAGAACCTATATGGGAAATCTAAGCGACATGTCAAAAACGTTTTTCAAGAAGGTCGATAACGTTCGCGTAACATTCTAAAGCGCACCATTAAGATACTTGAAGGTGTTTTAAAGAACCTATATGGGAATTCTAAGCGACATGTCAAAAATGTCTGTCAATTTCTTGTCATGGTATTTGTTTTGTTTATATCTGTACTGATATTTACAAATGGAATTCAAGATTTTTTCGAATTTTTCTTATAAATGTTAAATAAGATATTCGAATAAATTTTTGATGATGCGAATTTTTGCTATGATTCATATTGTGTACTGAAAGTCCTTTGAACGAAATAAGGTACCTTCTATTGACCAACCCACTCAATCATCTCAAATGACATTAAGTTTAAATACTAATCATTACAGTGGCAATTAGCTATTGCTGGATTGGTCGAGAGGCTGGTGAGTTTCATTGCAACCTAGAGAGCAGCGGTTCAATTCTCTAGGCGTGTAAGCAACTTTTGTAATCAAAACAATATAATTAAAATCAATGAGATAGACCATGATAGACCGGCAACCTAGCAATCTGACATGTGGTTGTCAAAGCAATCTGTCAATTGGATTTTTTTTTTCGGCGCGTAGAAGTTTCTTGACATTCTCTTAGAAGCTGAATAGCGTTCTCTACAGCCACCTAAACGAACTTGAAAGTAGCTTTAAGAACTTAAATTTTGGGCTGATTAGCATTCTCTTCAGACACAAACGAGAGCTGATTAAGCTTCTATGGAACCTTTTTAAGGGAATTCTGGTTGCTTGGGCATAATGGTTGATGAATGATGATTGCATTATTCAGATATGATCTGGTAAAATTAATAGCTAAAAAAACCAATGTTTTAACCATATATTGAGCGTCTTTTCTACTGCCAGTCAAGATTTTAGGTAAAATGTATATGAAATAGTATCTTAAAATTAATGCGCCTCGTCAAATCTGATGGTCAATCATGATGGAATTGATGGAAAAAGGCCTGAAAAAATATTTTCCAATGCTAATCTATAGATTCATAACATTTGAATTATGTTAGCATACTAGCAGCAAGCCAAAAATCGAGTTATTTCGTATTTGGTCCGCCGTATATGTATTGCAGTTTTTTTGAAGCCAAATTTCATATTAAAATAATTGAATTGGTTCAAGTTTGTATCAAGAAAATTTGATCCGAAAAACTGATGATTATTTTCGCTTACTTTTTTTTTGAAAATTTGATTTATTTTCATCAGAAGTAAAAATCTTTGAATTTGGAAAATAGTTTGGAAGATTGGGCTTGTTTGATTTGAGAATAGAATAAGTTTTTTTCAGAAATGAAAGACTCTCCTAAAAAAGCATATTTTATGCCGAAATCAACTAAGTTTGATCTACCAGACTTTAATCAAATTCAATGATTTTGATCATCAATGAAAGCGAATTTAGCTCACCTTTGAGGTTTAGGGCCGATTTTCTAAAGTTACAATAATAACGAAAACTTTAAGTACTTAAAAATGAATACCCATATAGTTAAAAACATATATATTTTTTAATTTTTTTTTTGTTCACGTGCTTTGTTGGGAAAAAAATCATAGATAAAATTCTGTGACCGAACCCCCCCCATGAGTCGGTTGTTCCTACGGCCCTGTACCTACATTAAAATATACAAGATGAACGGGTCTAGGAAAGAGAAATTTAACATTTCAATTCCATGTTTTTCAGAATATTTTTTCGTTCAAAGTCACATAAAAATCGATAAAAACTTGAATATTAGACTGAATAGAGGGCTAACCATGCAGAAAGCAGGGTTGAGTGAGCTTTTAAGTACCGTAGACTGGGGGAACTTTGATCACTTTTTTCATTCATTTTTTGAATATTTTAAAAGGGGTTGCTTTTCGTAATACCTAACAGCTTTAAAACCCTTACTGAGGTGAGGAGTATTAAACATGATCAATGATTGCAGTAAATTCAAACGACATTGGTGGTTATAATTAAATGTTTGTTACAAAACCAGATTTCGAGTTTCGGGGACTTTGATCACAATGGGTTTAACGTATCTCAACATCTTCAAATTTATTGTTTTTATGTCATTTAGCACAGAAGGCTCAAAACATCGATAACAGTAATTTTTTGTTTGGACTCAATTGAATTTTACAACGTTTTCTTCCAAAAACAAATATACTCGAAAGAAGGACAAGGTTGCTGCATACATTTAGGGGCAAAAATTATAAACATTTCTCAATATTTTTTGGCCTCAAAAACAAATAAAATTTTAACTTCATGCAATTCCCTAAGTCCACGTACCGGCTCCATGTTCTTTTTTTCTTCAAACTTAACCATTTGATAGGGATTTTAGCCATTGTTTTCGGTACGGGCTTTTTCAAGAAAATGACTGTTTTTTTTTGCAATATCCAGAAATTATCACCAAATGACCATAAAAATAACACTTAAACTTATCCTTAACAAAGAAAAAAGTTGATCTTTCTTATTAAACAACCATTTGCTCTTAAATGCTTAAATTTGATCAGGAGAGATGTTTGTTTGGGAGCCTTCAAAAAACCAGATATTTTAAGATTTTAAAATTATATTTTAAGTAATATAAAAAATCTCCCAATAAAAACCAAATTTAACTTATTTGTTAAATTTCAGTTTTCAGATATTTTAATTTCATACTTAGTTAATGATGATTATCTGCCAAAATTTCATGTTGATCAAAGTTACCCCGCTGACCAAAGTTCCCCCAGTTTACGGTACTCGTTTAATGGAACTTTTGATAACTTGCGAAAGACACCAATAATTTCTCTGACATCGTCAGTGTGATGTCCGACCAACCTTAAAACTTTTATGCATAAGGTCTCCGATTATCTATTAACATTTTGTTTTTAGGAGCAATTGAATTTGAAAAATGTTATTTGTTATTCAAATTTCTAATTCAAATTCAACCGCCAACTGAATTTGAATATCTTGAAAAAATTCAAGAATTTGTCACGAATTCAGATCCCGTATTATCTCCCCTTAAATGCAAACGGCAAAAACCAGCCCAAAACTAACGGAAAACCAAAGTTCATATCGCCCTTGTCCGGCTGACTCTAGCGTCAGCCAGCATGGTGTTCTAATTGCAATTTAGCGCTGCGTTCTTTCGTTCTGCAGCTGTTGTTTGGAGAGCGTTTGTAGGAGTAGGAGTACGAATTGCAATGCTCGACTCACCATATCACGTACAGGACGTTTTTCTTCCGAAGGTGCCAAACTCACATGGTCTGGTCTCGGTCAGCACGTCCGATTTTGTATGTTTGCCATAGTTGTCCTAGCAGCAACGTTTGCTGTCCTGCTACTTCTTGCAACTTAACTGTACTCTAAAACTACTACCTACCTAGTTTTGTTTTTTTTCCTACACTTGCTAAACCACTGCTTCGACACTGACTGGTTTATGGTTTCCCACAAATCAACCCCTTCAGTTGAAGTGGGAGTGCGTGGGGGTTTTGGAAAAAGAAAAACAATCGAATGGAGTGGGTGCAGGGAGTTGACAACTCAGCCTTGGAGTTTCCCGTATGAAGAAGTCCCACCACAAGTCTCTTCGAGCGGACGGATGGCCCTGACCAGACCAGGTAGTATATAGTTTATTGACCGATCGACCTAGTTTAAAGTTCTACAGCCTCGGGTCGATGGGTCGTCGTCGTCCTCATGGAAGACTTCTCTCTACGTTTTCTCCCAGAGCAGCTCCCCGTGAGTGGCTTGGCAAATGTCCTCTTCTCACAGGACTTCTCGAAACGCCACCGCACCACACTCACAACCAGTCAGTCGATTCAAGTGAGTGAGTGTATATGTATGTCCGGGTGTGAGAAGAACGGAGGAAAAACAGCAGTCTTCCGGTTTTTGTTAACTTCCTACACACGATGATGGTGGCCGATGGGATGAGATGCGTCGTCGTGCAAGTTCCGGGTTAGCCGGCTGCATTCTGCTTTCTTGTTTTCCGGTTCACACACGTACCTACATACCAAGCCAATTCGTCGTATCGTGCTGTTAACATTCGGTCGGTGGTAAACGATCTGACGCGATTCGATGCACATGGGACGGTTACTGATGTGGAAAAAAAACTATCACACTAGGAATCTGACTGTCAGAGAAAATAAATAACATTTGCGTTAAACTAAACTGCATAAATTTTGATTCACCCAAACAAATCACTTGCTAAAATATTTTTTTTTATATAACCACAAGAACAGGATGACAATAAAGTTCCCGGATTTTTTTTTATAAATATATAGTTCAACAGCCGGTATATAGAATGTACCGAAGTCAGCTACGAAAAAATCATCTTGCAAAGTTGCAAAATGATTCTTTCTCCCCAGCGAACTGAATGTCGAACGTGTTCGCAAGTAAAAGTCAGTCGTGCGATAAAATCCTGCATGTTCAGAAAAATTCAAACGATTCACCGTAGTTAGGATCATTTGCAAGCAGAGTTGCGAATTTTGTCTGATTTTTCAGGATTTGCCTGTTTCTAAAGGTCCATCCTGATAACCTGATAAGCCTCTGTTTTTTCCTGATTTTTGGAAATATTTCTCATTTGATTTGATTTGAAATTCGTTTATATGGAAGGGTGCCGTGCTGTCTAATTTGAAGAAGATATGTTTCAATAAGTAGAGTTAAATCCTTACGTCAACAAACTGAGTAGATTTAAGGTCAATTTTGTCAATTTCGCCAGTTTTATTTATTTATTTATTTATTTATTATTAAATCAACAGATCATATATTGATCCAAATGATATTTTAAAATTAAAAACTAACAACAAATACAAATCTACACTGAACTTAGAACACTAAGAATTCTTCTTCGGAATAAAACCTTCGAAACGTCAAAATCAAAATGTTCTGAGAAGCGGTTAAAAGTCTTGATGATGCCAATTATTGCAGAGTTGGCCCCGTAATTGTTTAGTCTAACAGGAACGAAGAGCTGAAGATCCCGATTCCTCAAACCACGAGGTCGGACGCTAAGTGGAAGAACTTCCAAAAGTGCAGGAGAGTCGATTCTTGATGAAAGCAGATCAGCGACGAAAGAAGCACGAGTGGCGGTCCTGCGGGCTTGCAGCGTGTCGATGTCGATCAGGCGGCAGCGGCTTTCGTAGCTGGGAAGTCGAAAAGGGTCTTGCCAGTTTAAGTGTCGAAGGGCATACCTCAAAAAACGTCGTTGGATGGCTTCGATGCGATCAGAGCCGTTTTGATAATATGGGCACCAAACCGCAGAAGCATATTCGATATATAAAGACTCTTCAGGCAGTAGATGTCCTTAAAGTCCTTCGCCATGCGGAAAAGAAGACCCAGGCTTCTGGAGGCTTTGTCAACGATATAGTTGGTGTGATTCTTAAAATCCAGCCGCGCGTCGAGGATCACACCAAGATCTTTCACGTGTTGAGCTCGAGAGATTGCATCGTTTCCAAGGAAATAAACGGCTGAGAGCGGGCATCGTTTGCGGGAAAATGATATTACTACACATTTATCACGGTTTAAAGGTAGGCGATTGGCATCACACCAGGAGGCAAAGAGGTTAAACTGGTTCTGCAGGAAGTTCACATCCTCGGAGCCATTGATAGAGTAGTACAGTTTCAAGTCGTTAGCATACGCCAATTTTGGTCCATCGAGGAGTTGCAGCACGTCATTGAAGTAAATTAGGAATACTAACGGCCCTAAGTGACTTCCCTGAGGCACGCCTGATGAAGCTGAGAACTGCCTGGAAAAACAGTTACCCGTACGAACTGTCAATTTACGTCCCGTAAGGTAACTGCGGAACCAGCCAATGAGAGATCCACAAAATCCTAAACGCGCGAGCTTTCCGATGGCAATATCATGGTTCACCTTGTCGAATGCGGCAGACAGATCGGTATAGATGGCATCAGTTTGGGATTTCTTTGCAAAACTTTCATGCACATACGAGGTAAAGGTTAGTAAGTTAGTTGTAGTTGAGTGTTGAGGCATAAATCCATGCTGGTCGTTGGAGAGGTTGTGCTTGCAGAACATGAAAATGGGATCTAAAACCATTAATTCGAAAAGTTTGGCAATAGCACACAGAGCTGAAATTCCTCGGTAATTATTAACATCTTTCCTATCTCCCTTTTTATGAACCGGGAACATGTAAGCTTCTTTCCACAGTGAGGGGAAGGTGGCCTGGTCGAGCGAAGCTTCGGAAGATAAGCCTGATAGGAGTCAGCAAAGAAGGCATAAAACGCTTCAGGAAGGTAGCTGGTATCCCATCCGGCCCGTAGAGAAGGAGTTAGTTTTGATTTTGTCATGTATGTCTTTTGTCAATTTCGTAAGTTTAGTTTATTTAGTCTGTTTTGTCAATCTTTTTCCAAATTATAACTTTTTGATAAATTTTTTTTTCAATTTTTTTTTTACAATTTTGTAATTTTTGCCTTTTTTTCATTTTTGGCAATTATGTAAATTTTATCATTTTTTTTCAATTTTTTTTTACAATTTTGTAATTTTTGCCTTTTTTTCATTTTTAGCAATTATGTAAATTTTATCATTTTTTTTTCTTCATTTTTGTCAGATTTGTCGTTTCCATCATAAATTGTGAATGTAGCCTATTTTATGGTAATTTTGTCGATTTTGGCAACTTTCTCAATTTCTTTAATTTGACAATCAATCTGGCCAATTTTGTAAAATTAGTCAATTTTTTTTTTCTAAAAGTCTATTTTGCGAATTATGTCAACTCTTCTGACAATTTTATCAATTTTTACATTGTTGAAATTTTGTAATTTTTTCCACTTTTGATGTTTTGTCATTGTTATCATTTTCGCAATTTTGTCAATTTCTCGTTTAATATTTGTCATTCATTTCATTCTTGTCATTCATTTAATTTTTTTCAATTTCGTAAATTTTGTTAATATTGTCAATTTTGTTAATTTCATCAATTTTGTCAATTAAGTCAACTATGTCAATTTTGTCAATTTTGTCAATTTCTTTAAAGTTTTGTCAGTTTTGTCAATATTGTCAAATTTGTCAATTTTGTCAATTTTGTCAATTTTGTCAATTTTGTCAACTATGTCAATTTTGTCAATTTTGTCAATTTCTTTAAAGTTTTGTCAGTTTTGTCAATTTTGTCAATTTTGTCAATTTTGTCAATTTTGTCAATTTTGTCAATTTTGTCAATTTTGTCAATTTTGTCAATTTTGTCAATTTTGTCAATTTTGTCAATTTTGTCAATTTTGTCAATTTTGTCAATTTTGTCAATTTTATCAATTTAGTCAATTTTATTTATTTTGTCAGTTTTGTCATTTTTTAAATTTATGTCACTTTTGCCATTTTATTCAAATGTGTCAATTGTGTAATTTTTGTCATTTGTTTTCAAGTTAGTGATTTTGATCATGTGTAAATTTCAGCATTTTTGTTAATTTTGTAATTTTTGTCATTTTCGTCATTCATGTCAGTTATGCAATCCATATCATTGTTTTTAGTTTATTCATCCAAATTAACAAATTGACATAAGGAAAATAATTGACAAAACTGACAAAATTGACCTACATGACAAAATTGATAACTTTGACATAATTGAATATATTCTCAAAACTTTCAAAACTGACATGATAGCAGGATTCACTAAGTGAACTAAATTGACAAAACTGATAAAATTAAGAAGTTTGAAAAAAATCGATAATTATTTTTTTTAAATTAACAAATTTGTCGTTTCTGTAATTTTTGTAATTTTAACTCTTTGTCAATTTTATGATCTTGTTAATAAAAACAATTGTTTTAGTTTTGTTAGTTTGACAAATTTGACTTTTTTAATTAATTTGATTTTTAAATGTATGCAAAATTGGTGGCCTCGGTCAATCACGGAGTAGCAACCATTGGCGATGTGGAACTTGTTCTACTGAGCCACGCCTGCGATCATGGAATTGGAAATGCATTTGTTTCAAAACACTAACAAACATATAATCATTTGTTTTAAACTTCTATGCCTCAAAAAATAATGATAAAAATTGTTAAAACATTATCTTTAATTTGAAAACTGTTGATAAAGCATTTCGGGTTCAATGATTGAGGTGGATGTGAGTAGTCAATCAAGCTAAGCTAAGCTAATTTGATTTTTAAATGTATGCCTTTTTTTGTAATTTTGCTCATAGTTTTCATTTTAAAAATATTTAAATTTGTCATTTTTGACATTTGTGATCATTTTTAATCATTTCCATCATATTTTTTTATTCTATTCACTATTGACACTTCCACAGCCATGTCTGATCTCGCAGAATAATAAAAGAATGTTATTATTTTTCTTGTCTTTGTTCATGTTTTCCATTAAGCTAACATATAAACATTAACCTAATAGAAAACATAATAAACATAATAGAAACAACCGGCTGGAGCGGAGAACGCAGAGACGTCCGGATCAAAGGGAAAGAAGAAGCGTGGAACACCAGTTCCATACGTTCCGAGGGCTAATTCGTTGGAAGCACAGCAAAAAAGGCTTCTTGTCGTTAGTGGAAGTATTACCCATTAGACCGCTGCAAGCTTTGTATGGATATTTAACATTCTTAAATTCTTACACCTCCCATAACTTTTTTTTTGTTGTTTTGCTGCCAGAAATAGCAATAAAAATTTTGGAAGCGATCCATTCATTCCTGAATTAGCGCAACGAGTTTTAAATTTGTATGGAAATTTGTATGGGAAAACAAAATTTTTGATTCAAAAATCGACAGAGATGTACTGAGAGTTCCAAAAAATTTAACTTTGGATGAAAAATATTCCTTGATTCTTGCAGCACTATTCATGTCAAAAAAGCAAAAACCCAACTTATACCCCAGAAAAGTTATTCGATGTTATAAAAAAAATATTTTTCAAAATATTTTTTTTTATTTTATGCGTATTTTTCTGCTTATTTGCAAGCTGTGTAACCGTAGGATGGAAATAAACAATCTCAAAAAACTGCTTTGCATTGCCAGAGAATTTATTGATTTATATAATCTTTGCAAAAACATTTCATGCTATCATTACCAGCTCTAGCAAGCAAAATCCGCTTTTTTAAATACTTTTCAATAGATTCAGATTTTTTATTTTGAAATGGTTTTAACATTTTTCGTGAAATTCTTAGCTGCTTGTCATGTTAGTAAAAAAAAAATGAAGTTTAAGAATAATCAAAACCAAAAATCAAAGACCGACTTCATTTCAAGCTAATTTGAATTTTCTGGTTGATTTAATGTGCAAAAATTTCTTCTTCCATACAAATTTCCATACAAAATTGAAACGCGTTGCTCTAACTCAGGAATCAACCAAATTATCTCAAATTTTACACTGATGCTTGGTGACCCAAAAGACATCGAAAAAACATATGGGAGCCAAAAGTCATTCTTTGCAGCGGTCTAATGGCCCATCCATCCGGGGCTGGAAATGAATTATTTTGTACGCAGAAATCACAAATCTTTATGATCAGAACTTTTTGTATTGTTCTGGATGTTTGTATAAGAACAAATATGAAAGTTAGTAGAACACGAAACGTTTCAAGATCTGTTAAGAACTTGAAAGGTTTTTACAACATTTGATTAATACCCTGGGATGAATAAAGTGTGAACTAGTGACATAATATGAAGAATTTAAAAAAAAAACATGAAATATTTTAAAAAAATCGTTAAACTATAGAAATATTGTAAAAATACTTATCATTGAGTCATCATGAGGCTTCAGCAATCTCTTAGCGTACCACGAATGGAGCTGAAACAAACTTATCCGATCGTAGCATGCCAAGACCCTTACGGCATTTGCCCGAATCGGGAAACCTTTTTTCTACACACTAGCATGAAACGTCATTTCCCGAAAATCACAATTCAAACATTGATTTGAACATTTATGGTTGAAATTTATTTGTGCTTGTTCTTCATTGAAATGGATTCCTCAATTCGATGCTCGCAATTAGATCGATACACATTTATCATCAGATGTATGTATGTTAAACCCACCAAAGGCTGATAGGTCTTTCGACCCGAGTCGGTACGGGAAGTCTCGATCGCACATTCAAACATTGTTCATGCTTAACTCATCAACAATAATTGCATCACAACCAAGGGGTCCGTTACCACTGGCTTGGGACAGGTTTGACTCATCTCACTCCCTTCCAACTGTTCGAAACAAATTAAAATCCTGAATAGGTACCTGAGTAATCTACTCAAGATTCCAAATTTGCTGAGATACTCCGGCTGGCTTGAATCCACAATCCATTGTATATCAGTTTTCCGCTCGTTTGATGCCCTGTCCTACCCCCCACTAATCCCCAATAGAGTTAAGCTATTTTACTTTATAATCAATCATAAATACAAAATGTCTACATGTTACCACCTGTAATTCACCACCTGTTATCAAAGAAATATTGAGAATCTTTCCATTGCCACCTTATTTTTACGTCTAAACAAGTATGATTATCTCTATACGAGAAAACATTTAATGAAAAAAAATTGAACACAGAAATCAAGAATGTCTTATTACATGTGTTAATCGCAATTCTTTTAAAATTAAATTGAATGTAAAAAATGAAGCATTCTAACCCTTTTACAGGAGGATTGAACAACCACACTGCACAGAATTTAAAAAGTAGTTAAGGTCGCAGCAAGCGTAGCACTACCAGACTGCAGTTTGACAAAAGCAAGAAAAAAAACCTCCCAATACCGGCGATCGCAGTTATTTACCTGTTTCCAATTTATAATTTCTATCATATCTATTATGACTACATGACTACATACCCAAGTAACACAGATTAAGCCAATTGGCTTTTTTGAGTTTTAATATTGTTTTATGAAGACTTTTCCATATCATCAAATTTTTAAAACGGTTCTATTGTAACATAGGAAATGCTTCATTTATCGTGTGTTTTAAAAGAGCCCTGAAAGTTTTGCTAAAACTTGAATAAAACACTATCCTAAGAGTGCTGTAAAAACGTTGCAAAAGTATTGCTTAAGCATCAATAAAAAAACATACTTTCCTGTTTTTATTAGAGCTTAGGTACCAGTTTTAAAAATGCGCTCAATGCGCTTTTAAAACTAGCCTTCAAGCCAAGTTGAAAAACTGTTTTATTGGAACAGTCAATGTAGGCATGATAAAACTAAGTGACAGATAATTTGACAATCGAGAAGAACGTATACACGCTTAAACTTTTTTACCTCTTTTTGAGATAGCATAATCTGTTTTGAAAGAGTTATCACTCAAAATTGAGAAAAACTGGCTTTCAAAATGATATAAATTAACACAGTCAAATTCATCTGAAAAATTATAACAACTTTGTTGCATCCGCATTCAAATTTCAAAACAACCGCAAATCAGTCCACATCATTAATCGCTCAATTTTTATGGATTGAATAAAAGCACACTGTGAATACACGTTTTTTGTAATTCGATAAGAATAAATGTATAAGACAATTAATTTACAAGTACGCCGAATAAAGTACTTGTTCTATTTATCCATCTCTGTCTCTCAATGCTAAGTTAATCTATATTTACGTCATCCAATCTAGAGTTGACAAAATTCTTTCCGGATAAAACGCCCTTGGAAATTTCTAGAAGACAGCAGCCACCGGCTTCTCCTCAGAAAAGACGGAGAAATTGAGCTTCATCACTAGCGTTATTGTTCATTCTAAGCTTTCATCAGCCTCAACAAGTTTCAGATGATATATTCAGAATGAAGACCACAAGCATTGGTCGATCAATGAAAATTACGATTTATTTAAAGCGTAACGCAGTTCTGGTTATCGTAAGCAAAATATCCGACCGAGGCACGTTTTATAGAATCGTTTTATCGCTTCCAATTGCAACATAACCTTTTAAGTTTGATATGTTGCATATTATAATTAATAGCATTTCCTAAACCGTTAGCATAGTGTTTGCAGAAAAGTTTTCCCATACAACTGTTTTAATAGTTTTTAAACAGTTACATAACCTAACTAAAGATTTAAAATTCAATCTTTTCGGAATTCACGATTCAGGCAATGTATTTTACAATTTCTATAATCGTTTGCTAAACGTTTTTTACGTTTCATAAATTGTCGTTTGACGATTTTAGAAATAGTTTGGTTATAATCCTCATTTATGCGGATTATTATTTAGCTATGAGGCCAGGCTTTGATGACAGTAAATTATCTATTCCATAACAGTCTGAGATTATTTGATAACAATACCTACTTGGTATTTAAAGATAATTGACCACCCTTTAATCATAGCCAAAAAAAAACAAAACAAAAAGTTGCATGAATGCCTTTTGCCAAGCAAATGTTCTCATTTTTTGCAAAAAACTTGTCTTCCTCAAAAATGGATGAATCCATCATGAGCGTGTATTCCATTTAGGGAAACGTCAAACGAAGCTGTGATTCAAGGTCTCTTAAAACCATTTTAAAACTTTTAATTGAAATTGTTTTATTACAACATTTTTCTAACCGGCATTAAACCATTTTAACACTGTTTTACAACTGCCTTAAGATTTTCAATATTAATTTACTGATCGCCATATTGATTGTGAAATTGAATCGAAATTACTGACGCCATCTTGATGGAAATTATACATCAATACTATAAACTAGACATTTTTAACAAATTTGACAATGTTGGTGGTACTATTTGTTGTATAGGTCATAAATTTCAATGCAAAATAAAAATTGCATCATTTAAGCAAATTTATATTTTCCTTAAATTATTTTTTTCAATTAAAAAAATGTTCGAAATGTAGTCAATCTTGATTTTCTTTAAGGCGCGCTTATGTTTTGATGCTATTTCGTATATATTTCACCAGAAATCTGAGGTTGCAGGAAGTTTCATGCTAAGATTGAAAATGAAAATGAGAATATTTTTTGAATATTTCAAATGGAATCTTTACCAATCACCAAATGCTTGAAGGAGTAAGTGATACGACAAAAAAAAAAACGGAACAGAAATCTCCCACAGTAAAATTTCTATCAGATTCCACAGCTCCCACAGTAAAATTCCTATCAGATTCCTTGACGTAGTTTTAAAGGAGCTGTGGATAGTCTTAAAAGAGCTCTGAAAGGTTTCTTAAGGCTATGTCTATAAGGTCGAATAAAACTATTCTGTTGGATGTTTTATTAAAGCGTATAGAATTAGCTTTAAAAACGTTAACAAAATGGTCCCTTTTGGCCATAAGTTAGCTTTAAAGTAGTTGTGCTAATAGCGTAGAATGCGCTTTGGCTTATAAAGTAGCTTTAGGAAATAGTCTTAAGTGGACTGTTAAGGTTAGAATAAAACTTAAATTGTTACTTGGGATAATCTCCTCTTAACACAGATTCATTTGATAACAGAATTGCAGATGGTAACTAAGAACGAGCTCACCAAATTCTAAGCAGCAAAATCCACATCAGCTAGCAAACACTCCCAGAAGGTATCTTCCCACGATTTGAAAGAGATCAGATAAAGATCTTACAGAGGAACTTTCACCAAATATCCTGTGCTCATCTTCCTTGAATCTTCCCAATAAATGTTTTAATCACTCCCGAGCAGACTTTGATACCAAAATCGACAGTAAACTGAGACCAAGATTAGGCTTCAACAGCAAAATGACAGCATCATTTGCTAAAGGGTTTTCTATAACAGCAAAACTAGGCATCATTAAGGTATCCGAAATTTGAGTTCAATAGCAAGCTTATACCAGAATAAGGTACCAACAGCAAAATGATAACATCATTTGGTGTTGATTCTTCCAAGAGAGCAAAACTGAGCATCATCATGATCTCATTAATTTTTTTATAAAAAAAAAAACAAATAAAACGATAAAATGAAGAATAAATGAGGTTTTTTTCGATGTTCCCACATAGCAAAGTTCCGCCAAAATGAAATCATAATTGTATCTTAAACACATGCTGTAACAAATATCTTCTACAAAATTGAATTATTGACGATGATCACAGAAGCGATTTTTGGCTCTATTCGACGTGATCCATAGGCGAAAAAAATCTCTCCCGGTGTAGCCGAGTTTTTGGATTGAAATACTTGCAATTTAACATGAATGACAAATTAGTTAAATGGTCTTTGATAAATAATAATATCTGCAAAATTTATCAAGCAAAACAATAGTTAAAGACTCAAAACTAACTAACGTATGAGTTCATCAGTATTACTCTTAGTTTCAATTCAAGTGATATTTAACCCTTTGTTTCATAAAGTAACAAATTTGCAACAATTAATGTATGAAAAAAGTGAAAAATCGTATTTTATGTTAATTTTTTTTCTTAATGTACACATCATTTCTGACTGTTTGAAATGATTTTTAAAGAAATATAAAAAAATCATGAAATGAAGGGTTAAGCCCTGATATCAAACTCAAAACTAAGTAGTTTTGGTATAGAACAGCATTTCAGTGGCAGCCCTCAACTTTGCGTTCGACTAAACTAAACAGGTATACTCAAAACTAAGTTCGACAGTCGGACTTAAATTTGAACCTTTTTAATGGCTTTACTCGTAGCTTCTTACAACGGAGTTCGGCGGCCGATCACAAATTTATACTTTCTATTCGAGAATGTAAAATATATTTTGATCCACAGCCGAACTTAAACTTGAGTTTAAAATCGGAAGCGTGAATAGTTTTCAAAAACAACAGTGTGATTTGCACCAGTGTCTTCGGCAACTTTGTTTACATCATGTTGAAACAAAACAAAAATTTGATCTGCTTGAGTTGGTGACTTTTTTCGTGTTCTTGGGTCTCGAGAGATTATTTCTTTTAAAAGCAACTAATGCAGGTAACCATAACGTTTTATGTTTACGGATATGAATAAAATTGTTTTCCATAGGTTCCGTTTCAAGATGCATTTTTGTGTTCCCGGAAAAAGGCTTAGAGCCAGGATGTCGATCGCAGATGCTCCGGGTGAATTAAAGGCACTTTGCTGGCAAAATGGGCTGTCACGGTTGTCACCACCAGGGTGACAGAACCAAACAAAAAAGTCACAACAACAAAGGAAACAAAATATGGTAAAACTATCCGAAAATGTACATGTTAGCTGCTCTGTTCAACATAGTGGGAAGAGTTGTTCAACTGCTAAACATCAGGTGAGTAGCTGACAGATTAATAGACTGCTAAAAACGTGACTGTTCTTGTTCCCCTTAGTCTACGACCAACTATTGCAGCTTTTCAATCAATACAGTGTTTCCATGGCACCTCGAATTCTACCAATCCACCTCAAACACTTCCGAAATAGCCAGGGCGGTCGAGGGAAGTTTCGCAACAATTCAGTGGAAGTTCGAGCTCCTACCGAAACCATCGAAGTGAACAGCTGATTTGATCGGAAGTGATTACAATCCCAATACGGTTTAGACAGCCTTTCTCAACACAACGCCTTTTCCTGCCTGCCAGTGCAACTTCCGGAAGAGATTTTAACTACTCGCAGGTGGATATGGCCGAATTTAGCTACAAAGGATCAGGATTTTGGGGGGCAATGTATCAGATCAGGTCAGTTAAAGCGCCGTTTCAGGTAAGTAAAACTAACATTTATCTCCTAGTAGATGGTAAAGCTGAAGTAGATCTCTGTTCCATGTCGAATGTCATGAAATGCATTCTATAGATCTTCTGAAGCAAGAATCTTTCCATTTAACACTTCAATTTAACATGCCGCTATAAACCCCTTTTTCTTTTTTCCTCGGGATTTTTATCCCTGTTTTCTAAGAATAAGGCTCGTTAATACATTTGTCTTTAGTCTAAATTAGAATGGTTTAAACCACCACCCAGATTTTTGACTCTTCAAGCACAACAGATTTTGTATTAACTGAGGTTGTAAATTTTAAAACGCTAAACAATAAAAATAATTAGAAATGTATCCATGCGATGCAATTGATGATTTAAATTTTTAGTTGGCACGCTTAACGGCTGGTTAATGCATGTTTCAAAGTAAAAAAAAACTTATCTCGTTATAAGCTTAGGAGCTAATTTTAAACGCCGTTAAGTAGACAACGCACTTTTGAATGAAACAAATTGTAATCCTATGTGACTACATGAGTCTTTATTAAGGCGCTTATATTTATCCAATTCTGATCTACCGCTATTCGCTAGAGTGTCATGTATGCATTTATCACATTTTCTTGCCAATTGTGCTTATTTCGTAAGCTCTCCAATATATGTACACTAGAAATCATGAGTTTATTCGTTGCATGTATGTTAAAATGCTCACATGTTTATTTTTTCAAAAAATAACATCCGTAACTAATGTTTATTTTGCAAATATTTATAAAATGTATAGCATTTAACATAATTTAAATGAAATTTATTGAATATTCCTAGTTTGTGGCAAAATACATACAAAAAATACCAAATTGTCTGATTTAACCAAGATGAACGTGCATCAAATTTTTTAAGGCCTTTTTTGTAGGATTCGAAACCTTAAGGTTTATTCATTCCCTTTTCAAGTAGCTTTTCTCGATTAAATGTTTTCTAACAAAGACAGTCTGCACATTGCGGCAGTGATCTTTATTTGAACTTTTAGTTATCATCACATAAACTAAGGTGAAATTTAGTAGCGAATCGAATATGCCAATTCGAAATTGATAAGTGCATCCACAAATTGCATTAACACATAGGAGGAGGGATGGTTGGCACGTTTTTTTTTTACATGGTGGATCTACAAAAACGTTATGTAAGAAACCGTAAGAAACAATAGTTCGAAATTTCTATTAAAGATTCAAATTTTGTTTTAAAACTCTAGTTGTAAGAGCAACTGTAGCCCTGGTCAAAATAACCGGTTTACGTTAATACTCAAATATTTTAAGCAGCGCACGGTAACCGGGGAAATTTTTCAAAATGTTGAACGTCGAAAATTTATCGAAAAAGCTCCGGTTATTGAGCGTGTTAGATTGCCAAGAGCCAATTAATATATTTAAAACCGCTTATCGAAAAAAACACAAAAATAATTGAGGCTTCAGGTTTCCACATTCTCACAATTTTGTATATTATTTACACCATAGGAGATTCAATCAATCCAAATTCTTTAATGCAGCAGGTAATATAAAACATCGCAATGTACTATGAATACTTCATAATTTATTCATAAAGATTTGGATACAATGTTTTTGCATAAATATTGCTTTTAATAAAAATAAACTTATTTCTGATGAGTTCTGAAAAAAATATTTCCTACTAGTTAAATTAACATTGAGTTCTTACCACCAGAATTGTTATATCAGTTGCATAAATTGAGGCGTTTGGTATTGGGTCATCCCGTAATACAAGAGAGATGAATCATCCGCACAGGATGAAAATACCAGAAAAGAAAAGACAAAATTATAGCAAATTTTGCTATCATGCCTCGATTGTCGAATTTGCTCGCATTTTGCTTGTCGTATACAGCAAAAACGAAATTTGAAATTTTTATACATAAATAGCAACGTACTGCCAAATTTTGCTTGTTCTGATGCCTAAACGACACCTCTTTTTCAAAAATTTTGAGAGCCTATTTATGCCAAATTTTGCTGTAAAGGTAATTAATTTGATGCCTTATAATGGCATGATTTTGCTCTCCAAGCTCTCAAAAAATGAGGTGTAGTTAAGGTCTCAGTTTTAGCAAAATAAGGCATCACTTTGCTAACCATGTATGAAAATTTTTGCTCTCATTTTTGCTGTGTACCACCTTATGTCAAGCAAAATGAGAGCAAATTCAACTCTCAGGGCGTGATAGCAAAATTTGCTATAATTTTGCCATAAAAGTCTGCTCGGGCTGAAGTTTTTCTTCATTCTTGAATTACCGTATGCATCGCACTTTTCCATTGCGTTCATTATTAAATTGTTGAAATTAATGAATGATTCTTGAATAGCAGCACTTTAATCATATTCAACTTTGGAACAAACGATTTCACTACCTTATCAACATAAATTTAATCGAATTTGATAAAAAATGCGTGAAATTTCTGTAAATTTTTGGAAAATATTTGAAGCCGAAAAAAAAACGCGTGCTGCCGATTTGGCAAACGCCTACTCCTCCAGATCAATACACATTTATCATCAGGTATGAAAAAACTGCAGTCACAAAACATTTTTGAAACAACAACTGCAGATTTTTAAAGCGGTGAAAATGGATTTTTCGGCAGATTTGTGAGTTCCGTTAGAAGTTTTTACATTTTCAGAGTACAATAAATAACTTCACCTCCGGATGCCATAGACCAATTGTCAGAAAAAAAACGATTGAAATCACCTGCATAGAGCACATTTTTGCACACCAATAACCCAGTTTAAAAGATATCCACAAACTAGCCCACAAGCGATTAGTATTTCTATGGACTTCCGGATACTAGTTTTATATATTTACGAACAATTTATCGCAAAAATTAAACTACAAACAAACCGTTTTTTAAAACTTTCATGGAACCGAAAACAAAACACGTGCGATGCCATCAGGTCAACGCCTACTACTCCATTTGTATCATTTTCATCAAAGGTATTTAGCATTTATTCATTTTGTAATTTTTGGCATTTCTGTCAATTTTGTCAATTAGCTAAATTTTTTCAATTTTGTCAAATGTGTGAATTTTCTCGTTTTTGTCAAAATAGAAAATTTTCTAACAATTGATTACAATTTAATTTATTTTGTAATTTTTGTCAATATGGTAATATGATTAGACATTTACATAGCTTAAAAAAAATTACTACTATCATAAAGGTTTTATGGATTGAGTGTCTGTCATCAATTTGAAATAAAGATATTGATGTAACAAAAAATATTGATAGATTAAGATTTTTTTTACATTTTGCAATTGAGAGAGAGAGAGAGTAATGCTTGAACATAATCAACGGCTCCCGTGATTTTTTTTCAGATTGTAGTGTCTATAAGAAGAAAAAAACAACAACAACAACCGAATAATCGTACTGCACACGTTTTTCTGCGATCGAAAGCTATGCAACATAAGGTTATGTAGAAGTGAAGAGAAAGGAAACGAAAAAACGAACATGAGAGCTTAAAGCTCGACAAGATGAGTAGCATTTGTCTAATTTATTTTCATTTGCTTCCACGAACGAAATTCTCTCCTGTTATTCGTGCTCAAGAAATGGCTTCCAGAAGAAGAAACGGCATCATGTGAGGAGATGAGATGAGACGGTCGTTTAGCCTCATGGCTAGCGTATTATACATATATTGTAATCAGAAGATCGGGGATCGAATCCCATTGCCTCAGAATAAAGCTTGCTCTTTACTGTCTTTGGAAAATTGATAGCGAGCTCGCCTGTCGCCTACCGTGTCTATGACGTCATGAAAAATATGACGTCATATTTTTTGATAAGTGATTGCTGGATTGCTAGACGATATGAAAATTTTTATGGAAATATGTACACCATCGGATATTTAAGTGTTTCAGAGTGGATTAAATTGGTTTTACACCTGGTGCTCAAAATGTTTAGCAACTAATGAGACTAAAATCAATAAAATTAGGTCAAAATATAGATGAAAGATGTAGTCAAGACTTAGGAAACTTATTGAACTCTTAACTAACTTTTGTTGTCCATTTTAATAATATTATCTACAAGGCAAGTAATATGCTTGGTTTTATCAAAAGATTTAGTCTGCAATTTAAGGATCCTTACGCAAAATCCTTAGCTCCTTAGCTCCTTAGCTCCTTAGCTCAAAAAGTGAATGCTCCTGAAATTTTAGAAAATCTCAACATGTATGCTCCCACTAGATCTTTAAGAAACAGAAATTTATTTTAAATCAATAGTCACAGAACAAATCATGCCAAAAATGTACCTATTAACAGAATGGTGACATGCTTTATATGTATTATGAAATTCTAGATGTGACAATAAACAGAATTAAACTAAAAAAAACAGTTCTTCCGGATTTATTAGACATAAGATACAACTAGTTTTAAACGTATTTGTAAATGAAATGGTCTACAATTGATTGGCGACAATATATAAATAAATAAATAAGCAAAACAAATGGATACGGTTTTTTGGAGTGATTATTTTTTTGATATTTACCATGAATTTTCTTTTTTCCCGTTATTTGATTTGATTGTAGGGGGAAAAATTGTATTTTTAAGATAAAAATAATTTTAATTGTGCTGCCCAGTTTCGCAAAAAGATCGAGAACAACGGGTACAAAAATTCACACCAATACACAGATGTGGTCAGAACTCGTCGAGCTGATTCGATAGGTAATTATAAAAGTATATCTAAAAGCCATAAATAATGATCTCCCAAATCGACCGAGAATCATACATACCTCTCTATAAGACAGGCAAAAAGAATGTTCATATTTTTATTAGGGTATTTCAATTAAAGTTTTTCGAGTTTTGGATCGAATTCTATTTTATACACGTGATGTGACGCACTGCAAATTTTTATGTTCAACTCCGTGAATAGCTACAACAGGTTAAGAAATTTTATTTTTGAAAGACAATAAATATGTTTTCGTCTGAAACGTTTTTTAAACATTTTTTTTTCAAGCTTCATCAGCACCAAAAGTCGAAATAATTCAAATCAATGACTCTGGCTGCAAAATGGATGGTTCCCGAATCTTGTCTCCAAATTTAACCTTGGCTTGGCGGGTTCGATTGATGAACAAAGAACGAACCGAAGGCAACAAATGGAATCCGTCTCACCGAAATACTGGAGAGATTAATGATTTCAAATTTTGGCAAATGACTGACTCCTACCTACGATTGTGGTGTAAATGCACTCTTTCGGGTTATCTGTCGTCTAAGGGTCTAAGGGATGGACTGGAATGATAAATGAGCTCTCAATGATGGATCTGCAACAATGTTTCGAAAATCTTTGCCACACTTGCACTGATTCGTGTTGCATTTGTCAATTTGCAGAAGGGTGGTTTAAGAAGGAAAAATCAATCGTTTGAATGAGTTTGGGAAGTCAATGTTGTGGTCTAGGAAATTTGTGAACATGAAATTAATGAAGAATAGACTCTATATTCAATGTTAAAAAGGACAAACTACTTTGTGTTGTACTGTACTGCCCACAATTTGATTAATATTTTTACCCCGTAAATAGGCGTAATCCTTCCTCAACGTCAGCTTTGGTGCGGCGCGCTCATGCGATCGGTAAAACTGGCATAGGCATCGTCCTATTTCTGGAACCCGGGGCTTCCAAGCAGCGGGGAAAAAGAGACGGAAAATCAAATTCTAATTAATAGCGACAACCAACTGGCAGGCAGGCAGACTAACGGAAAACGGAACCTGGAAAACTAGGAAAAAAATAGATAGCAACAATAGAAATTAGTGCATGCCATCGTCATCGTCATCGTTGTTGTTATCGTAGGCATCGTTCGATGGACGCCCACCGGGATTTACTAGGAAAGGGCTTCGGGAATCCTCCACATGGATAAGCAGCATCTCTTCTGATAGTAGATGCTCTCAACATGGATGGCGGAGATGAGATGAAGTAATAAACGAGCATAATAAACGGGATATCAAAGGAAGCATTATGGGCTTAATCAACTAATATTCATTGGGATAAACCTAAAGAGGACACTCGAAGGCTGCTGGCTCATCCGCTTGTTGTTGTCCATTGTATTTTTCTGTGTTGTTCTTATAGTTAAGTACTTTGCTCACTCGGGTGTGGGAAAGAGATCTTAATTTCGGTTCCTGGAGCCTTCCTTCTGACCTAATTATGCGGAAGGGCTGGGCATTGTGTGTCTGTCCCAGGCCTTTGATAGAAGTCAATATTATTGTTTGGCTAACTCGGGAGCTCGTAAACGGATTGACCTTGGCCCTTTTCCGGGATAAGACAATAATCGGGAACTTAACGTGTACTACTTTTTCTGAGAGGAACTGTCAGCCCTTATTAGGTTTCAATAAATTTTACTCTTGCTCCTTATTTTATCCACTATGAGAATCCATCTTTCAAAATATTTATCATAAACAATCATAAACGAAATATTTATTCTTCATCCACCGAATCAAATCGCACAATGATTATTGAGCCATAAATTCCAGCACAAAACCGAAATGTGAATTGAGATGCAGCAGCCAAATTCGGGTTGATATGGTGGATGGGTTGGTATTTTCGATCCAATCCAGCGTTCCTTGGCTGCCAGATGGAAACTATTATAAGTGAATCATCATTCAAAATTTAACAACTCGAAAACAACTCACTGTTCTAGACGATATACATATAGGGATGCCGAATAGCATAACAACAATCAGCAGCGCAGCGAAATTTTTGGGAACGGCAGCCAGTAGTGCTTCGCTTCTAATGGCTTTTTGCTTCTTCAGAACCTAGCTAAGTATACCTACATACCAATCTACCTCCGTTTTAGCAAAAATAATATATTCCAAGATACCTAGCTCTTTAAATATTTCATATAAACGCCAACGGACAATCTTTTAACAAACCTTAACACCATCTACTGACAGAAAAGGTCAACATTTCTCGATAATTGAATTTTTCACTTGTACCCCTCGTTCCGGGGGGTTCAAATGCACTCTAATATGCTTTTGTTCAAATTTGGAAAACATTTGCAAAATGTACTCTGACATACTTTCGCCAATTTTTGGAGAAATGCTATGCTACTGACTTAATTTAATTGAGAACCTGACTCGTTTTTGCGCATTTAGATTCCTCAATTAAAAATAATAATCATCAATTTAAACAGATAACTTATTTGTATTGCATATCTGGTTGAGCCTGATCATTGATTCAAAATTCCACGGAACAGTGCTGAGGATATTGCGATTAAGGGTTTTGATGCCTTGGCCAAGTATTTATTTTGATTGGGATCCTGATTTATGTTAAAACATGATATAATACAGATTGTTTTACCAAGGTCTTAATTTAATTTAGTTTAATTCATTCAGATGAAGATAAATTTTATCTAGTTTTATTAAGATGTTTAATTCAAAATCTTAAAATTGCTAAGCTGAGTTTAAACATCTAGTAGCCACTTGAAAGCAAGTGATAAATAACATAATTAAGAAATTTTAAATTTTAAAATTATTTCATATCAGGAAATGCTATTTCGCTTTTTTTTTCAAAACCAGCCATTTCTATAACAAAAAAGCAGAAAGTAGTGTTTTCTAACTGTCAAATGAGATTTAGAAAAAAAAAAAATCAAACCTGTCCACGTGGACATCCGAGGACGGGTTTAGGGTTTGCCAAACGTCCAGGCTTGTCCACGCAGAGGAAGGAGGGGGTCTAAAATCGCATTTTTCTATCCACGTGGTATCTGAACGGCCCCCAAGTAAAAAAAAGCTTTGAATAGCGAATGACGACTCTGATACCGGAAAACCGTGCTAATTTTGGAGAGCCAAGACCACGTAGAGAAAGATCTCAGTGTGTTTGTTGTGCAAATGAACCTTCAAAATGCTAGTTATTTCCGACCGTGTAATATAAATTGTTTTTTTTTCTTAGCGTGTTTTACTGAATAGTTGCATTTCTGCCGCAGCATTTGATGGTGGCGCTTTTGGATTTTGTCCGTCGATTTCTGCAAGAGTTCCGAATCTTGTAATGGATAATTTTTGGTTTTAGTTTGAAGTTTGTTTCGGTCTGGAGTGGTGGAATTGCAATAGGGTGGGGATACCGGTAGTTATTCAAATTATCAGTTCGATTTTATCTTTCTTTTTTAGAAGCTGTTTGTTTGTTTGTTTGTTTCTGAAGCTATTAACAAAACTGTAACAAACGTGAACTACAAAGTTGTAGGGATGTATAGCAAAAATTGATTGTCTTCTCCCATGTCACCCATCAACAATACGTTTAACGAGTCGTTTATACCAAGTTATCTTTTTTATTATTTAAAAAAATCGACCTTTATAAAAATTGACTCGTAGAAAAGACTTTTCCCTTCCCTATTATGCGTTCAAGATAGAGTGTCTAATTATGTCTTAACACGATTTAAAATAAACAGTATAAACGCAATTTAGGAGCGAAACCATTTCTTTTATAATTTTATGATCTCCATAGTCTTCTTTTACAGTGAATCAATACAAAATAAGATTCCTGTCAATCGAAGGCCAGTGATCGAATTTTGGATAAAATACTACTCATAAGCTTCAGCACAGACTGATTTGCAAAATTTTCGATACAATCTGCAGGCTTCACATATTTTCGCAAATACGATTTGGTGTGGGTAACAAAATTTTCAATTGGTCTCGCTTAAGGACAATTTGGCTTATTCATCGATTCGGTACGATCTGGACTGTGTTGGATTGTTACAAAGAAATCGTGTTCTTTGAGTAGTGATGGCAAATTCGATCAAAACAGTACAGGATAATCGATCATCGATCATGGCAGCAGGCGATGGTTCAAGTACTCTCGGACGTAAACATCTATATTCATTAGTTCAGTGTTCAAAAACGGCTCAGAACGCATGCCACACTCACATAGATATGGCTTGACAAACCATTGCATTCGTCAATACTTCGGCCTTCCCGAGTAGTGTAATACTGGTCACCTGGGAGCGTTGCAGTAGGATTCGTCGTCGACGAGAACGCACGCCGATTTTCCATACAGCAGTTGATCATATAACCAGGGTTGTCAACTGTTTTTCGAAAAAGTCTGGAAGATTGTCAAAAAATGTCTGGATTTTTAAAGAAATGTCTCGATGGCTTACTTTTCAAAATGGTGACCTTGTTTTTGGTCGCCAGATCTCAATGTAACATACATCTTGGAGCGTTTGCCATTATGAATAGCTTTCAAACGCTTCTGAATTTATAATTCCTAATTTCTTATCATTTTCTGTCATATTATACCATGAACATTCTGAATTTTCGTAGTTTCTTAGAACAATTTATGTCCTGACCTAAAAGTCTGGAATTGTCTGGAAGATGCAGTTTTCTTACTGTCGTAATTATTTGCGCATGACTTTCCGGTCCAAAATTTTGTCCACCGGACTTGGTTTTCGCCCAGATTATTTCATACTTCCGAATCGAATTTCGGACCGCTCCACTTCTTCTTCTTTTTCGACTCGCTTCTTCTTTTTCGACTCAGCGAAATGTATGGGAAAGTACACCATTTGTGCACGATAATTTTGCGCTTTTCACAAAATTCACGAAAATCATGAAAAGTGCAGTTTACATTGAGTTTTAGTTGAAGTGTAAACAACGACATCCAGAAGAAATCAGCTGTTTAAATATTATTTTGAGTGAGCAGGTTTGTATCAAAATCGTGCAAAAATATTCCTGTAGATAATCCACCATGGGTGCACGGATTCACCGCAGTTTTGCCAACGTATGCGCTGAATAACATTCTTTAAATCACGAGTTCGGCTAATCTTCAATGCAAATCTTCACATACCCGACACCATAGCTTCGTGTGTATTATCATGTAATGAATGTGTTTTGTGTATGTGTGAATCTTATTTGGAGAACGAGACAATCAGTTTCGCAACCATCTAAAATTCATCATATTTTCAGTGTTATGAATCTACGATAGGTATTCCGCATTCGTGTATATACCTGGCCAGCCGGCAACTGATTGACTATTCTTATTATACAGTCCAGTAATATGAAGAAACACATCTTACCTGTCGGCCACTTAAGGGATTCGACCCCAAAGGTTTTTCATGCCGATACCGAAAATCGTGCCAAAATATACCTATATTTAAAAAAGTTTGGTGATTTTCCGAAAACTATTTTTACACCAACAATGTTGGTATGAATAATAAAAGTAGTTCTAGGTGATAGCATTAAGCCAATCCAGCATACTGGGCAAAGTTTTTTACAGCATCCATAAATTTTGAAATTTGTATATCTATTGCTCGATTTTTTTAAATTTTCTATGAGAATCAAAAACTTCAAAAAACTGTCTCATGATGTGAGAAACTATGTCATCATCATTTTGTAATCATTGAATGATAAATTGATTACATTTTATGGAAATAAAAATTGAATAAATGTGGTGGTATACAAATGTTGCATCTAACTCTGCTTTTGCATGAGGCCCCGTTTGACGGTACATTAAAAAATTCGAAATAAAATTTATCTTTTCTACCTGTAACAAGAACTTCAGTTGATTGTTAATTACTTTATTTAATCGAAAATCTAAATCAATAAATTATTAATCGTAAACCAATGATTTTTTATGTCGACATGATGTTATGTGTTACAAATTAAACATATAAATAAAATGATAAACAAGACACAACAACATAAATCGATATGGAATAAGATAAAATCACATTTAAATAAGACAAAACAAGGTAAAAAATGTAAATAAAGTGTAACAAATATAAATGATCAAAAAAGACAGAAAAAAACAGAATAGAATAAACCAAGGAAAAAAACAAGGAAAAAAAACATTATTCTATGAATTTTATAAAAAGTATAGACTGTTATGATACACCCATAGAAGAGGTTGCAGAAATCCAATGCCTATTTAGCACATCTCTGTGCCGATAATGCGCTGAAATGTGCACTGTGCCGAAGATGATATGTTTGAAAAACCGTAACTGGCATAAAGACTCGGCTCCCAACTAAAATGATGCATGACCACTACATTCAAGCAAAACAAGAAAAACATTTTATGGGATTTCGTTCCTATTGGATAATTCATCCCAGAAACAAGAAAATAAAAATATAAACCACAGCGCCCGTAGTGAGAATCGAACTCACATCACTAACCAACTAGTCTTGCCAGACCGACATCTTAACCAGTGTACTATTTGAGCTTCATGCAGGAAGAGGGATATTTGTCATAGGCATTCTGCCACCGATCAATCACAAAAGAAACGCACGGCAGTGGCTTCCCGGCGTTTGGCCTCCTTTCAAGGTATTCATTTGTCTTGCGATGGAAACGGGAAAGGGAACGGGAGTGGAGGAAACGGGAAACCCATTGAATGAGAACTGTGCTTTGCTTACTGCCTGCCATTACATACACACGCTACATATACACAGCTGCTAAAGCCGGGCAGCTTGGCCGGTGCTTGTTTGCCGGTGAATTGAAGGAATATATTCTTGATGCTTTTGCTACATACACACGCACAGCTTAGCCGTGGTTGTTTGCCGGCGAATTGAATTGAAGGAATGTTTTTTTTGTTGTTGCTTTTACTGCATACACACGCACAGCTCGGCCGTGGTTGTTTGCCGGTGGATTGAAGGGATTGAATTAGAAGGATGTTTTTGTCGTTGCTTTTGCTACATTCACACGCACAGTGCTCGGTTCGCTGGCTGCCTGGTGTTGGCCGGTATTTATTTCCATCCTTCTTCGTCTTGTGATGCGATAGGGAGGGACGTGAAAGCGTTTTTATTTTGTTTCTTTCAGACATACGCAATTCGGTTAACTTGGGAGATTAATGCCGGTGGGAGCAAATCGAATCAGCACCGATCGCGTTATCTTCTTGTACCAATGATGCTATGTAATTGACTACACGCCATTGGCACAGAGGCTGAATTTTGGGTGTAGTTATAAATATACTATAACATCACCGTCATTTCAACAATCGTGTAGTATTTAATCAAATGTTGGTTGCGTACTGTTGTTCACTTTCATGTGAATAGGGTAAATGTACCCAATCTTGGCCCCTAAGGCATGGTTGACTAGATTTCCCGTGATTGTAGTCTTCCTGTAATGTGTACCTTCAAAAGTCCTTCGACAAATATGATTGCTTACTAGCCTGAAATGCAGCAAAAATATGTCTTTGCTTGAAAGCGGTTGATAATTTGAGATAAACCTGATCAAACTTTTGATTGAAATGCTCCTTCACGGAGAAAAAAGTATAGTATTTTTAACAATAACCCACTTTTATTCAATCATATTTCTGATTAATTCTCGGCTAACTATAAATATCAAACTTTCAATTATATATACAATTGATTTTCGGATTGTTTTTTTGTGTCCAACAATGCATATAATAGATTCAATTATACCGATATGATTGATTTTTCGCACTCAACTATAAATATCATAGATTCTACTACATATGTATGATTGAATTTCTTCATTCTACCATTAATATGATAGATTCAACTTTGATTGTATGATTGATTCAATTATATATATATAGTAAATTTAATTATACAAAAATAGTTGATTCAATTATATTTGTAGTCGATTCAATTATTGTGTATTATAGAATTAAAAGTTTATTTTATTTGATTTATTTCATGTATACAATTAAAAAAAAGTTAGATTTCGGAAGTTTTATAGGTTTTTACTAGGCTCAGAACCTTTAATTTTGGTTCCGAAATAAAAGCTACCAAAAGAGTAGGAACATTGTATTTCTTAAAATTAATTTATCATTTTAATCTGTAAACAAACTTAAACCTCCATCACCTCCATAAAATAACCATCATAACCATGATTATTCGAGAACCGTGGCTGGTGATTCTGGAAATGATGATGATGGTGATGGTAGTTAAAATCACCGAAGCGCGAGCTGCACCAAAACCTTCTTCTTCAGTTGGATTATTTTGGATCCACTAGCTGGCAATCGACGAAGATGCCGAAATAGGATAGATTTCAGCACCGGCATTCCCGGAGCGCCGATCACTGCTAGGGTTGCTGGAAAGCATACGAGTGAATGGAACGCGTCCATTAAAGGAGCTACGGAAACCGGATCCCCCGTTGCCACTGTATGGCATGTTGCCTTCGGTAGAACTACCGGAAACTTGCCTTCCAATAATGTTCGTATCCTATTCGAGTGCTAGCGGTGGCTTTGGGTTCGGCGAGTAGTCTGTGGTTGTTCCGATGATGGCCGGAGCTGACGATTCAGAAGTCGATGAAGAGGAATTTTGTTCCGGAGAAATCATTCTTGAAACTCTAGCTGCTCCAGTATTTCTTCCGTCTGCTTCCCGCATGCTACCTGAAATTACAACAATTCGGATGAACTTTGACAAAAACATTTTAACGTTTAATATTAATTACCACCCGCAAGGCTCATTTCTGGTACGGCAAAAAAAATTTGTCACCTCCCGCCGCGAATGTAAATAACTGAAATGGCGGCAAGAGAAAAATCTAAACATTGATGCCAGTTAAACCAAATATATTTATTGTAAATTCTAGATTCTAGAATCTATCATAACAATCAAGTTTCATTTACTATATTTATGTTTCAATACCTAGAATCAATCATACATATGTAGTTCAATCTATCATATTTACAATTGAATCAATTATACCACTACAGTTGAATCTATCATATTTACAGTTGAATCAATTATACGACCACAGTTGAATCTATTATATTTATAGTTGAATGCCTAAAATCAATGATACAATTGTAGTTGAATCTATCATATTTACAATTGAATCAATTATACCACTACAGTTGAATCTATCATATTTACAGTTGAATCAATTATACCACTACAGTTGAATCTATTATATTTATAGTTGAATGCCTATAGTCAATCATACAATCGTAGTTGAATTTATCATATCTACAGTTGAATCAGTTATACCATTACAATTGAATCAATTATACCATTACAATTGAATCTATTATATTCATAGTTGATTGCATAAGGTCAATCAGCAGTTTGTAGTTGAATCTATTGTATGTATAGTTGAATGCATAAAATAAATCATACAGTTGAATGCATTATATTGATAGTTGATTGCGTAAGAACAATTAGAAGTTTGTAGTTGAATCTATTATAAAAGTAGTTGAATGCGAAAAAATCAACTGCATTTCGATTATTGGTATAAAAAGCTGAAATAATTGGAACAACTGCCGTCTTTTTTCTCCGTGTTATTGTAGCCCCCGCGCCGAATTTTGGCCCTTTATGAGTTCCTTAAATTGGCCGTCTCTAGAATAAACTTGCCTCACTAATACAACAACAGCCCCCACGAATTCATTGAAACTATCCCGGAAGGAATGTTCTGTATTGTTTTCAAAAAGTCGGAAGTACGAAATGTCAATCAACTTTGAGAATTGATATTTGCATGTAGAATGATAATCTTAGGTAAAAAAGTTTTACTTGTTTATTTCAGTTTTTGTGTATTTAAAATTTCTATTATAAGAATGATAATCTAAAACAAACAGGTTCCAAACTATTGCACTGGTTAACATAAATATGTTTATTAATGAAGCAAACAAATCATTCGCTCAATTTTTAACATGCAATCATGAAAGATCTGTTTTTATTGAAGTTAACAGGTTAACATAAGATAGTAAATGTTCATATTTTTTTATTCCACTCCCGAGGAGGACCGACATTTTAAAAACCATTATGACCAAGGCAAGAAGCAAACTAAAGCTTAAGCTAAAGTAAGCGAACAATTCTTTGAATCATAAATGTTTAAAATGTCGCCCTTAGGAATTTTCTAGCAATCGTATGCGTACACTCGGATAGCAAAACAAGAGCCAGCCTGATAGGAATATATTGCATCTCACTCGTTCGTTTGGGAACTATAGGCAATGGAAGCGAATAGCAAATTCAAAAGCTGGATGAAATAAAGGCTGCATCCCTCTCGCACTCATGCAAAATCATTACCCGAACTAGGCAGCGCTTCCTTCGCATATTCCTTCCCTACAGAGAACAACGTCATCACCTCCTGCTGATGCACAGTTATGTATAATAAAAAACAATCTTGGTCAAAATATTATTTTTGATTTCACATGAAATTGAAAACAATATAAATTCAAGCTCGTTACAACATAGTATTTCAACATTGCATTGCAGTTATTTTTAATATTAATATGTCATAATTTGAACTTTAAAACAATTCCTTTCAAAGAGACACATATGCAGCAAATGTTCATCTTCAATACAAATTAAATGAAATCAAAATACGTTAAACCGTATTTCCAAATGTCGATTTTTTTAGGTATGGACATAGTAACAACATTGAGATCCAAGATATCAATTCGGATCCGGAACCGGTAAATTAATTTATTGAGAGGTAAATTTTATTGAGAATAAAAGTTCTCGAAATTTACCATGAAAGAGCAGCTCAAATTGTAGTATTATAATTCTAACTAAGATGCCAAATACGCTTGAGTCGGCTTGAGAGATAAATAAATTGATTATAGTCCAAAATACATTCATAATATTTTTAAATTATTTCAATCATTCATTTTACTTTTGACCGGCTTTTTAATTTCCAGACCACTGTGCACCGTCGGCCAACGAACGGCCGCCGGCTGCCGGCTGCCTGTTATGTCGTTTTCACACATACATACATACTTCTATTTGTGGAATTGCATGCCAAGATTAGGCAAAAAAAAAAGTTTATATTTTCTTCAATTCTACATAGAAAATGTAAGTTGTTTGGAGTAAGTTATAATTTTATATTTTTTGCCATGTTTTGCTGTAACCAGTGGTTATTTTTAGTGATTTTTCCATAAGGAAGTGTATTTTTTAAATCAATACGAAGACGGCAGATGCACTAGCAAGGTAGGTTCATTTAAGATTTTTTTCCGAAGATCATAATTTCATTTGCAGTTTGCCATGCGAAAAAAAAATTATTACGCAGTCATTTGGATTTAATAGTGGACAAATGCTATGCAGAATGTTGCCACATGCGATTTTCTTTTATGTTTGATTTTTATTCCATTTTCAGGCGTATGTTTGACATGAAAATCACCAAAATGCATTTTGGCATGCCAAGATAAGGAGCATGCCAAGTTAAGGCTCACTTACACCCCTAAGCGTTGTTAATTTTTGTCGTTTTTCTTGAAGAAATTTGAAAATGCGTGGCCTAACTCCCGAACAAAAAAAAACGAATTGTACACAAATGGGGCAAGTTTGAGAAATTACATGACACTAGTGTTGAAAAAATATAAATAAAGATTGTCTTAGAGTGGTAATAATGTTTGGAGCCAGCCCTGGGCAGAAGCTGATAAGTAGTTTTATATTGAATCGTTGCTTAAATTGATGATTATTTTAACACAATCTTGCATGTTTCTTAGGCACCATTTTAATTGAGATACAACATAACTAAATTATAAAACTAACATGTGGATTCTGCCATCGGTTATTAAAACTCAATTGGTACTTATCCCTAATGTTTTCTCGTTCATAAAACACCTAATAATCCTGATAAACTGCCTTAAGCTATTGCCCATACGTCAACTTTCGACTAATCCACCCTCAGGTAGAGAAACTGCATTTCTTCCCCATAACTCTTCCTCACCCAAGGCTTAAACCACCACGATAATGCACAGGAATGCCGCTTTTCCGGGATTCTGGATGGATGAATGGATGGGGTAAATAGCTTTCCACAAGAAACTCGCTGAATTGTACAAACAACAGCCTGAACATGTACCTTAACTTAGAGCGGCTCGGGAAAATTCTTCCACAAACCTGAATATGGCTTCTTCAGTCAGCTGGAGCGATGGAAAATCCTTCCCGAAAATCCTTCTCAGGAGTAATCAAAATGTACAGAGTAGCCAAAAATAGGTTTGGCCTTGGCGTGTGAATAATAAATGCCTGCCGAGTGGAAGTTTCGGTGGGAGCTTTTAGCCCGGAATTTTTGGTAGCCCAGTCAGGAGGTAGTTAGTGCCAAAGGATCAAACGATGACGCTGACGATGGACGATCCCGGGGAATGTGGAAAGAGCTGACTTCGAGAGTCCAAGCTGATAACACCAGGAGGTACCACATCACCACCTGAATGGATATTCGGGCATGACCTTCCCGAACGATTCCAGAATTGGCTGCCAGGGGCCCATTTCGTTTCACTTTCCCAGCCAGACCGCCCATTGCATCAAATTTCCTTACTTTTTTTCGAGTTTTTCTCCATTTCTTTCCTGTTTCTTCAACCCCAAGGGGCCGACCCCCAATCCACAAACCCCTATCAACCGCCATCAACGCGTGCATAACATAAGGGCCACGACGGGAATGGCATGGGAAGGTCCCGCCTGAAGGCCACTTGTTCATCCCGAAAGGACACAGTTCCTACCTACCAAGCTGCTTCGGAAAAGAATTCTTAATGCTTATATAAACACATTCATGTATAACGAACGGGGAAGGGTGGAATTGTGAATGCTCCGCACAAGGTATGACTGTTATGAAGATTTTCTTTTAAATTGGGTAATCAAACTGAAAAACCACTTTTTAGCATTTAACAAGCTTAATGACAACCGGTAAGCACTTTTGTGCCATATCGCAGGGCTAAGGAAACGGCAAAAATGTTAAAATGTGGTTCAGTAAACGATGAATAGTTTTTTGATTTTTATAGAAAACCTTTAAAACTTATTTTTTTCAAATTATTTTTCCCTATAATAATTTCCATTCTGAAATTTTCGGATTTTTTAACATTTTCACCTGAAATACCTAATATCCGTTTTGTTATTTATAAATTACTAGCTGACCCGGTAAACTTCGTTTTACTTTTAAATAAATAAATTGTAATAAATGTTTGATTTTTTCTACACGTTCCTAACTTCATCGTGCTCGCAAATAAACTTTTATGAAAATCGTAACACAATTTTACGTCTTGTGTCCCATTTACAGGTGATTTTGTATGGGGACCCCACTTCCATAAAAAGCGAGATTCTTGAAACTATTATCTCTGACCCGAAAAACCATCGGAAACTAAATTTCACTTCATTCCGACCGACCGTTTATACGTGATGGTGTTACAAAGAAAACGCCTGCATTTTTATATTTAAGACTAGCTGACCCGGTGTGCTTTGCTACACCTTCCAAAAATTATGGAAATTTGTGATACCAAGTTATTATACTTTTAATTTATTTACACAAAATTCGAAACTTGATTTCTAAATGTTTTAATCCTTTTTATGACTCTCAGAAAAACACTTCTTGTTTACCAATACGATCCCATGTAATATATGGCTTCATTTTCGATAGGTCCTCGAGTTATTCAAAAATGGGTGATTCTCTCCCCACTTTATATCTCCCCTCTGGTAAGAGAATGGGGCTCAAACCATCGAAGAATCATTGCCCGTACACAAATGTGCTTCCATTCATATCCATTCCAATTTCTCAAAAGTTATCGAAATATTTAAAAAATTGCATGAGTGACCCTCTACCCACTTAATATCGTTCCACTGAATGGAGGGAAGGGTACTAAACCACAGGAAAAACATTTCTTGTGCTCAAATTGCCTCTCATACCAAATTTGGTTTCGTTTGCATTAGTAGTTGTCGAGTTATGCTATAAAATTTTTATCAGAGCTGCTCTTTCAACCTTTTCCCTACCTGGAAGGAGAGGATCTAGATAAAACATTACGTGTATTCAAATAAACTCCCATGCCAAATTCTGTTCCATTTGCTCGATTTTATGATTGTTGCTATGTCATATTTGGTTCCATTTGTTAGATTAGTTCTTGGTTTATGCAAATAAATCGTATGTGAGCTCCCACCTTCTCTAATTGTATCCCCAATTAAATGAAGGAGAAAGAAGTCTAAAATAAGCAAGTAACCATTTTACACGTCCAAATGCTTTCCCATGCCAAAGTTGTTTCCATTTGTTCGAGTAGTTCACGAGATAAGCGAACAATTGTAAAGGATCCCCCTCCCTCCTTCCTATTTGCAACTGAAAAGAGTCAGTATTTAGTACCAAATATACACAAAATCATTCCTTGTGCTCAACTCTCCTCCCAAGCTAAATTTCGTTCCAATTGCTGGGTAATTTCTCGAGTGATTGAAAAAAATCATGGAAGCCCCTCCTCCCTTAAGATTTTCCGTCTTGAAAAACGGAGGGTTCTCAAAATATCATAGAGAAATTTCTCGTTATCAAATACCTTCCCACGCCAAATTTGGTTCCATTATTTAGCTTGATTATTTTTTTCAGTAATGGTGAATATTGTAAAGAAGCTCCCTCTCCACTTTTTATCTTCTAACTGGAAGGAGGGAGGGGTACCAAATATTCATAGAACTATTTATCGAACCCAAATACCTTTCTAAGCCGAATTTGGTTTCATTTGCTCGAATAGTTTTCAAATTATGCAATAACAAAGGGGTTAAAGCCCTCCCTTTTTCCTGTATTTCCACTGGAAGGAGGGAGGGGTCTGAAATAATCATAGAACCATTTCTCGTATTCCACCACCCTCCCATGCCAAATTTGGTTCCATTAGCTTAATTAGTTCTCCGGTCATGTAAAAACTTATAAGGTAGAACCCCCCCTTCTTCATATCTCCCCACTGGAAGAAGGAAGGGGTACCAACTTTCCATAGAAACAGACCTCGTACCCAAGAACCCACCCATGCCAAGTTTGGTATGATTTGCTTGATCAGTTCTCGAGTTAGGAATACTTATTACAAGAGATGTACCGAATATTCGGTCGGCCGAATACCGCCAAAAAACCGTTAAGCTGAATATTCGGCCCACCGGATAGTTGAGCCAAGTATTCGGCCGAATAGGCCGAATACTTATTTTTCAAATTTTATACACTAACAGACTTGTCAAATTTTTTAACTGGTGTTGGATAAATTATAAAACATCCAAAAGTAATGTTGAAAAAGCTACAAATTCATCGAAAAATTATGGTTTCAGTATAAGATTCTAGGAATATCCGTGTACATTTCCTAATAAATAGCTTTATACGTTGATCCTCGTTTATTTCAGGTTTTTCATACATTTCTTTTTCCTCTTGTATGTCCTGTATATCTCAACAGAATCTAGGCATTATTCTTGATTCTGTCGAGATATTTTCTTTTTCTACAAATTTTTCAAAAAATAGTCTAGATCCGGCCGTGTGGATTCGTTTGGTCAAAAATATTCTTAACGTTGATGATCATCGATTTTTCTGGCATTTTTTTTGTAGACATCTAGCTAAAATTCGACATTCATCTAATTCAATTTAAAATAAACAATTTTAAATTGCTCGGCACCTGTTTTGACATGTTTTGTCCCAGATTTCTTTGGAACCCAATCTCTTTGGTAATAAACGTCCTAGAAGCGACAATTCATCTGATGTCCTTCAAGCTATTGGTGACATTTTGAAAATTAAAGAGACCTCTAATTAAAGAAGATCTGATGATTTTTACATCAGGTTGAAAATAATCAATTCAAAAAAATAAGAAGTATTAATATGGAAGAAGTAGGAGAAAAATGAAATTTTCGCTTTTTAATTTCTATTAAAAATTCAACAGAATATTCAACCGAATATTCGGCCGAATATTCGTTTGGCCGAATAGGTGAAAAGGTCAATATTCGGTATTCGGCCGTTCGCCGAATACCACTATTCGGTATATCTCTACTTATTACTTTTATATGATAGACCCCCTCCTCCCTTTCAGAAAGAGGTAGGGGTCCCGAACTATTATAGGAACCTTCCCCGGCCTCCAATACCCTCATATGCCAAGTTTCTCGCAAATCGCTTCAGTAGTTGTCGAGTCTATAGGGAACAGACAGACAAACAGAAATTCATTTTTATGTATATAGATCAAATTTCAACTTGTTTATAACGATTTAATACCCCTGATCATCTTGCTAAAAGCAAACTTATATCATTTTTTTTGCTTGCTTGGAAATGGAGAAAATATGACCCATATGATAAGATCTCTGTTTAAGGAAAAAAGTCATTCAAAGTTTCAGAAAGTATAATCAATTCCTAATTCTGCTGCAGCTAATCATGTTCTTAACAACATTCCCAAACTACTTGAAAATAATTATTTTATTTCACAATTGGTGAGTTCAAGTTTTCCGAGATGTTTACGTAGAAAAATGAATAATAATGATTTGACGCCCTTTTCCTTTCTTTTTTGGTCTATTCGCCAGAACGCAAGTTTTTTTTAACTCTCTACTGCATAAACTATGAACTCGTTGATAAAATGTTAATGGAAATAACTACCCAAAAAAATTATCACAATTTATCACCTCTACCTAAAAAATTAATCACAAAAATTAGGTTTAAGAAAATTGTTTGTTCAATAGTTTCAATGCACAAGACTGAGCTCTCCCTTTGAACATAAATAACGGCGCCGGTCACGTCCTAGTAGTCAATATATAGTTAGAAAAAAAGGATGAAAGAAATGATTCAGGACCGAGGTTACCTCTGCATCCTATCGTATAATTTTGTTTGGGAGGGTAGGTAAAAAGGTAAGCTTGGGAAACACGTTTGACAAGTGTTTGTTAAAAGTCTGAGATTTGAATAAAATGCATAATTTTTTCTGTTGTTCTGTACTTCGAAAAGGCTTCAAAGATAAAAACTTTTCATCCGAAAACTTGATGATACATATTTTGTAAAATATTCTTTTTCGCATGTTTTGACTTCAATAAATGACATTATTATTCTATGAACTATCAAATAAATCAAAATTTGGGTTTGAGAACATCACTGTTACTTAATTAATTTTGTCTGCTAAGCTTAAATGTTTCTGATAAAAAAAAATATTTTTTTTAAATTGCTTTCTTATCATCAAACTAATGAAAAAGGATTTTTCCCTTTTAGTTTGAATCAACACTTTCAGGGTCAATTCAGGAAGGCATATTAATACTTGATGGGTTGCTGATGGAATTATCTTGAATGAGCTAGCATGTTGACTTTCAAACAATACCTCTAAACAACAGAGCTGTTACTAGACTGAATAATCTCTTAAATGTACAAAGGACACGAGTTTAAACAATGTTAATTTCGTCTGAATCGTTTTAAATTTCTAATTTTACAAATTACAAATTAAACCCACATACAGTTAGATTTAAAATAAATTGTCTAGAAAGGTCTAGAAGAGGTCAAGAAAGCTTCGTTTTGGTTCAAATCTCATCCATGATTTTTTACAGAACTTTTTAGTAACGTTTACATGAGTAAATTTCAACTATTAGGTTTGAACGGGAAAATTTTATATAGTTTGTCTCCACTGTGGAACCGAGCCTGTTACTGGTTTTTTTTGCCAATTTATGCCATTTTTATAAATTCCCCAAAGAAAACTTACCGCAGAACAACTTTCTCCAAGACTTTAACTTTGCATCTTATTAGTCAAAAAAGTTATAAGGTATTTCCCGACTTGTCAACCGAACAGCTGATTTCTCATGTTTACATATTTTCGGCACCTGGTGGTAGGGTAAAAATAACAACAACACTACGCATGTTCAATAGCCGGATAGTAACGAAACCAAATTGGCGGTGCAATAGTAATGGTAATGGATAATTCTTAACGTTTTAAACTACCTAAAATTAAATAATTCTAGACATGAAACACTTTGAAGGTAATGTTTATGTTATGTAATGTAAATTTGAAAAAATAATTTCTTTTGAAGAAATAATTGAACAGTGCTAATCTCCCAAGTTCAAAATGGCGACCAGTACGTGTTTACATTTTTCAAAACAAAAACAAAAAGCTACCCTACCACCATCTGTCTCAGGAAATGCTCTATTAGCTGTTTAACAGAGTTTTGGCATTGATAAACAATAAATTCAATTGACATCACTGCTGGGTGCCTAACGAGGTATTGCATGACTACTTTTCATGCATTGCTTTGCGAGGCACAAGCAGTGATGTCAATTGAATTTATTCTTTTTCAATGCCAAAAGACATATGTACTTCTCCGGGGAGCAAATAGAACCCCTCGGAAATGAATGCAAACAAATGAAATTTCATCATTTTTTGCAATGATGATTGCACGTTCAAGCGCTGCTTCTCATTATGTTACATTAAGTGGCATTGAATTGCCCCTTTATGCGATGATTATTATATTATTTAATTATTAATATATTACTTAATATATGATTGTCACAAGATTTCATTTGACATCGGTCGTACTAAATACAACTTCATCCAACATATCGTAACTAAATCGTATTTGTTTTGGTTTTTAACATCTTCTACGATGAATATACGATATTGTCCAATGTAAAGTGTACATATTTACGATTCCGATTTGTGTTGCATTCATATACGAGTTTCGCGATGATTTCTTTCACGATTTCATGTTGGTTGGGCTTTGTTCAAAACAGCACCAAGAAAAGTGGCAAAACAGAAGTTTTTCGTTTTTTTATCAGTAGAAGTTTAACATTGGATGCTAAATACATTTTTTATCGCTAGAAATAAGTATTAATTTTAAAATTTTCCATTCTCTTGAGTATTTATAAGTTAGGTATTGGCTTTTCGGTCTTATCTGGTCAATTATAACACTTTTTATATTACTCCATCCAACGTTTCGAATGAGAATAATTCTTTATCATGGAACTAAAATTAAACACAGGAGCATAAAACATATTTTCTCATGATTAATATTCGCATTAATTTCCAACTCGGAAATTCGTGATATTGTCCAAAGCAGATGCACTCCTCGGGATTCTGGTTATAAATTTCGAATTTGATTTCTCATTTCATGTCGGAAATGAGGAGGGAAGCTTACGTATGACTTACGTGCCCGATATTCTGGTATCGGCCGGGGCATCGGCGCTTCATCACTCCACTTACTGTTTGTTATTATTGTTTGTGTTTTCATATCGTTTTCTTTTCAGCCAGAACCCGGCGTCCATGAGTGCTTGCGAGTGTTTGCGAGAGAATGGAAAATTCCGCCGTACGAGATTGCACTTCCATCTGTGTCGTTATGGATATTGACGGTATCCTCTTTAACATTCCATTTAGCTGAAAGGAATTCAGGCATTAAGACTAACAATTTTTTTTAAAATAAATTCAAGATCAATCGTCCTTATTTTTTTCAGTAACTGTTAAAACCGGTTTCACTTTTTAACTCAGTAAAAGTTTCAAAATATTTACCAATTTAAATTGGTATCTAAATTCGCTTTCAGTAGATCTACCCAAGCAACCAAAAGTCACATATTTAATTGAATGAAGGCTTTGAAAGTTACATTTATACTCATTAATGAGCTTGAAATCTGCAAAAGTGATTAATATGTACGTTTTATGTAACTTATTTTGCCCAATTCCCATAAGTGAACTTTATGTACACATTATGAACTTGAAAGCTGCAAAAGTGGTTTAAATGTACTTTGTATGGGACTTAGGTCACATAAAGGGCACAAAATTACTCAAAACGAGATTTACTAAGTCACATAAAGGGCACAAAAGTGCTCAAAATGGGATTTACTAAGTCACAAAAAGTGCTTTGAGGTGCTTTCAAAATCAAATCCCTTGTTGGGCAATTCCAATTCGTGTCCGTGTTTTCATGCTAAAAGTCGTCGCCAAAGTTCCAGGTCGGTCATTTCTTTCGGATTCCGTAACAATTTCAAATCGGGAGCAGTAGGTTGTTAGCCTAAAGTCCCTATCCCGCGATGGGGCTGCCATCTTGGACTTAGCTGGCGGGAGCCGCATTTCATAAATTTAGCCGCTTGCTGCAAGACAGACGCTGTTTGAGCCGCTCCTGACCTGGAGAACAGACGCTCGGTTGTTGTTGCACGCCGCCCCTGACCTGGGGAACAGACGCGTGCGGCCACCTTCTCAGTCTGCATGCGACCAAAGCATCCACCGGGGTTGGGTACCCGATCTCCGCTTAGGTTACTCGCACGCGCACCCCAGCCGGCACCGCGGGGAGGTAGAGATAGGAGTTGTGAATAAGAGGTGATATGACCACTATGGGGTCTCGTGTTGCACATTATCCACCGTTTACCAGCCAGTTTTCAGTTAGTATTTTACTATTTAAGTGAAATTTATCAGTAAAGTTCGAATTAAATTGCTGGTTTACAAAAAAAAAAAAACAATAGAAACTGACTATATAGAAAGATAAATATAAACAATTGAAAAAAAAACACAGACGAATGAAAAATCTATAGGAATGTTTTACTATCTCGAAACGAAAAGTTAGTAAAATTTGTCAAAATATTTTATTGATAAACGCTAAACTGAGCTTTGGTGGCAACATCGTGGGGAAAATAGTACGAGAGTAAAAAAATTCCAATGATATTTATAAGCCAGTACAGCTAGTTCCAATATTTTATTTTGAGGAATCAGATTGAAATTTGAAATAAAAAAATGGAATCTTTCATTTTCATACTCTATATAGGGGAGAATGGGGATACTTGGTTCCTTTTTCTTATTTTCATCATATCTTTTTGGAAAAAAAATTAGCAGATCGCCGTCTTTTGCATTTTCTGACAGCGTGTAATCTCAAAATTATATGTTGAAAATATTTGATCGATTTATGAGCCCGTAGATGAACAAAAAGCGTTTTCGTGGGACTAAAAAAAAATGTGATTTTTTGAAAGTTAAAGGAGATTTGATCCTTTAATCAGGTTGCCCTTTAAGCTTCTGCAAAAACATGCAACATCTAAAGATTACTTTCAATTGACTTTTTTGGCCATATTAATTTTCATTTCACAGTTTATATTTAAGTGTCAGACAAAAATAACTCTAGGAGTTTATCAACTGCCCTATGTTCATTGCATACTTAAAGGCGCATTTTTCTAATTTTTAGGTATTAGCACTTTTTAGTCCTTTTTATCAGGAAATTATTAGATAAATATTAGTAATTGGATAAAAAATAATAATTTCGTGCTCAGCAATGATCAACAACCATTCAGAAGAACAACATACCCTTTTGGACTCGAGGGATCAAGTGAACCCATAAAATACATTTTGGAAAACTTTTTTTCAAAAAAAAATGAGAGTTCAATGTTGGTTTGAAAATATGGCATTAATTTATTCATTATTTTAACGATTGACATATTGGAATAAATATTTGTATTATAATTTTTTTCGAGTGGGAAACATTATCAGAAGATCTTCAAGTCACATTTTGTTAGATTTTTCAAACAAAGTGCAATTACTAAAAAAAATGTTTAATTTGTTTTAGATAACAGGTTTGTTGTTTTGTTTTATTTGGCAAATCATTCTAGAACATTTGATCTATGTAAGACATCCCAGTTTCAAGATAGAGCTGAGGAATTAAGTACCCACAGGGATCAAGTATACTCATTTTTTCCTACATAAAGATGTGTTATGAATAGCCTAATTGAAAATTGTTAGCAAAACTTTGAAAGCTAGAAAATTGCCTACTTAAAAAGTGTAGTAAAACAAAGGAACTGAATTAAAGGAGTTCATAATTTTAAATCTTAATCAACATCGCCAAAGGTAAAGAAAAAAGTTTGAAAAATTTCTATCGCAAATATCAAAAGTGTCAATTTTTTAGGTTGTCTGGAGTCAACTTGCATATTAGTATCGATACTAATATGATCATATTTAATAATAATAATATGATCATATATATTTTGAACCGATTGTCTGAATGAAGATTTTCAATTCCTGAATCTTGGATTCAAAGGTCAGCATAATTCGCGTTTAGGATCAAAAGTCATGGAGGCAAAAAATCTAAATAAATGCACTCTCATATTTTTTTCGAATAAAAATCTCAATTCGCTTTCATCTTTTTAGTAAAAGTACGAATCCACTTTGACATAAGTCATTTCTTTCAATATGCTTGTGCACTTTCAATCAGCTACACCAACAAGCTTTGTTATCCCCAATCAACAGAAATATTACCCCACTTTAACATTTTTAATCAGGAGAGAACCATCTGCTTTGTATTTTTAAATCGGGAGTAGTCTCAATGCTTTTTGACATTTTGAATAAGCAACAATTTTTATCAGATTTCACATTTTCACCACAAGAGGTCTCAATCGGCAATATCCATTAACAGAAAATCTCAATGTGCTTTGATTTTTTTTTCCTAGCAAAATTCTTATACACCGAACGTCTAAATCCGTTTGATGATTGCATTCAGCATTATTTTTCAACCCACTTTCATGTTTTCAGTCAGATAAGACTCTAGTTTTATACGTGGCCTAGTTAAACCCGTACTAATCTTAATCAATCTCCCACTTTTCATAAGCGACTTTACAATAACAGTTTCAATCAGTAGAAGACTAAATCTTGCAGATACGCTCAAAAAGCATGGGCATATATTTTTTCAAATAGATTCTAGTGAACATGAGTTATTAAAATCATGTTTCTGCATGCGATAAGTACCAAATTTTTCAGGAATCAAATGTTGTTCCTATAAAATGGCCTACACGGCCCGTTTGATGATACATGTATTGTAGAGTCCCTGGAGTGTAGGCCATAAAGGCCATCACCATATTTCGTGAAATGTGTATGTAGGCCTCCGCAAAAGGGGTAAATGGGCACTAGACTGAGGGAGGACGGGGACAAAAAATTGGCCCTTGATGTCCCTTTTTCCGTACCAACCATCCTGCCTGGATCTGTGCAGCGGATCCAGGACCCGGAATTGTCGCGGACGACGATATGACGATGTCGATGGGCCCTGTCAGCCGTTGTAATGTCCTACACCCGGGCAGCCTAGAGGGCACATCGTCGTCGAAAAGGGAAAAAAAGTGGAGCACACTCGGCGTGGGTTACTGAAGGGCTCTCGAGGATTCTCGGAAAGAGAAAAACTGATGTACAAATTCCCACTTTGTTATTGCGGCCTACATGTCATCCATCGCCAAGCAGCAGCAGCACGTGGCCTAGTCCCGGGGACATCTGCCACATACCATATCAGGATTTTAATCTCCTATCGTTAAAAATGGTAGCCTATATGGGTGAGCTCAATTCCCGATAACTTTAGTTAGATTTTTCGAAAATTTCTTAGAAATATTTTGTCATTGGACTAACGTCCTTTTTCTTTCACAGCTTTCAGTTAGCTCAGCAATTGTACGTCCTGGGAACACAAAACGATATGTTAATTTATTCTTCAAAAATAAATCTACCAGAAAAAATATATTCATCTCATTCACGAGAACTTCAAAGTCATGTTTTGCTTTTTCACGCTGCTAAAATTCATTCAGTTTCTGTGCGAGAAGAACATCAAAGCCTTCGGAAATCTGCATGTAGATTAAAACATCCACCCCGTAGCACAGAAGCCGTAAAGGTCTTGGGCCAACATTTGATTCTGTCTGTCCGTCACTCATGGTAAAACTAACGTCATTCACAAACTGAATTCTAGCGTTCACCAGATCATATGTATATTACTATATCTACATAAATTTCAAGTGTTGAGATACGAATGCCACAAGGATGGTAAAGTGTCGCTAATAAAGCTTAAATTTTTTTTCAAGACCCCGAATTCGGCTATAAAAGAAGTCGTCATGTTACATGAAAACTGACGTTCTGAATTCGATTTTCGAAGAATCGAAATCATTTCGCATTTCATGCAGATAATGATTACGAGGAAAGGACTTAATGAGGGGAAATGCGAATTATTCGATATTATTATACGCTGCTGAACTATCGCTGAATCTCAGAATGGTAAGCTTTGTTTTCACCGAATTTTGCATCGTTTTAACAATTTCCGTACCTAGGACATTCTCAACCCTGAGAGAAATATGGAATTGCGATTAAAGTCTAGAGCAGTGCTGCAAATTTTCTTAAAGCACAAATGATACTGACTGTGATTTTCTATCAGTGTAAAAAGCTTCAACTGAAATGAACGGAATAGAAAAGTCAACAAATATAAAAGCTTCTGATCGGTTCGGTCATCCTCGTGCCTACAGAAAGCTGTGTGAGTGTGTCTATCAGTCAGTAGAAAGCTCACTCGTAAACCCGAACTAACTTGTTTCACTCGAAAGCTACGAAAGCGTCTTTCGCTTAGGCATTTCTGTCACTTACTGTTTTTGATCAGTGACTGCAGCTTAAGCATTCAATCAGTGTCAGCCAAAGTTGCTGATAATTTCAGTATGCATTTGTTTTTGCCATTTTTGCAAATTATGAATTGGGGTTCAAAAAGAAAACGCGAATTGAAAATCGCTGAGACCATACGATTATTTGAAGGGGGACAAGAGGATGGATGAGTATAAAATTCATGAGAATTGAATTTATGGTAATTAATAATGACAAAATGTGGTCAAAAAATGACAAAATTATTACACAATGTGATAAACATGTTAAAAACATGATAAAATTTTCACAAAAGTATGAGAAAAATCTGACAAATATGACTAAAATTTGACAATAAAATGACATCAATCGAACAACTATGTCATCAATATGACAAAAAAATGACAATAAAATGACAAAACATAATAAAAATAAGACAAATATCCGACAAATGAGACGAAACTTTGACAAATGTGATAAAAATATGAAAAAATAACACAAAAATGAAGCAAATTATTTACAATACAATGACAAAACATGACAACAAAATTACAAAATTATGACAAAGTCTTACAAATACGACATAAATTTAACAATAAGATGATTAAACTTCGAGAAACCTTTGTCAAAAACATGTCTTATGTGATGAAAATAAGAAAACAATATGACATAAATCTTATTATTAAAACAAAATTATCACAAAAAATTGACAATAAAATTACATATGTGGCTAGAAAATGACAACAAACTGGAAGATACCACATTTGTAATATTTAATCATTTTGTCAAATTTTTACATAGTTTTTACATAGCGACATATTCGTATTTTTGGTCTTTTGATATCAAATTTTCAAATATATAAATTTGTCGGCTTTTATAAACATTTCATGTCATGATTTTGTCAATTTATTGTCATATTTTTACCACGCTTGTCATAATTTTGTTATATTTGTCATATTTTTGTCAATTGTTTACGATATTTGTCATTTTTTTGCCATGATGTTGTCTTTTTTGTCATATTTTTGTTAAAATATTGTCATATTTTAATCAGATTTGTCATATTTTCGACAGAGTTGTGTAAGTAAATATTTTTCCATTGTATTGTAAACTTTAGTCCAATTTGTCAGATTTTTTTGTCATAATTTTGTCATACTTTTACCACATTTGTCATGTTTTGTCATTGCCAACTTTTTGTCATAATTTTGTCCCCCACATTCGTCTACACGCTCCCTCGCCAGCTTTCGTCTCGCAAACCCGAACACTCATTTCTAAACCTTCCCACCTCTTCACACCATTTGAAAAAAAAGTATTTTTTATCAGAATCCTTCAAAAATAGCGATCTCAGCAGTAATTCTGAAATTTGCGCATGTCTAGCGGGTCGAATAATCTTTGTCACCATTCAACTAAATTTAATGATAACCGAAGGAAGCTTTTTTCACTTTCAGCAATGTTCGCTTGAAACTGAAAATGAAGATTGGATAACCTCATGAACCTGCAAAGAGCCTGAATGTATACTAAGCACCGATGTTGCCGATTGGTGAATGAGTGTGCAGAGAGCTTTCAGGACTGAGCTTTCTATTCATTCTCGTATGAATCTAGTTGGAATTGAACTGACCGATACACTGCAATAAAGTCAGCTGATAATTTCTCACTGACACTGAAAATTTGCAGCACTGGTCTAGAGTAGATTCTAGAGTAAAGTCTAGAGTAGATTTTGGGCGATTTGTAGTTGTATGGGTTGGGGTTTAACTGCCTATGATCCATCTGGTGTCTTATCTGGTGGTTTATCTGGTGTCTGCGAATGGAGTTTAATGCTGATACATACACAAAAGGAAATCCTCGAAAACCGTCAAAAACAACATAAAACCGACTGCTAAAAACTTTCGCATTTTAATTTTTTGAGATTCATACTGTATATGTTCAAAATTATGTCATAATGCAGACTGTACACGTTCCTTTTTTTTTAAACTCAAAATTAAGTAGTTTTGGTTCCAAACAGCACTTTAGCCAGCAGATCGTGGCCTAGAGGATAGCATCCTTGTCTTCTAAGCCAACGATCATGAGATCGAATCCCGGTCGTGACATACCCTGGCACACATAGTATGATGAAGGCGGTTTTAGCATAAGTGAAATGCTAGCCGGGTATACCTTGGAATTGCACGCCTCAATGATGCAGCACATGCATGTGGATGGATCTTTTCAAGGGAACTTAGATTGCACTTGGAGATCCTACCTAGATATGTGTGTGCTCGAGGTGCTACCGGTAAACAACTGCAACTCCAACCAATAGTGCAGGGGTGTCAAGTAGCATAGCAAAGTAAAAATAATAACGCGGGGTAAACCACAATAGATCAACTTAATGGTAGCAGTGGACTCTTCCCCCAACAGGAAAAAAAATACAGCATTTTAGCTGCAGCCCTCAACTTTGAATTCGACAGGCCAATCGCAAAAACTAAGTTCTGACTGGCACACTCAAGCCCAAGTTCGCCAATCTGCCGTAATCTGGCAAACTGACGCATGCGCCAACATTACTGATTTGTGTTTTTTGCAGTTGAACGATAGAAGATACCAAACTTGAGCTAATTACATAAAAATATGTTAAGAAATGTTAAAAAATACCAACATAACATTATGGAAACAAAATGACGTATGCGCCATTTCTACTCGAGTGACGTAAGTTTAATAAAAAATATGGTTGCAATGCTTTGATTACGTCTCAAAGTAACAGTGAGTGTGAGGACCATAATAAAAGACTGTCTTTGTCTAATTCTTTAATTCTACGAATTGAAATTACTAGTAAGTTACTAGTGGCAGCTTCAGGACTTATAGAAATGTGGGACAAAACCTTTATACCATTATACTTTTAAAATGATTATTAATTTCAAAAGGTGTCAATGGCTTTGCCTATTCACGAGGAGGTTGGGAAGGGCGGGAGGAGGTGGGTTTAGGTCTTTATTAAGTCCTTGTGTTTCATTTTTTTTATGCAAAATGAATGACGCGTTTTAGTTCCGACTTTCTTTTTGCCAGAAACAAACACAATAGAACTTCATCTATCTAACCTGATGATATGATAATATTTGAATATATTGACAAGCTGGTTGGATTATTAATTTTTTTATTTAAATTCATAAGGTATATGTTAATTATAGAGGAAGAATAAAATAATCGATTTATTTCTAATTTATTTCAAAATTATTGACTAGAATGATATTAACAAAATTCAGAATTCATCAATGTTATCGTTGACTTCTTGATCTTCCCAATACTATCGTTTGTCTTCCGGGATCAAAGAACAGAGTTTCTTAATAATATGTTCCTTTCTTGACTTTTCGATACCTCTATCCAAGCTATTTAATAGGAGAGTGGGTTGAAGACTGAATGTTGGCTGTTGTACTTCCTTCAACTGCGATTGAGTAAATAGTTTAACTTTCCAAAATTCTCCTCCAAAACGTGTCTTGTAACTGAAATCGGAACATCCTCGCGTGAATCGGACATGTTTCACGTCGCACAGTTTAGGGCGAGGTTTCAGTTTGCTCAGAACAGATTGTAACTGGTTTCTTTCCATAGAACAGCGTGGACTAATCAATTCTTTCCCCCTCCAAGAGGCGCGAAAGTCTCATTAAGAGCAACGATTCGCTTGGAAAATATTACGTCCTTGAAACGTTCCATTCGCGGAAGTTGGATAACCTATTGAAGAATACGCTTCGTTAGTCCAGGCACCTGTTCCATTACCGCACCCAAAATTCAGCCTCTGTGCCAATGGCGTGTAGTCAATTACATAGCATCATTGGTACAAGAAGATAACGCGATGGGTGCTGATTCGATTTGCTCCCACCGGCATTAATCTCCCAAGTTAACCGAATTGCGTATGTCTGAAAGAAACAAAATAAAAACGCTTTCACGTCCCTCCCTATCGCATCACAAGACGAAGAAGGATGGAAATAAATACCGGCCAACACCAGGCAGCCAGCGAACCGAGCACTGTGCGTGTGAATGTAGCAAAAGCAACAACAAAAACATCCTTCTAATTCAATCCCTTCAATCCACCGGCAAACAACCACGGCCGAGCTGCGCGTGTGTATGCAGTAAAAGCAACAACAAAAAAAACATTCCTTCAATTCAATTCGCCGGCAAACAACCACGGCTAAGCTGTGCGTGTGTATGTAGCAAAAGCAACAAGAATATATTCCTTCAATTCACCGGCAAACAAGCACCGGCGAAGCTGCCCGGCTTTAGCAGCTGTGTATATGTAGCGTGTGTATGTAATAGCAGGCAGTAAGCAAAGCACAGTTCTCATTCAATGGGTTTCCCGTTTCCTCCACTCCCGTTCCCTTTCCCGTTTCCATCGCAAGACAAATGAATACCTTGAAAGGAGGCCAAACGCCGGGAAGCCACTATCGTGCGTTTCTTTTGTGATTGATCGGTGGCAGAATGCCTATGACAAATATCCCTCTTCCTACATGAAGCTCATATAGTAGGGGAGAATGAGGATACTTGATCCCTGGGGATACTTGATTCCTTAGCTATATCTCGAAACTGGAATGTCTTACAAAGATCAAATGTTCTAGAAAAATGTGCCAAAATGAGCAAAATAACAATGCTTGTAGTTTAAATTTTTTTTAACAAAATAATTGTTTGAGTAATTGAACTTTGTTTGAAAAATTTCACAAAATGTAACTTGAAGATCTTTTTTTATCACTTTAAAATGTTCCTTACATGGCAAAATTATGAAAAAAATATTTGTTCCAATGTATCAATCGTTCGAGAGTAAAATGAACTTCATGATGCCATATTTTCAAAGCAATGAAAAACTCACAACTTTTTTCAGAAAAAGTTTTCTAAAATGTTGATTATGGGTAAAATTGATCCCCTAGAGTTGGGTACAATTGATCCCCCTTTCAAACGGCATATTCTTCTTCTGAATTGATCGTTATGATTGCTGATTACGAAATTACTAATATTTATCCAAAAACTAATATTTATCAAACAATTGTCTGAAGAAAAGAGAAAAAATATAAAAAATTATAAAAAATAGCGCCTTTAAGTATGCAATGTTATTGGCGTTGAGACAAAGTTAAAAAAATTTCTTCTTATGTCTGCTATAAATTGTGAAATGAGAACAAACATGACCAAAATAGTCAATTAACATTCTATCTTGGGGTTTTGTTTGATTTTTATACAAGGATTAGAGCTTCCTGAATAAAAGATCAAGTCTTCTTTAATAGGGGATCAAATCTCCCCTAACTTCAGAAAAATTGCAATTTTTTTACTCCCACGAAAATGCTTCTAGTTCATCTACGAGTTCAAGTATCGTTCTAATTTTAGGAGCATAGAAACTTGAAGTTACAAGCTGTCAGAAAATGTCAAAGACGGCGAGTTGCGAAATTTTTCCAAAAAGATATGGTGAAAATAAGAAAAAGGGATCAAGTATCCCCACTCTCCCCTACACTGGTTAAGATGTCGGTCTGGCAAGACCATTTGGTTAGTGATTTGAGTTCGATTCTCCCTACGGGCGCTGTGGTTTATATTTTTTAATTTCTTGTTTCTGGGATGAATTATCCAATAGGAACGAAATCCCATAAAATGTTTTTCTTGTTTTGCTTGAATGTAGTGGTCATGCATCATTTTAGTTGGGAGCCGAGTCTTTATGCCAGTTACGGTTTTTCAAACATATCATCTTCGGCACAGTGCACATTTCAGCGCATTATCGGCACAGAGATGTGCTAAGTAGGCATTGGATTTTTGCAACCTCTTCTATGGGTGCGGATTATCCTCAGGCTCACTCTCGCTCATGCTACCGTACTCAGCTATAAACTCCATTTATTTTGGTTCAGATACAGCTCCACGAGCCGCGAATATATGACTGATTGTGAAAGAAAATAACTGGAAATGGTTTGTCGCATGCTACGATGGATGTACGTCATTTGGTCTTAGAAACAGTGAAAAATAATAGCTGTTTCCACAACAAAATGACGTTGGTAACATAACTTCAGTTATTAAACCTTTTTCCACAAATTATGTATTTGGCCATGTTTTGTCATCGTTTAAACTCATAGTGTACAGATTTGATTATTGAAATTTGCTCGGAGGTTCAATAAAAAAACGTTATTGCAAAAAGCTCCGTACTGAAAATTTTACTCGCTGGCGCATACGTATAATTGTCAGATTACGGCAGCAATGTGATCTTTCTTCGTGCCTTTATTCTATTCAAAATGCAGTTCGGGAGGAAAAATGGAACTCAACTTTAGTTCATACAATCGATCTATGATTTGACCACGGTCAAAACAGCACTTCCATGGCAGTCCTCAACTTTGAGTTTGACTGGGTAATCGCAAAACAAAGTTCTGACATGCATACTCAAAACTAAGTTCGACAACCGAATTCCAATTTCAACTTTTTTTAGGCTTTTATTCGTAGCTACCCGAAATGCGGTTCGTCAAAAATGACACGAATGGGATTAGCTTTGAGTTCGCAGTTCGAAGTCCGTTTTGAACTATCGCATAGAGGAAAAAGGGTACTAACATTAAGTTCATAGAATCGAACTATCTTTGGAACCTCGGTCATACTTAATGTTAAGTTTAAAAGAAGGAGCGTTTGGATCTCAAATACAGTTTTTAAAAAAATGTTTCACATTTAAGCTAAGTTTAAGTCTATAAATTTAGGCTTTTTGACATAATACGACTGTAATCCTTCACGCATACAGATTCGAAAGACTGTATTAACACGAAGAAAAAAGGATGATATTTCCAACAATAATCCATTTATAATCAATCATACCGTGAAAGCACCAATGGCAGCGCATTTAAGCTATGATGCATGTTCTTTGTGCCGTACAAAAATTAAGTTTTGTGCGATTCTGGAAAGGAAAGCACTGACATGTAGTAAAACTTACGTACTTTAAGGGAAAAATTTAAAAGCGAGAAATTTTTCATTGCAACGCCACAAAAAACCGGATTTTGTAATAAGTGTTGGTGTACCAATAGCCGCGCACACATATGTTGCGTGTTCCAATCGCCGCTCACAAGTGTACCAATGGCCGCGCACGTCTTAATTAAGGTTTCTACAGTAAATAAGGTATCCAAACAGTTTAAAATGATTTTTACATGGCTCTCAGGCTCATTGTGAATATGCTCAGGTAAGGCTTTTTCTGATTCACACATCAAACACCGACTTGTCACCATTGTTTGTGAAACTAGTCTGGTCCTAAATTAGTATACGAGACGCCATTTTTACAGAGCATTATTTTGCCGGAAGATGTTTTGGAACATTGTTTTCGGTCCCGATTTCGATAAATCATCACGCATTCGGCGAGCTGTCTGAAAATCCACGGGGTAATTGAACAACAAAAACTAAACACATCCGAATTGCTATCTAACCTCAAATTTCCAACACTTTGTAGCCATTTTCATTAGATAATCGTTTCTTCTGATATTGTTTCTAAAAAATGTGTTATTTCAGCCGGTTATATGATGGAAAACATTGATTGGAAAACTTGCCTGTGAATCTTATGCAACATTTGTGAACTTTCGAAAAACTTCTCTACGTTTAACTGCTGGTAAATACAGAAACACTTTCCGTGCGCGGCAATAGAAACATTCAAAAATCAAGTGTACCGATGGCCGTGCACTACAAAATTGTCATTTTTTCCGCAACAGAACCTTCAAACTGTTCACTTTTTTCACAAATGATTCATTATACAGCCACAAATAACTTACGTTCGAAATTTTTTGCCAAGGTTCTCTTAATCAACACAAAAAAACTGAATTACAAAAAGGGACCCGCATAGCTCACTTGCTAAGGACAACAGACAAAATGGCATCCGGCAAAAACGATGTTTGTTTTTATTTTTTCCTGACTTCAAAAAGCAGAATAAATTTATTTCTAGTATGGCAAGTGAAAGATACTCAGCGTAGGTATCAGAAAATGCGAAATAGAAATTTTCGTTGTCGAATTTCGGAGATAATAATGATTAAAGTTGAAAGTGCGCGGCCATTGGTGCTTTCATGGTATATCTGATTGCTTCTCGACCAACAATACATTCAACTATGGTTGTATAATTGATTTTGTGCATTCAACTATAAATATAATAGAAACAACTATAATGTACGATTGATATCACACATTCAACAATGATTATAGTAGGTTCAGCTATAATAATATGATTGATTGTATTGTTTACTAGCTGATTTTAGCTGGCCTTGCTTGGGTTCACATAAAATATAAATCAAAATTAATTTTGGTTTTTTTCCAAATTTTAAAACCTTTGTATTTATCATTAAAATAAATTTGGCTCATGTTTAACCATGTAAAGTTTGTAAGTTTTGTTAGACTTTTAAAAGCTTTGAATAGGATTATTAACTATGTTTATCGTTTTCATAATATTAATAACATTCATAAAACTTTAAGTTTTGAGTTTTGTATTTATAGATATTTGAAATTTTTTTTGTATGCTTTTTTTTCATCCTATCACGAAAAATAATTTATACCCACAACTTTTTTAGGTAAATAGAATAAATTTGGGCTTGTTTTTTTATTTTTGAAGATAAATTTTTTTTTATCGTTCATCCACCCTTATCTATACATCTTGCTGTAAAAAAATGTGTTTATTCAAATTTGTTAATAATCTCTTGAAAACTCTTGAAATGTGTAGTGTTTTATATCGTTTTTTAACCATAAAACTTATTTGAAAAACCGCTATAAGTTTTTTTTAACATAATTAATCAATTTGCTTTGCCATATTTTCATAAACTTATTCAAACTCTTTTGATTTTTGTCGTTTCCCGAGTTTAATAAAATAAACTGGGTTATTCATGACAATAAATTAACTAGTCATGCCATAACCATAACTAAACCAAATTTAATTGAAAATCACTTAAAAATTCTTTAAAATGTGTCATTTCCAGTTTAGCTTGTGAAATAGAAGCACTCATTCTCCGCTCTTTTTTTTTAAGTCTTTAAATGTTATTAACAATCTTCAAAAAAGGTATTGAATTTGTTTTTGTGTTTCAAAACATGAAATCGATATGTTTCAAATTGGTTATGATTATTATTTTAGTAGTGTCCCAGAAAATTGATCGATTTGTGTCGTTTCGTTAAGTACAAATTGTTTGAATTTCAAATTCGATAGAAATGATTTTATGTGAGACTCCCTATACCTTAAAAATGCCTTAGCTGTGCGAATTTTATGAAAACTTCATGATAACCCTCGCGCACTCCATTTATGAAAAGGGTGGGATATTCAGTAACCTTGGGTAGCAAAGTCTTGATAGTGTGGCATTTAAAAAAAACAGTACAAAATTTTTCGAGGTAGGTATCTGGTTTAATAAGCAGAGCCCCCTTGCTTCAAGTAGGAGGGACTTTAAAATACTTTACGACCCATCCACTACTATACCACAAACATCCGGATACCAAAACTCACGTCATTCTAATTATCCGTTTTCAACTTTAACCTTAAATTTTATATTTGAGAGTGCTTCAATACAATTAGTCGTCCAATTGGGCCAAAACTTGTTTGTATTTCAAATTTCTTTGTAAATCAAATTCTATGAAAATATTTTAGAAACAATTCGAATTGCATTGAGTTTTATGTTGATTTAGTATGAGAGCCTTCTATTTTGAAAATTGTAAAAGGCACTTTACTTTAAATCTGTTTTGCATGTCAGAACTTGCCTGCATATCAAATAATATCATGTAAATTGCAATTTTTTTTTCAAAATTATTTTTGTATGGAGTTCCCGTTTTAAAGAGGGAAGGGTAATTCTGAAAAAGAAATCTAGTTTTCTTGTTAAATTATGCTAAGAACCAATTTTAAGGATCTCGAAAATTTTCGAAATTGATCATGTTTTATGCTGATTTTGTATTGAGTACACTTCTCTCCAAAATGGGAAGGTTTTCAAATTATTACTCAAATCACGACATTCTGACCTCCGGTTTATACTTGATGGTTTCACAAAAAAATTGTTTTCATATCCATAGAAAAGAATTTGTACGCCCACCTCTACAAACGTGGGAGAAAATTGTATAAGTCCTGTCGTTTTTTTAAATTTTTGTATGGAGGCCCCACGTTTAAAGAGCGATAGGGGTCATTCTGCATAATAAAGCAAATTCTTTCGTGAAATCATGCTCAGAGTCCATTCTTATTAACATCACTTATACATTGTTCGAAATTTGACGTATTTATACTTTATTTTGTATGGGAGCATCTCTTCTATAAGGCGGCGTAAACTATTTTAGCAAACCACCTATAGCCCAAAAAACCCCTCAGATGCATAATTTTACTTCATTCTGACCATTCATTTATTCGTGATGGTGTGTGAGAAAACGCCTCAATTTTTATATATAAGGGGCCGTTCAGATACCACGTGGACAGAAAAATGAGATTTTTTACCACCTCCCCCCCCCCCCCCCTCCCTCCGTGGACAGGCGTGGACATTTGGCAAACCCCTACCCCCCTCCCCGGATGTCCACTAGGATTGGTCGATCTTGGATCGATCCTTGGAAGATCGATCTTTTCAACCCCGATTTTCGATTTTTTGGATCGATTCTTCGGCCTGGAAAAAATCGATTAGATCGCTTTATTTTCGATTCGATCTTTCGATCTTTCTCTCTTATTTAGGGAAAAAAGAGCATAATGGCCACCTTAAAGAGGAAGCTTATTTAACCATAGAAAAACAGCTATAATATGTGATTTACATAATTGTTTCGTGTTCAGACACACAAAACTCAATTTTTAAACTGAATGGAACTTGAAAAAGAAGATATAAACGTTAAAATATGCATTTTAAATTTTTGTGTCGAAATCTAGAAATCAGTCACTTTAGGGGCAGTATAAGCACCATCAATCGGGGCACGATGAGCGTTTTCTAACAGCAAATTTAATTTGATGAAGTCAACTGAATTATAGAGCTGCCGCTTGGTTAGTTTACATCTGACGATTTACTTATTGGTAAGGTGTCGGAGAGATAGTAAAAAAAATTGAGTTCGATTCCTTGTCGTGCCGATTTTTTTTTATAAGCATTCATGATCAGTTGAAAAATAATTATAAAAAGTTTTAATTTATTGCAATACAATTCTACAAATTATTTTCAAACCTTGTGAATTGGGTGCAGGAAGGTATTTGTGATTTTTTAAGGTTATAAAATTTGCTAGAATTCGCTTATCTAAAAAAAACAGCGATTTTCTAAAAATAACATTTTCCAAAAAAATTAATAATTTGATTTTTGATATTTTTTTATGCACATTTTGTTCAATATCTCTCATATACATTAAAAAATCATAATAAAAAAAAACCCTTGAATTAATTTTTTTTAAACTCTAAAATAGTTTTTGTCAATTCATTACTTAAAAATATCAAATATCCGAAATATTTGGATTTTGATAAGTGTTCTCCGGTTCACCATTCACAAAAGCGCTTGAAATTTTATTTGTAGAAATTGTTTTGTAGAAAAGTTATACAAATTTGAAATTTTGTGTCTTTTTTGCATATTTTTAATAAAAAGCAGTTCCCTCAAACAAATGGAAAAGATCGATTAATCGGAGATCGATCTTCAAGTTCCGATTTTTTAGATGGATCGATCCTAGAATCGTTCATCTGGATCGATCTTGGAGATCGATCTTTTCCCGAAGATCGAACAATCCTAATGTCCACGTGGACATATCTGAATTTTTTTTTCTAAATCTAATTTGTCAGTTAGAAAACAATATTTATTCACTTTTTGCCTTTTTGTTACTGAAATGGCGATTTTGAAAAAAAAAAAAACAAATAAGCATTTTCTGATATAAAATAATTTAAAAAAAAATAAATTTCTAAATTATCATAAAAACGAACGCATACAAACAAACGAGCTAAACTAGTAGAAGCTGAATTTAGTTGTCCGACGCCATCTTGAATTCCAAAATGGTGGCAATCCAATATCCATATTTTGGGGGTTGCATGCGATTTTTTAGTCATTTACAGTATTTTAAGTTCAGTGGAAGCCGCCATCTTGGATTTCATGATGGCGTCAGATTGTGAAATTCGAATTCTTCAAGTTTTGGTCTTTTCAGGTCCAGTATTTTTTCGGGCTGAATTAGAATCAATTCCATTAGGTTTTCGATGACATTATGTCATGTTTTACAATTTTATTTATTGTGACGAATGTTGGTTAATCGCCGCGATGATGTATTGTTGTTTAATTTTTTCGACGTTTTTCGACGAGTTTTACAAATAAAAAACTTTTTTTTACCAGTTGTCCAGACGATTCGAGCTACTGTGGCATTCGCTCTTCTTCAGTGGACACTAAAATATATTTTAAATTACACATAATTACTAAAATTACAATTTTTGTAATCAAACTTACAAATTACTGGCTTTCGTCTATACCAATTTGTTCTGGCTCAGTTTGTTTTGTTTTGCGTTTACATTTGTGTGTCAGTGCCTGTGTTAATTTGGAAATGACGGGGTCGTAGGCTGTTTTAAAATAAGATGAAGCTTAGAAACTGGTCATAATTTCGATTTTTAAAACACCGAAATTTCAGAAAGAGTAGCAGGATACAACGCAAGAATAACTACAGAAACTACTTTTTACATAAAACTAAGAGGAGACAATAATGTTGTAAACAAACAACGCGATTCATGTAATTTTAAAACAGCATACGACACCGTCATTTCCAAATTAACACAGACACTGACACACAAATGTAAACGCAAAACAAAACAAACTGAGCCAGCATAAATTGGTATAGACGAAAGCTAGTAACTTGTAAGCTTGAAAACAAAAATTGTAATTTTAGTAATTATGTGTAACTTAAAAAATATTTTAGTTTCCACTAAAGAGGAGCGAATGCCACAGTAGCTTGAAACGTCTGGACAACTGGTAAAAAAAACGTTTTTAATTTGTAAAACTCGCCGAAAAACGTCGATGAAATTCAACAACAATTTTATTTATTAAAATAGGTTTTTCGCAAAATATTTTTAATTTTTTTCCCCATTCAAATAAATGCTAGAATAAAATAAAATAAATGTTTTATTAATATTTGCTTTTTTAAGAGATTTAACGAAGCGCATTTATATACAAAATCTGTACACAAAATCGTGAATAACAGTAAAAAAATGTTCATAATATGATTAAAACTTTTCTTTTTTGTTATTAATTATACCAAATCATATCTCAATCATGCAATCATCATTCATGGAAAATGGAAAAAACAAAAAAATACTCAAAGAGCTCACTGAATCGAAAAAAATAAAAATTCCTAACATGTTTTATAAAAGCTTTGGTGATTACAATTTTACAGCACAATGATTTTATCGAAGACCAAAAATTGGTCGTTTCTAGAACAGGGCGGAATAGCCAGATTGTACCTTTATTAGAGTTCTGGTGAAGTATAGCATGCGCTTTGACTTTTCATGAAGATTAATGCTATAGCTCTAACAAAGGTGTGCTGACCATTATAAAGCTAAAATTGTTACTTGGGTAGGCAACATAGGCGTTATGCTTTGAAAATCGAAGAACGAATTACAGCCGCGGTTTACGAGGAAAGTAAATCACTTAAAAAATATTATAGATTTAAACTCCAGTGTTCAAACAGTAAAAAATCACTACGTGATATATTTAAGGAGGCGACTACACTGCCGGCCAAAAGTTTGGGATCACCCGCCTAAAAACATGCAAATTTTGATCGTTCATATCTCAGCCGTCTTAGGACATATGGCAAATCTTCTGATCTCATTTGAAAGATAATGAGCAATAGCTATTTCGGAGGTATTTTGCCCATAAATAATGTTTTAGTTTTGCTCCTAAAACTTAACCTAAAGTTAGAGCATTTTCGAAAAAACGCATTCAATATTCAAAGCCGATCATCTCGCGATAGGGTGGACAAAATTTCAAAATTTGAGTTGCATTAGAATCCTTATTCTATACTTCTCGAAACACAATCAAAAAAATTTGTGCAAAAATTTAAGAATGTACTTTTAATTAATAAAATAGACACTTAAGTTATCGTTCAAAAGTTTGGGATCACCCCTCAGTATGGTGTATTGGCCAAAAACATGCAAATTTATCTCATTCATATCTTTCTCATCTAACATCGTATTGCAGATCTGAAGGGTGCATTTGAAAGCTTAGGAATTGTTGTTTTTCCATAAATTCATACAAAAATTATATTTTAAAGTGATAACCATAAACAATTTACTTGAAATTAATTGTTTTTTGAAAATTCACACTTATGATTAAGAATTTTTTATGGTTATGGATTTGAAATATAATTTTTTAATGAATTTATGAAAAAACAACAATTCCTAAGCTTTCAAATGCACCCTTCAGATCTGCAATACGATGTTAGATGAGAAAGATATGAATGAGATAAATTTGCATGTTTTTGAAAAAATGATCCCAAACTTTTGGTCGATACACCATACTAGGGGTGATCCCAAACTTTTGGACGATAACTTAAGTGTCTATTTTATTAATTAAAAGTACATTCTTAAATTTTTGCACAAAATTTTTTGATTGTGTTTTGAAAAGTATAGAATAAGGATTCTAATGCAACTCAAATTTTGAAATTTGGTCCACCCTATCGCGAGATGATCGGCTTTGAATATTGAGTGCGTTTTTTCGAAAATGCTCTAACTTTAGATTAAGTTTTAGGTGCAAAACTAAAACATTATTTCTGGGAAAAATAACTCCGAAATAGCTATTGCTCATTATCTTTCAAATGAGTTCAGAAGATTTGCAATATGTCCTAAGACGGCTGAGATATGAACGATCAAAATTTGCATGTTTTTTAGCGGGTGATCCCAAACTTTTGGCCGGCAGTGTATATGTAAGATAATTTATTAGTCATTTGGGATGAAGGGCTTTGTCCATATTTTCATCAATAAATCAATTACGCACCGTTGATCTTTATTCATACTCAGTAAGTTGATAAGTTAGCTGAATTCACGAAATAATCTTTTCATAAGTTACAGAGATTTATTTGTTCGTTTTTTGAAGGGGTGGTTCTAATTTTTTTCTTACAATTTTCCAAACCACGCATGACTTTGACCTCCAAAAGGCGAGCTGCATTTCGAATGGCTACAACTTACTGTTCCAAAGATTGCGTGTTAAAAAACTTTCAAGTAGAGAAAAAGGCACATATCTACCTACTAAAAAAAGTCTACAGAACACATGTTTTCGGTCAGTAAAGTTCCCGGCAGGAAGTAATCAGCCCAAAGTTGGGACCTTTCGTTAGACGGCAGGCGGAGACAATCTAGAAAAGTGGTCATGGAAAAGAAATAAAACCGAAAACCAGTGAGAGACGCCATGAGAAGAGGAAAGGGAGGAGAAGGTCATTCCAGGGTGGAAAAACAAGTCCTCTCGTGTGGCAGGAACCATTTTCGGCTGCACGTTTTTCTTGTTTTCCTGCGAAACTTTTTCCCACCCAAAAATTCCAGAATGGGATTCTTCTCCCGCTTCCTTGCTTCATTCCATTCCGCCTCGCTCACTCCCCCTGGGTCGTGTGTATGTGTCTCTCTGGGGAGTTTTCCACCTTGCTCCTTCTCGGGCCGGAATCGGAAAACAGCCTTATGTACGGCTGGAGCGTGACCTATTTATTTCATTTCCCGTGCGCCCCCGGAATTGATTTTTCTTTCCCGTCGACGACGAAGAAGACTACGGCGAGTGGAGGACAACGTTGTCGTCATCGTATTATTTTTCGCTGTGCTTCCCTTCTGGGAAATCCGGGCGTTTTTTTCGGGTGCGTATCCCGTGGTTGTGCGTGTATGCGTAGGAGGACTCCTACGCGGGATGATAGAAAATACGGGAAGACAACGACCATGATAACAACAGTTGAATGACTGTTGAGTGTGGAAGATGGGAAAATCAAAAGGATGCAAACCCAGGCCACAACACAGGGAACAGAGAGAACGAATAAAGGAGCAATCAGATGGATGTATAAATTGGGCCAGGCCCAGGATATGGCAAAATGATGGAGGCATAAAATCGAAATCACAGCGGAAAATAGGGCCCCAGATGATTGCCACACCACCGCGCGTCTTGAGGGGATGGCCAGAGGTGGGCAGAGGGACAGAGGGATGTGGATCATTCATGAATATACTGGTCTCGTCGATTACGGTAAGATTGGAAGATAAAGCACAAAAACGGCTTGAGAGGCGAGGGGTTTTGATCGGGTTAGATTAAATCATGGATTATGAAACAGTCTTTAAGAAATATTGAGACTTGAATTCCTTACTTTTGTATAAGTGTTTCTCTAATGTTTTTTTTTCGTTTAATTGATTTTTGTAACTTCAACTATACTGTGAGAAACAAGTCTGTGTATTGTTTGTTAAATTATAAATGATTGGTGTAGAGATGAGATGAAAAATATGCAGAAAATATATCAAATTTAAAAAAAAATAAAAGAAAATTAAAAAAAAAACAGTTGTATTCGGAAACACTTAAGATATAAAAAAGAAATAAATTTCTATGGCAACGTATGTTATTTTGGCAATATTAGGAAAAACAAACAAGACAAAGTCAGTCATTGATATATTCTTGTGAGCGTGTCTGAGTGAATCTCTGAATTAAGATTCGTAAGAATCGTAAAGCGACGACAATGGCGTGGTTGGTAGAATAAAGTCAGAGAGCGTAGATTTATGTTTTTGATTCGGCCTCCGGTAGAAAGACGGATTGGAACAGGGAGCACAGATTTAGAAGGATGCTGCTACGAACGAACTTTCTTATTCGGCCCTGGAAAAAGATGGGATTGGCTTAGGGAGCGCAGATATTAAAGTCTGCTGCTAATTGTTTGTTTTGATTTGGCCTTCCGCCAGATAAAGACGGAACTTGCTAAGGAAGCGCAGATTGTTAAGGCTGCTGCTCATTATTTGTTTTGGACTTCCGGTGGAAAATTGCGGAATGGCTAAAGAAGTGCAGATTTTAAGATTGCTGTAGCTCAATGTTTGTTTTAATATGACCTCCCGGTGGAAAAACACGGAATTGGCTTAGAAATTTTTAAGGGCTAGCTGCTGATTGTTCGTTTTGATTTGGCCTTTCTGTGGATGGAATAGGCTACGACAGTGCAGATTTTAGGCCAGCTTCTGCTGATTGTTGGTATTGTAGAATTGTAGAATTGAGATAGAGGATATTTTTTCAAGAGAATAACATAAGTCTGTAAATAAAAGTATCTATTGAGAACAGAGATGAGATGGAATGTACAGATGAGATGAAGGATATGCAAAAAATAAATAAAGTTTTATAAATTTAAAAAGCCTTTGCTAAGGATGGATTGTAGAATTAAAATGAAGGATATTTGGAAAAATAAACTACAGCTTTTGCTTAGAACGGAACGTAGAATAAAGATGATAGATATTTGGTTAATAAAATAAAATAAAATAAAATAAAAACAATTTGTATAAATTGATCAAAAAATATCTCCAGCAAAAATTTTCAATGTTTTAAATCAAATGTAGAAAATCCTTATATGACACTCAAACATTGTCAATAATTGAAGTAGTTCATAAAGCAAATATGCTTTGACCATGGTATCTTCGATAGGCGTACCAATCAGCTCTATCAGATCGTATCTTACCGACACCTTATATGGTTGCATTTTAAAATCTATCTTCTTATATTTTTATTGAAGTCTTTATATCGATTAGTTTTAGCTTATTAGGTAAATCAGTTTAGAAATGTATTAAAAATGAGCAATATCGTACTTTTGTCCTGGAAAAATTATCAGAAGTACCGTCAACTGGGGCAACATGCAACATTTCTCAACTTCAATGGTTTCTAAAATCTTAATGCTTACAGATAATCATACCTCTGGTTCATCAAAAGCTTAAAGGTTGATGGGACACCAAACTGACTTAGTCAGAAAAATTATTGGTTTTACCAGTTATTTTTAAAATAACAAAAACCTGAGATTTTCACCGTACTAAGAAAAAGGGGTAAGTTGCAAAAACTCTGTTATTCATGAAAAATCAAATGAAAATGTTTGAAAATTTATAGTGTTTGATACATTTGTTATGTCATAACGAATAAAGAACCAATGACAGTAATTTTTGGTTTTGTTCGAATTAAATTTTACATTATTTTTGTCAAAAAAATTTTTTAAGAAAAAACTGTTTATCTGCTGCATATATTTAGGGATAAAAAATAATACAAAATATTCTTTTAACTTAAATCATGAAAATCTTAGGATGAATGAAATTTTAATGTCAACAAACGCATAATGCAAGCATTCATATCCCAGCATATGGAAACGCGATTTATGAGATTTTTGTTGCATTTTGCCCCAGACAGCTTACTGAAGTATAAAGATATTTATTTTAAAAAATTTGGTGATTGACCAAAAAAATATTTATACACCAACAGTGATGGTACAGAATTATGAAAGCAATATTAAGTTTGTATGTGATATCATTAAGCCAATCCGTCATACTAGGTAAAGTTTTTTATGGCATCGAAAAATGTACATCTATTGCTCGATTTTTTAATTTTTTTATGACAATCAAAAACTTTAAAAAAATCTTTCACGATGTTAAAAACTATGTCATCATCAATCTGTTATCATTCAATGATAAATTTATTGCAGTATATTGAAATAAAAGTTGATTGAGTTTTGTGGTATACTTGTTTGACGATATAGTTTGAAACCAATAACAAACTTTTATATTTAGATATTCAAGACTGTTTTCTCTGATTCGAACGCATTTGAAATTGATGATTAAAATTTTGAACTGGAAACTATCGGAAATGAAAAACTGAAGAGTTTAGGAGAATAGGATACAAGCGGCTACATCACTTACCAAGATGATTTCCATGCTACATTACCTTCTCCCCAAGTAATCACCGTGAGATTTGTGAAGGGATGGCGTACAGCCGCTCTCCGCAAAGCAAATCATCACATGTGTTGCATTTCCTTTCCCAGAAGAAAAAAACGCTTGATACCATCATATTGCAACTTATCTAGAATTTTCAAAATTGGAATTAACCGGATTGAAGCTTTCCTGAAGCACCACTCAAAGGTTATCCACAATACTTTATTCCTAGCAAAACATTGTTTTAAAATAAAAATGATTACCGGTTACTGATATTAGGGAATAATATGACAAATATACGAGTTTGAATCACAGATGATCACTATTCAGTAATTCATCCAAACTACAAAACATTTCTAGTATTTAAGTCTCCTTACAGTTGGCTCAGAGGATAACCTACCATTTGTTGGAAAACCCTTAGATTAAAAACAGTATTTTTGATAATTAATTTTCGTCTTTGTTTTTGTTTCCGGTGACTAAGTAATGTGCTACAATTTTTATTGACCGAGTGTTTAAATAAAAAACCAAAAATTTATAAAAACAGTCTGCGTTTACTGTCTTGCAGCTTTTAATTGCTGTTTTTTTTTTTTTCATTTAACTTAAATGTGACTGACAAAAACATACTTCAATGTTGGTACGCAAAAAAAAAATTTAAACTAATATTTAAGAGTATCACTAAATGAGGTTCTCAGAGCCTAAGGGGTATAAGTGAAAAAATGGTCGATTTTGAATTAATGATGCCAAACGATTCTTCATATTTCAAACTGTATTTTCTGATTTTTTTTAGATTTCTGATTTTTTTCAGATTTTTTTAGAATTGTCAAACACAACAACTTAAAAGCCTGTTTTCTCGAAATAAACTCCTATGCACTTAAACCCCTTTGCCTCCAAGGGCCTCAAATGTATTAAAAAGCGCTGTTGTGTGGTTTCATATCACTGTCCTAACTAGAGATGTATCGAATATTCGATCGACCGAATATCTCCGAAAAACCGTTAAGCCGAATATTCGTCTCACCGAATAGTTGAGCTAAGTATTCGGCCAAATAGGCCGAATAGGCCGAATATCTACTACAGACATGTAAAATTTTCAAATTATTTTGGATGATTTATAAAATATCCAAAAGTAATGTTGTAAACGCTACACAATCATTAAAAACATATGGTTTCAGCAAAACATCTAAGGTGTATCCGCCATTTTTCATTGAAGATAGTACAGGAGAATGCTGAACGGTATCGCTTTATACTTTGATTATAGTTTATTCCAGATTTTCTTGATATATTCAGGCTTGCCGGAAAATCCAGTAAAAAATCCAAATAAGTCAAATCTGGCCGAAATGTCCAGATATTGTTTAATACTTCCAGAGTTTTGCTCGTGTTTATTCTGATTATTTGCTTAATCAAATAAAAATCTGAAATTCCTCTCCAAATTTTTTTAGATTTTGTGTTAAATTTTTCAAAAATTTACATAAATTTTGCCCTTTTTTGATTTTTTTTTCATAAATCGTTCTGAATGCTCTAGAAGCAACTAGTCATCTGATGTCTTTTCAGTTATTGGTGACAAAAAATCTGAAAGACCCCTACTTAAAAATAACTTGTACATAATACATCATTCGATAATACCATTGGGATGAAAATAATCGACTTAAAAACATGAGGGGCATTAATATTGGAACGATCGCTAAAGGTTTTTTCATTGAAAACTCAATAGAATATTCGACCGAATATTCGGCCGAATATTCGTTCAGCCGAATAGTTGAAAAGGTCAATATTCGGTATTCGGCCGTTCGCCGAATACCCCTATTCGGTACATCTCTACCTAACAAAATGTATGTAAGTTTCGTATATAAGTAACGATGTTCCGCAGGGCAACAATATAGGGCCTCTCCTTTTCTTACTGTACATAAATGATGTTAATCGACTTCCCCTGCATGGCATACCCGGTCTTTTGCTGATTACACAGCCCTTTTTTTATCCCGGCGCACAATGAGGATAAAAAGTATAAACCCCGAATAAAATTAAATATCTTTCCTCCTACAAGGAACATATCTATGAAAAAGTACTTTCCTTTAGTGAAATTTTCCATAGAATCGATTGTAGTCGTAGTTTCAGAGGCCGCACGAGTTTACGAACGGAGGTATAATGCCTTTTTAACCCCGTATTCCCCTATATTTTGTAAACAATCCAGAAAAAAACTTATTTAGACTTGAACACTTTGAACAAAAATAGACCTATCTTGTGCAATTTTTCTGAGAAACCGAATGAAGGCTGTTCGAGCAACCGCACGCTTCGAAAAATGGAGTTATGGCTGTTTCTACCCTCAATTCCCCTATATTTTTCAATTTATTAAGAAAAAAGCATCTTCGGCCTTCAAAATCTTGAATCAAATGAGACGTGTCTAATGTGATTTTTTCCGAGAAATTCAGTTAAAGCTGTTTGAGCCACCGCAAGCTTCGGAAAATAGAGCTATGACCGTTTTTACGTTTTTTCGAGGAATGCAACGAAGGCTGTTTAAGTCACTGCACGGATTGGAAACTGGAGTTATGGCTGTTTTAACCCTCAATTTCCCAACATTTTTTTGAATAGTTCAGAAAAAGTAAGCTCAGACTTTAATACTCTCGGATATTGCAATCGAAAGGGAAATCATTTTTATATATTTGAGAATGTTTCTTCATGAAACTTTTTTATGAAGCAATCACATTCATCATTTGCAAAAAAAAATCTTATAGCGGAATCCTATGGAGGGTCAAAGCATTCGTTCAACGTAATGTCTTGTTTAACCTTGAGCTCGATTTTTCGAAAAACTACTCAGAATGTCGTTTTTTTTACATTTTTTTTAGATAATACCAGATTTCGTCATTTTATACGTTTTTTTAAGTCATTGTGCATCAAAATTCAAATTAAAATTTCGATTATCACGATTTCCTTTTGTCCCCCTTTTGGTGATTTTTGAGGGAAAAAAAACAACCGAAACTTTGATCGCTTTGAGGCACCCCTGAATCAAGTCCGATTGAGATGAAATTTTATATGGGTCAGTTTTTTGGCAATCTACAAAATGTATATTGAAATTTCTTCCAGCCCTATTAATTTGAAATCCTTATGTACTTACGAAATAAGTCGTAAACATTTCCAGATAAATTGAAGCTTTGAAAAAAATGAGAGATCTTGCTTTGGTGTATCAAATATTACGGAATAAAAGCAAAAGAACAAGTTTATGCGTTCAAATCAGATTTATTTTCAACTCTTGTAAACTCGATATATTCAGATTATAGATTAGATCGTTGGTTTTGTAGTATCAATATTATAAATAATTTTAAATAACGAGCCAATAAAATATATTTCCAGCGGAATTTACCCAAATCTGAAGATTAAGTACAAGTTATTAACTATAAAAAATTGCCATTATTAATTTATTGCATTATAAAAATCCTGTAAAAAAGATAAAAATTAAAATTAAACTTTTTCATAGAAAGTAATCTTGGAAATGGATTCAGATCTTGTTTTCTAAGAGTGGTTTTTACCTGTTTTGTGTTTTTTCTTGGGCAATTTTGAATTTTAATTCCTGAATTTTGTATTTTGTACCTGAAAAAAAAATTCTTACCTCCTACTTTGAAATCGTTTTTTAAATCCAAATTAATAAAAACAATTTCCCAGAACAGAATCCTTAACCAGAAATGTTATTTGAATTTTGAATCTCTGATTTTCTATAACCGTCCATGAATTATTCATAAACCATTTAACTTGTGAATTTGAATTAAAATTCCGAATTATGAAACTCTGATATTTCAATTCTGGATCACCAGAATGAATCTCGAAACATCGAAACACATCTGTCAGTTTATTTGGATAAATTTTGACAAAAAATTGTTTCGGACGCTGAATACATAGTTGTGATCACGCAATGCGAATTTTTCTTTGATTTGGCAAATAAAGTGAAAACATTAGGGCTTGAGATATAGCTCAGTTGGCAAGTCAGTTGCTTCCTGAGCAGATGTCCGTGAGTTCGAGCCCAAGAGTGGTACCGGATTAGTTTTTCAATCACTTTGCAACTAACCAACTGCAACTTTGATAAAGTCGCGAATGCCACAAAGATGGTAAAACGACTATAATTGAAACAAAAAAAAAGTGAAAACATTCAGGACAAATTTCCAGAATATATAAATTGGCAAAAAAACGAAAAGCTCAGTTCTACAGAAGAAAAAATGTGGATTTTTCAGAATAATATATTCAACTTTCCCTTATAAAGCTGAACACGTTCGTCGCCATGCTCATTTTGGTAGTTTTACTTGCTGAACCCAAAGAAATTTTCGTGCAGTATAGTGTAGGTATATGTACCATTAGAATGAGTCGATTTGGGGTCATTTTTTAATTTCTTAAACCTAAAAAGCTTCGTTTTGATCCAAAACTCATCCATGTTTTTTTGCAGAATTTTTAAGTAACGTTTACATGAGTAAATTTGAACTTTTAAGCTTGTATGGGAAAATTAAATATTTTGTACTGAAAAATCAAAATCATTTTTGTTTCTTCTGTGATACCGAGCCGGCTAATAGGCCCTGTGCCAATTTCTAAACTCTTGAAAGGAAATTTGCCACTGAATAATTTTGTTCAAAACCGTAACTTCGTATCTTATTAGACAAAAAAGTTATTAGCTGTTTTCCAGGAGTATGTCTTTTGTCATTGATAAACAATAAATTAAATTGACACCACTTCTTGTGCCCCGCGCAGTATTGCATAAAAAGAAGTCATGCAATACCTCGCTAGGCACCCAGCAGCGATGTCAATTAAATTTATTGTTTATCAATGACAAAAGACATACTACTGTAAAATAGCTTATAACTTTTTTGCTTAATAAGATACTAAGTTATGGTCTTCTGACAAAGTTGTTCAGCGGAAAATTCAAAAATTACCCCAAATCGACTCAGTCTAATTTGCCATAAATTCTGATTATTTATCAGTCCTGATATTCATGCATTCTAAAATACACTTTACACTTGTTTTAAATCTCTCGAATCGAAGACTTGTTGAAGAGTTGATGTCAATGGATTTGAACAAACATCAAAATTCACATATCATGCAATAGAAACGCTCATTCACAACTTCTCAATCTAAAAAAATCTACAATTCTCCTTAATTCAGATAGGACAACAATCACTACCTAGTTGGCTGTTGAAAAGTTGTTCCAATGATGGCAGAAAATAACCATTTCTCTAATCCGAATTCTCTTTCGAGCCATTTCGTTTTTATCCCTCGTGATAAGAAGAAAATACCTATAGTACCTACCTACAACAACAAAAATGGCCGATGCCGTTGAGGGGTTTGTCAAATTTGTTCTACCTTCACACCCGAACCTGTACTTCCTGGCTCTAAGAGGTGAGATTTCCTTTTTTTTCTCACATTTCTACCTACCTGGCTTAGTCCTCTGCCATGATGTAGCTCGTAAAATACGGGAAACTTTCCCAACAGCTTTTCGGTTCGGTCTCTCCCGTTTGCTGAATGAAAATCAAACGAAAAAAAACCAAGCGAAAATGTTAGATGATTCAACGAAAGAGCCAAACGAGGAAAACTCGCTGCGGGTGGTGGAGAGCGTTTTTCGGGGAGTTTATGTTGTGTCTGCGGGATTCTTCTCTCGGGTCGCTTATTTTCGTACCTCGCATCAGAATCCACTTACTCAGCCACTTGAGAAAGAAAGTTTCGATGCCATAAATTTTCACTTGTCTCGGGTTGGTCAGGTTGATTGGGAGTTCCTGTTTCTTTGGGTTTCGTGTCGTGGACGTGGACAGTTAGGAGAAAAAAACCAATGTCAACTACTTCGATGTCCTTTTCTAAATTGTATTCAAATGTATTTCCATTGATATATCGACCCGATAGTGATATCAAAATTTTTAAATAATTAATATACGGTGGAAATATTTGATGAAACATGAACTTCAATTTTGGTATTCCAAATAGAAATCGATCGAACGGAGGGAATATTACTTCAAATTATGTTGGCACATTTCTGTTCCATTTCAATACGGAATTCCTTCCACAAAATAATGCAATGCACCTTATCTGCCTTCCTCAACTCAACATAGCACCAATAAAGCTATGCCAAATGATGGATTAAATGGGGGGAAAAGTCAAAGGTCAAGTCACGGCAGTCGGATTGTGTGTGTGTTGGTTTGTAGAAAAGTCGTACGTCGTCCATTCATCGACGAGCACTGGGGCAGGAAATCCTCTTTTCAATTTTGAAAACTCATGCCGTGTTCCGTGTTCTACTAGGACTCTGAGTTCTGAATGCAATCGTCCTAGCTGGGTAAAGGCACACCATTTGCCCTCGCACGTTTCCTTTCCATTAGTGATAGTTTTTTTGTTCTGTGCATGCTTTCTCCTAACAAACAACACCCTCACCCCACCCACATGCTTTGGCTGTGTTTGTGTTAATTATAAAAGCGACATTTCCCCATGCAAAAGGTAAACACTTTTAAAAGTTTCACTCAAGGTGTACTGTACTCAATATTTGCTTTCTAAAGTTAGCTGAAGGAAGAATGTGTAGTGGTCTCCACTTTTCAGCTCTACTTAACATTTCCCTTTAAAAAAAATCCCAACATTTTTTTCAGTGTGCACATTAAAATTTCTCTCTGGGAAAAACTTTCAAACCTGTTTAATAAATAATGGGCACCTGTGTGAATGTACACCAGATGCAGCAGCAGTAGCACATACAAACCTCCATAAGCCATGCAAATAACTATCATGATTGATGCACGTCCGTCGTTCTTTCTAGGATTCGAAATGGTTCTTGCTGGATTAGCCTAGAAAATTTCGACTCTTACCCAGTTATGTTTCAGTAATCTTTCGGAAAAATCATTCTATTTTTTAATTTGCGTCAAAATTTCAAATCGTTGTTTCCTTATTTAAAAAACCAAATTAATTCATGAAGATCAAGATAGGTTGACATTGTCCTGCAAAATGCATAATTATGTGGGTATATTTTCACGCAATTTGAAAATGCGTGTTAATCGATTACTTGTTAATTAAAAAAAATCAAAGTACATATCTTTCTATTTGAAGTTCAATCTGTTGTATAAAAGACGGAATAAATACTCAGTTAAGATTCCGGTCTACCTAGTCCAAATTGGCGAGATTTTCGTTTGACGCCTGCCATCAGAATTTGTACAGTCACCTTATCCACTTTCTTCGGCGCAGAACGCCAGTTTGTTTTGAACGGTTGTGCTTAACTATCGTCCAATATTTTTCGATTGGGAGAAGTTCTGGTCTGTTGAGAGGGTTCTTATCCATGGGTACGACCTGAATGTTGTTAGCGGCATACCACTCCATGGCCTTTTTTCATAATCCGGTCAAAACAGCACATACAAGTCATGTTTCTTCAGGAACGGCAGCAAACGCTTTTGAAGGCACTCTTTCACGTAAATTTCCTGTATGACGGTCCCGGCTGCAACGAAAATGTCGCTTTACACAGCAAAAAACTTCTAAAAGTATATGCAATCTAAAACACGAGCGATCTATTTTTTCGCAAGTGTAATTCAAAAAAGATGTAATTTTCAACTCCTTTTGATGTGATTTTAGTCTTTTTTCAAAAAGTGAATAGAAATAAATTGTTTGGTTTGAAATTACATTCCGTAATGCAAAGTTCAAACGATCGATGAAATTTATATCACAAATAGTGTAAATTTATATTTGTTGAATAAGATATTACAATTAAGATCTAAAATTACATCGAAAACTATGTGAAACATAACAGATGCCATGTTTTTTCGCGGCATACGTTTGTTTACTTTTGACTCGAGATGGTGGTTCTATTACGATTAGCCAAAGTCGCTCGGAAGTCTCAGTTGCATTCCGCCCAGGCGAAATTTTATCGAATATGTTTATTATGAAGTGGTAAGTGAAATGAAATAGAAACATTGTATTTTAATGAGAAATTATAAAAATTCTTTTTAAATTACAGAAATAGCCAATTATCGAGATTCGACCAGGAGATTGGTGTGATCAAGAGTTTCCTGTAATAAGCATAATAGTCCGGTATACAATGCTTGACCCGTAAAAATACTAAAAATTCATCAGATACAACTCTCCAGCCTAGCCCTGTGTTGTGACGAAGAATACAATAATTATTCTCGTGTTAGTGGGTGACCGTTTTTTGTTAAGTATTATTTAGTAAATATATAGAGTATGGTGGGGTAAAAGTACGACCTTAGTGCTATCCTATTTTTAGGAAATTTTGCAGTTGTTTTTTTTTTAAACGAAGATCAGCATTGGATTCCTTAGACTTTTTTCTCTCTTCTAAAAAATTACGAAGATAAACGATCAACGCATTTGATAGCAGTAGTGAAAATGCCAACCAGCTATCGAAACGTACTCTTATCCCACCTCTGGGGCAAAAGTTCGAATGATGTGGGGTAATAGTACGACCATTCAGAATTCCACAATTTTGCATGAAGTCAAGAGGGAAATTGTTTAATATAAATCTTTGCTTACTTCTGTGTTCCCTCCTGATACAAATCTTATACATGGGCGAACAACCTGTGCGGATTTGGAGTTCTTCGCTAATCGTCCATATTCAACAGGTTTACGAAATCCAGTTCTCATCGTATTTAAGCAATTTTTAGCGCGTTCAGATTTACTTCAGTAGAACCTGTATATCATTCGTACTTTTGCCCCATTTACAGTTCGTACCTTCGCCCCTTCAAGGTTTATTGTGATTCACAGTTTATTGTGCAAAACAGAGACAAATTAATTTAATTCTTTCGTCGGCATTTGCTAGTGGTTGGAAACAACTAAACAGACACATTAAGACTTTCATTGAAAGCCAGAATTTTGATTATTCAAACATGTTTGCCGTTATTTTAAATATTACATCATTTGGTCAAAAAAGCTGCTTTACCTCATTTTTTGGAGTATTTTCAATTTTTCCAAATAATAATTTTGTCTGGATGAAGGCAGTCCAAATCACTATCAATCCACGCCAGAGTTTTGAATTTTTCTGTTCTCGGTTTGTGATAATCTCAAAACTTACTTTCACCCGACTCGTACTTTTACCCCACCTTACTCTACCACATGAAAATTAGATCCCATAACTTTTTAATTAACCAGAATCGCAACACTGAAACCCTGATATTTTTAATGAATATGTTTTAATATTAACGATGGAAAAGCTTAAAATTTACATGCCTGTGTATTTTTACACGCAGCTTTCTTCGTCGGTTTTCGTGCATCGACTTCGATCTAAATTTACACACTCCCAAAATCACATCATTGAAAAAAATACACAGTGGTAGAATTTTAGATCAAAATCGATGTTCTGTTTTCGTGCATCGTTTTCAATCTAAAATTACACGAATTTTTCTTGCTGTGTACAAGCCTCAGGTACAGATAGCTTTTCAAACGAGATATTTTTTCTGGAAAACTTTGATAGTTTATTATGTTTGAAAATATCTGCCACCTTTCCCCACCCGGATGCTGTATAAAACTTTTGTCCCGGAAGCTGTCTGAAATCTGCCTTGGCGTGGGTTTCGTTGTCCATTACCACGCAATCAAACTTTTTCAACAATGTCGTATACAGCTTCCGAGATCTTGTTTTTGCCGTAAGGTTTTGCTTTACATTGCGATTAGCAGTCACAACCTTCTTAAAAGTCGATAGTCCGGATAGTTAAAAGCTTCAAGCACGGTTGTAGACGATATTTCCAACTTATTGGCGACATCTCGAACGGAGAGATTGGAGCTTTGCTTGAAAGTAATAGCCACTCTTCTGTTCGTCACTGCGTCTCTCGGATTTCGATTTCCCCCAGATCCTGGCTTCTTATTTGTCGACAAACGTTCCTCTTCAGTTGAGTGGATACATTCGAGAAGTACAGACGCATTATCGAGAAGCTCGCTTATTATAATTCGGTTCTCCACAAAACGCTAAAAGTCTATTGTCAAGCCTATTATTGTTTAAATTCCAAGGTCATACAAAACAAAAGCTTGGGTTTCTGAAGTTTTCGGAAACGTGCAGCCATCATGGCTACCGGTGCCTCGCCGGTGCCATCCTGGATGTATGATCACGTATTTCCTACGCTGTCTCGTGACCGGCCTCTATCTTCAGAACCTAGGTTTCTAAGGATGGAACCTACCGATGGATCTTCGCTGAAAGGCGTGTCGCCTTTTCTTCTTACTAGATCGATTGAATCATGTGCTGGAAAAATGTTGCAAGCATGGATGAATAACCGTGTTGGAGAATTTTGTGTTCAAGTACAAAATAGAACATGTGAGAACAAACTTTTGAAGCTTACACGGGTAGATACTGGATCATCCAGCATTCCAGTTCAAGTCAAATCGTATGATAACCTGAATCAATCCAAAATCGTAATTTCATGTCAACAACTGATCGACTCAGATGAAAAGGAAATTCTTCAAGAATTGAAGGATCAAGATGTGATTGCAGTTAATCGGATAAAGAGAAAGGAGAAGGAAAACCTTGTAAACACTCCTGCTTTAGTTTTAAGTTTTAACAGTAGACTCTAAATGTCCCCCAGAGTGTATAAAGCTGGGATGGATGAAATATAGAACGAGAAAATATTATCCCAGACCTACAAGATGTTTTACGTGTCTCCAATTTGGTCACATTTCTGCCGAATGTAAAGCCGACAAGATTTGCCAAAACTGTGCTGGACCGTTTCACGTAAAATGTAGTCGACCTAAATAACGTCCCATGTGGTGGAGTATCGCTTTTAGTTAAAGATAAAATCAACATAAGTATATTCAATTGAACACCAATTTACAAGTCATTGCTACTCGCGTATATATACCGTCAACTGGGGCAACATTTCACTAGTCCATCTCATCGAAGCACAGTACGAGGCATTTTCGTGCAAGGTCTTGCACGACGGTGTCTTGTCCGAACCAATCCCGGTAACTGCTGGAGTGAGACAAGGATGTATTTTATCACCGCTACTTTTTCTCATCGTAATGGATGAGATCTTGACTGGATCGATTGACTGTAGACCAAACCGAGGATTGCCGTAGAATCCTTCAACCATGGAGCAACTGAACGACCTTGACCTGGCAGACGATATTGTTTTGCTCGCCCAAACACAACAAGACATGCAGAGCAAACTCGATGACCTCACCGAAAGCTCCAAGGCAGCAGGTCTCAAAATCAATGTCGGAAAGACCAAGTCGATGGAAATCAATACAGGAAATCGTTCCAATTTCGTGGTAGCTGGACAACAGGTTGAGACAGTGGAGTGCTTCCAGTATCTTGGTAGCCAGATTACGCCTGATGGTGGTACCAAGAAGGACGTCGAAACCCGGATCAGAAAAGCCCGATTTGCGTTTGCGAGTCTCCGAAACATCTGGCGGTCACGCCAGATCTCTCTACGAACTAAGATCCGAATCTTCAACTCAAACGTCAAATCCGTATTGCTGTACGGGTGTGAGACTTGGTGCACATATGCGGTGACGACGCGAAAACTGCAAGTTTTTGTGAGTGCCTGCGGAACATCATCCGCGCTTTGTGGCCTGGCAACTGGATCTCAAACGTTGAACTTCATCGCCGGTGTCATCAAAAGGCGCTAGAAATCGAGATTCGAGAACGTAAGTGGAGATGGATTGGGCACACGCTGCGAAGAGATGAAAACGAGACTTGCAGAGAGGCGCTTGACTGGAATCCAGATGGGCATCGAAGAAGAGGCAGGCGGCGAAGTCTAGCCGCTGAAATCCGCACAGTTGACGAGAACCTTGGCTGGCAGCAAGTGAAGACGCTGGCTCTGGATCGCCAGCAGTGGAGATCTTTTATCTCAGCCCTATGCGCCGGTCAATCGGCGCTGGACCCTTAGGTAGGTAGGTAGGGGCAACATGCAACACTTTTCAACTTCAATGGCTTCTAGTATCATGATGCTTACAGATAATCATATCTCTTATACATCAAAAGTTTTAAGGTTGATTGGACACCAAAATGACGTAGTCAGAAAAAAATATTGGTTCTACCAGTTATTTTTAAATTTACATAAACATGCGGTTTTCACCCTAACTACTAAGAAAAAGGGGTAAGTGGGTAAGTTGCAACAAACTCTGTAGGGGAGCACCCAGGGCAAAATGAGCACTCCTTTTTTCTACAGAAGTACGTATTTTCTTAAACAAATTTTCATAAGGATTTGTTGCGTACTATCCATAGATTTAATTTTTCACTAAAAAAGAAATATCCTTCTCATCTTTACAGAAATATTAAATAATAACCAGCTAGGTTCTCAAGTGACGAAAATATTGTAATTTTTGAGCACCACCAAATAAGCTTTTATGACCTTTAAATCATCTTGATCTGAAATGTACGCACTGCAACATGATCTACACATTGTTTCTGAATTTTCAACATCATTAAATTTTTGATTTTTCACTTTAATCAATTTTAAAACGCTTTTTTACATTAATTTGTTCACTAGAGGCGAACAGAGCACTTTCAATAAAGGCATAATCAGCATTTTATGCCGGGGAATTTAGCAGCGAATTCAACTCGATGAAGTCAACTGAATAATAGAGCTACAGCTTGGCTAGTTTTGTCTGTCGATTTAGCCTATTGGTAAAGTGTCGAAGAGGTAATCAGTAGACTCGAGTTCGATTCCTGTTCGAGGGGATTTTTTTTTGCACATACCATTCATGATTGATTTTTTTTATTGTTTCATTATACGGCTAATAGCATCAAAGCATCATCCGTCAAACAAAACACCAGAAACATAATGTCTGAGCATGTATTAATTCTTTGAATTCTACAAACAGACCTAGATTATTTTGTTATTGCTTTGTTTGATGAATCTACGCCTCACCGTTTAGTGCAATCATGATCATGAATGATAAATGAAAAAAAAATCACCTCGACCAGGAATCGAACTCGAGCCTACTGATTACCTCTCCGACATCTTAGCAATAGGACAAATCGTCAGACGATACTATTACTCAGTTGACATCATCGAGTCGAATTTGCTGCTAGAATTCCCGGCAGAAAACGCTCATTATGACTTCATTAATGGTGCTCATACTGCCTCAGGGGGTTTCTCATTATGCCTCTACAGTGACTGGTTTTCAGCTTTCGGCCAAAATTTTTAAAATGCATTTTTAAACGTTTTTATCTACTTTTTTAAGTTTCATCCAATTAGGCAATATATTACAGCTGTTCTCTATGGTTAAATAATCGTTTTCCTTAAGGTGGCCATTATGCCTCCATCTCCCCTAATTAATGAAAAATCAAATGAAAACGTTTGAAAATTTAAAGTTTTTGATACATTTGTGATGTCATAACGCATAAAGCACCAATTGCAGTATTTTTTGGTTTTGTTCGAATTGAATTTTACATTTTTTCTTTGTCAAAAATGTTTTTAAGAAAAAAGTGTTAATCTGCTGCATACATTTAGGGGTAAAATACTACAAAATATTCAATTATCTTAAATCATGTAAATAAATCTTAGGATGGATGAAATTTTAATGTTAAAAAAAGCATAATGCAAAACAATCATGTCCCAGCATATGGAAACGCGATTTATGAGATTTAGTTCTGATTTGCATTTTGTTGCATTTTGCCCCAGTTAGCTAACTGAATTATAAAAATATTTATATGAAGAAATTTGGTGATTGTCTGAACAATATTTATACACTAACAGCGTTGGTATTGAATAACGAAAGCAATATAAAGTTTGTAGGTGATACCATTAAGCCAATCCGTCATACGAGGTAAAGTTTTTAACGGCATCGAAAAATGTAAAAATTTGAACATCTATTGTTCGATTTTTTAAATTTTTTATAAGCATCAAAAATTTTGAAAAACTCTTTCACGATGTTAAAAACTATGTCATCATCAATTTGTTATCATTCAATGATAACTTTATTACAGTATCCGCCTTCGCCTTCGGTGTACTGCGGGATACGATTCAAGATCATCTTTTCCAGAACCTTTCCAACCATATTGACCTGTTTGCCGATGGGTTCCCCAATGGTTTTCCTGGTTTGGGAAGCAGAACTAGCTTCTGCCGTTTCCAAACATCTGGAAACATCCTTACCTCAATACAAATTTGCAGTGACGTTCGGAATGTTCCGGAAAATTCTATAATTGCGGCCTTAACTGTAATGTTCGGGATACCATCTGGTCCCGGAGCCTTTTTCAGCTGAAGGGACATTTCAGTTGGTGTGCTACACACTTAGAAAAATCCATGTAACATTACATGCAATAGCATGGGTAGAAGGGAATCGGGTATTTACAAGCAACAGTACTGCTCGTTTCATGTAAACTTCCCATCGCATTCAACTGCTTTGTTTACTGTAGGTTTACATTTCTAAAGTCACTCTTAGATGTGGCTGTTTATCCAATAAGAAAAAGATTCGGTTTCTCGTTTATAATACATTTATTTTCTAACACAAAAACTGCATCTAATGATAAAAAGCTAACACTTTAATCAAATTGAATATTACACACTGAAATATTCACTGTCACAAAACGCCGATTGGTGTTTTCCGATTCCCTCAGCGACGGAAACGACGACAGGTGCGGGAGGACATCGAAATCAACAGTCGAATTTCTGCAAAATAACAAGTTAATCAACATTGTAACTACTTCTCAAAACGGTATTTCAATATATTTTCACTTACCTTACTAAATAATTCCGTGCCCTCCACCTCCGGGAGGAGACTCCAACTCGATCAGAAGCAAACAGCACACGAACAGGTACAACAAAACACGGACGAAGGTTGAGACACTGAGATTTACATGAAATTGCAAGGTAATTTCATCGCAAATGTCAAGATGCTATACTCTTTTTCATATTTTCTGCGGCGATGAGACGAAAAAGTGTAATGTAAGATTACATTTTTCTTTCTGTGTACCGCTCTTGTTTTTTTTTGTCATGACTCTCCTGTAGGCATCACCCCTTGGTCGGTCATTGGCATCAAGACAAAGTTTTCTTAAACATGAGTCATTACTCTCTTTAATTGCTTATAGAGGTTTCTTTTCGCATTTTTTGAAAAGCGGCCTACGCTCGTCTCTTTCCGTTTAAGTTCGTGCTCTCTACATGTTTCGCCTAGCGCGAAGGCAGCTGGAACGAAAATTCGCGATTTCCTCAGTCCACCAATAAACTGGTGGATGTGGGAAAAATCAAACAGTTGTGCAGGACACCATAAATTCTCAGTAATTTCAACGTGACGGACGACAGCTTAATAAGAGAATTTGTAAAAATTGAAAAACACGGCGAAAGTGAACATCTTTCCCTCACAAACACAACTACAATTTGATTTTGATCATACTGATGTTAAAAAACGTTATAACAACAAATAAATTTATTAATTTGCTATGTTTCAAATCAAACGTAATACGCTAATGATCGGTTTCATGTATCACTCACTCACTGCCTGATCCATTCACTTCTGATCGAAGACCAACATGATTCGCCATATGCATTGCGCATTAGTGAGATTCCAATTTGATGATGGTGCTGCACTGTTTTGACAGCAAGCATCGTGCGAGGTGATCTGTATTTTAGCGATGAATTGAACGATCGATGATCAGGTAGGTCCAGTCGCAATCAATAACGAAACCCGACCGCTGTACGTTCAGGTGCGAAGTGCAATCAGAAACATTCATTGAAAATGAGTGATTTTCGGACCACTGACTCATACAATAAACTAACAATTTGACTATCATATTTAAAAAAATCGCGATGAATAATATATGCGAATAAATAAAAATCAATAAAAATATGGCAACATAATAAAAAAAAAGCAGTGATGGATCCCTAATTGCTTCCAGATTTCCCCAGTAACAGCAACGAAAAAAAAATCATCACATGGCACCACTGCCCCACTGTTATCAGTACCGTCTGCCACTGCTACGCTACGATGCGATGACCCAGAGAGGATGAGGCAACACATGGAAACAGAGTTCATAAATTGCATGCATCACGATGACGACGACGACGATGATAGCACCGGCTGGCTGGAGTTTGCTCTAAGAAAAAAAAAACAAGAGAATGAGCGAGTCTCGACTCGACTCGACTGGCAAAAAGTGAGCCCGAGTTCGGTCGCAGGAACATTGCACTAGGTCATCCGGAAGTGAAACGTGCATTTTCCTATACTTGTGGGTGTGAGAAGGTTGAGTTCGGGGTGGTTTTTTAGAAAAGTGCATCTACGAAAGGATCTCATTCTCACGTTTGCTCAGGTAGTGAGAAAAGGAGAATTTTCCTGACTCTCACCCGATCATGTTCGAAAATGCATTCAGTTCGGGTTCTCATTTATTCTATGAGTAGAATGAGGTGATGGCAACAGTGCCAGTGAGAGCCGGAAAAATCGTCTCGGGATTCGGGCTGTGGTGGTGCGAGGATTATGATCACCGGCATTTGCATTCGGCATTTTCTTCTCGGTTTTCGGTCGGCCTCTCTCTCGCCTTTTCATGGGGGAGAAGGTTACTGTACTGCACTCGGATGATGATGGCCAGGAACGGGGTGTTTGACCTGATTAAAAAGCCTGTGCCGTTACTTGGCAGCACTGACTGACTGAACGACTGACTGTGAATTTGTGGTGGAAAAACAGTCGTTCTCGAAAAGGAAAATGCGACGACTGTGTGGTTGTTTTCCCATGGATAGGTACCTACCACTTTTCCTCTCCCTACTCTTTTGCTGGTGGCAAAAACTCAGGTGGAAAAACTATCGACTCGACTCCATCCGTATGGTGCTAGAATCAGTGGCCCGAGGGTCATTCCGTCTGCCTGGTATATAATTTCCGGGTGACCTGGCAGTCGAAGTCGTTCCTTTTTTATTCTCGCCTAATTCCGGGCAACGAACGAATGGTCGGTCTCTGCCTAACGCGAGCAAACGAGTGCAGGTTGCATATGTGTAGGCGCTGCAAAATAATAGGTCGTTAGTCACGCCGCCACTTTCTCACCTGTCCTCGTTTGGCTTCTCCTGGTCTCTATAACCCGAAAAGCGATCCATCTAGCCGTCCATTCGCCTGGGGATGCACAACGACGATTTGTGTCATGGTTAAACTTGGCCTCGGCCGTTCATATATGGGAGCTAGTAGAAGGAGTGGCTGGATCGAAAGGCGGAAGAGCCTTGACCCAATTTGGGAACTTGGAATTTTTCGGCCTCAACCACAGCTGACTGACTGACTGTTTCGACTGAAATTTTAATGGCGGAAACTTTCAAGGTTATAGGCTAGCTAGAAGAAATCGATTATGAATTTCGATTCTCGAGAACTCGATGTGGGCTCCTACGATCTAAATTTTTGACAGAGATCGGACTTGCAATAATTCCTATAAATTCAAAGCTTCATTTTGTCACAATTTTGTTTCGCTCTGTTTAACTTTCATGAACTGGAACCAACACCAGTATTATTTAGCGAAATATAAATGATCGGATTATGGTGCAGTAGAATTTATGACACTACTTTTCGCTGGGATCTCTCTGCAAGAAGAAAGGGTGAAAGAACAGAGAAACAATTTCCAGGACTGGTACCAACGGCAAAGATGGAGTAAAACGGAGAATTTTCGTGAAGAAAAATGATAAAGTGTTGGCACACGATTAAAGTGACTGTGAAAAGTTGCTGTAGCACCAAACCCTGAAAAACAAAAAAGAAAAGGGTTTATTGTCAAGTTTTTTAGCGCTCTCGTCGCCACAACTTACGTAAGAAGGCTTAGATACTTTACTGGAAGGAAAAAGTTTGTTACAGACATATGCGAGTTAATTTTATTATACATTTCTTTTGAATTTTTGGTCGAAAAACTGTATATGATAAAAATTGTAAATAAATAAAATCGATCGAAAGACCAGTTTTAAACTGTACGTTTCGTTTCAGTTAACAAATAAAGCTTTCTAGCATCAATTGATTAATTTTTTAGGTTTCACCTTGGAAATTTAGCCATGTTGCATCACACTTAGTCCATTTGCGGTTATTTCAGAAATTATCAGAATCTTATACCTAAAAGTTTCGTTTCGGTTCATCAATAAAATCACCCCGATCACCCCTCCCCCCAAGTGGGAAATAATCGTTAAAAAATACACGAAAATGCTCGAACTCCTATAAAAATTTAGAAGATTTCCTAGTCGGTGTACCTTTGAATATTCAAAATTTTCCACTTCGTGGGGATATTCATCAATGAAAACAGGATATTTTGATTGCCGTTACAGTAAGTAATTGAAATTGAAGTTACACTTTGTATAGGGATGATCAGTTTACCAGCAGTCGCTTCTGGAGCGTTATACTTCTATTGGCAGTCTAACTTTCTTATCTATCTTTTAGTTTTGTAACCATTGTTTAATGTCTATCTCTAGATTTTTTTTTGTTGAAATACTCTCATAAATTTTGTTTTGTACATACAACTTTAGTTCTACGAAAAAGAAAGTGTTGTTTAAGAAACCTTTTTTTCCTTTTCCTTTCGAAAATGTCATAACCACTTGGCAGGGCCGTATAAAGAACCGGTTCATGGGGGGGGGGGGGGGAGGGGGGGGTTTGATGACTATTTTTTTCCTAGAACATTTTTGCACGAACAATGCATGTATAAGTGAAAAAATGTTTACATATGAACTGAGTACAAATTATTCAAATTAAAAATATTTTACACTAAAAGTTATTTATTTTTGAAAATAAGTCCTAGAAGTTGCCATTTTTTTTCATGAAGCTTTAAACATATGTCAGTTGCTCCAGAAAAGTATTTCAATGACTGGTGTGCCAACTGTACTGTTGGTAAAAGTCGCGAGTTATACAATGATGTAGAACCGACTATAATTGAATCAAACAAAAAAGAGATTTTGAATGAAAACTTTTTTTTACTCATTTTTTTACTCAAATAGCAAGCAAATTCTTTCGAATCACGAACATAACGATTTTTAGCATGGGTTAAAATGAATCAAATATTCTGAAATAAAACAAAAAAAGGGTTAACTGTTCAAAATAAGTTTAATTTTCTACTCTTATAAACTCGATAAAAATTTAAGATTTTAGTTAGAACCTTTGATTTTAAAGATCTGGAATATATGTTAATAATGTTATACAAAATTTCCAGCTGATTTTTTTCCTGAGGATAAAAAACAAGTTCAAAATTTTAATTTATTATTTTATGTTTCATAATTAAAATCCTGCGATCAAAGTTTTAAAAAATAAAATCTAGATTTTTCAAAAAATAAATTCTTCGACATGAATCTAGATCTTATCTTTTATATGTGATTTTCACCAGGTTTGAATATTATTTGATTTTAAATTTAATGATTTCTTTCATTTTGAATCATTAATAAAATACTAACATTGATATTTTAATATTGATTGTAAAACTTAAATTCGAGCCAAATCGAATGCCAATCTTGAATTTTTGTTCCAAGTGTGAATTTTGCATTTTTAACCTATATTGAAAACCTGAATCTAAAATCCACATAAGAAATCCTTTAAATTTAAAACCAAACTTTTTTCAGTTATTAATTCATAATTGAACTCGTTAATAAAAATAAAATTATGAATTATGAAATTGTTTCACATTTCTAAATCTGGACTCATTAATTCTTCTTATAAATTGAGAATGGAGAATGGTTTGAATTTCAAATATTGAAACTGATCCAAAGTTTGAATCAAGAACAATAAACTGGAACTTTTATTTTTTCGCAAGTTTCCGGGCTGCGCAAATCTAGGCAATTTTATCTTAAAACCTGGCGAAATAAGGGCTAAAGTTTCAAAAATTTCCCAAAATCCAGCCAACATGTAGGCAAATTTGTGAATTATTCCATTAAAATCAAGATGAAAAATAAGTGGAAAACTATTTTATTTTATCGAAACACATCAGCCGATTCAGAAACGTATTAAGGCTTCCAAAAAACTGTTTATGTTCATTTTGACTAAATTTGCTAACATAAAATTATTTGGACGCTATATATCTACATAATTCTAAAGACTCAACTGAAATTTGCGTTTGATTTTGCAAATAGAGTGAGAAAATCTGGTCAAAATCCGGACAATCTGGTAAGCTTGTTCTAACTTTGTTGGGATTCAATATTCTATCAATTCAATCAATTCAATCATTTAATGACTATGAACAAGTGAGAATTTTTTTTAAAAAACTGTTGTAGAGTTGTGATCCTGGAATGAGATTTCGAGGTTATGGAGTCGAGATTGTTACACTATTGTTACTTTCGAATCATTTTAGTTGTTCATCTAAATTAGATTAGAAATGTCAAATTTTATGCTTAGCAAAAACATTCACTTGAAATTTTTAGACCTTCATGGGGGGGGGGGTTAACCCCCAAAACCCCCTCCGTTCCTACGGCCATGCCACTTGGGATAAGGGACCTACTTTCAGTACTTTTTTGGTTACTCATATTGAACATACAGTATACAGTGAATCCCCGATATTGTACCGCACCGTTTATGTCTGCCCCCGATTTTGTTTACTCCTGAATTTTTCACCTTTTTATACCGATTTCATCACTAAATTCGATGTAATGTAAAAAAAAAACTCAGATTCAAACCTTGCCCATTTGGGATTTTTATTAAGTGATATCGCGTCAATTGACGACTTTTTTTTATTCAACATAATAACATCGATAGCGGTAGTGAAGATGACTTTATGAATGACACCTAGAAAAGATGTCCGATTTTATACAAGTGCATAGAAGTATTAACAAGTATTAACATTTGAACAATAATAAAGTTGGTAAATACCATCAAAATAACAAATACTATTCTATTTCTATTTATTCAAAGAGGATTTTAACCTTCGTGGTCATTCACCCTCTGTAATAACGAATACAACGAATCAACAACAAATCAACAAACTTGTTGTGCGTAAATAAAGGCTTTTTTTGGAAAATTTCGAGAAAATACACCTCCAAGTGGTTGTGTTATTCCAAATTCCATGTATTTTTCAAAAATTTGTATTTTTCTTTCTTGCCCAAAATAATGTGAATATATTTGTAAAAATCTGAAAAATCACCAAACAAAGTTTGAAAAATGAACAATCGGTTGGCATAATAAACTTGAAATCGATTATTTTTGCTCTAATACCTCTTTGGCTTTGAGGGCCTCAAGAAGAGATAGAAGATACAAAGATATCAACAAAATTTTAAGATATATCGATGGAAAGCAGAATTATCTAGTTAATTATCAACTAATAGCACACACACCCTACTCTGTTTAAATGACGCAGTAATAATGTTTTCTGATTAATTTTAACACAATTATTTATAAACAGTGCCTTTTAAAAATTACCCGATTTTGTCAATGTTTCACTGTATTTGTCGATTTGTTGTCGTTGAATCCTATTTTCAATTGAAATATTTTAACAAAACATTGATTAAAAAAATAAAAAGCGAGTATATGAATTTGAAAAAAGAATATAATTTTTATTTCAAAATTATAACACAAATTTTGAATTCATATCAGCCATCATTGAAAAACTTGGTGAAACAAGTTTTAGAGCTATGTTCTCTAATTTGAAGGCGTTGATTCCAAATATGCAAAAAGTTTTTTTTTTCTATCAGCTTATTTTGTAAATAGATGACTTCTGTAAAGAGGTAAAAATTCACTTTAAAAATTTGTGTTCCAGAGTTTTTGAAGTTCTAAAAATGAAGATTTAATGCAATGATCAATTTTCCCGAAGATCGCCAGTCATTTTGACTTGTGAGAAAAAAATTAAAGTTTTTATTTCGTTTTTTCCCAATTCTGCAAAATACGGGAAAATTGTATAAGACCTTTGAGCCAAAGGGTAAAAGTGCACAAATGATCGATATTTAGCTAATGATGCCAAACAATCTTTCATGTTTCAAACTATATCATGTAGTTTTTTTCAGATTTTGAGAATTGTATTAACATAGTTTTACTTTCGAAAGAAAAATACAAATTTTTGAAAAATATACGAAAAACGGACAAACACTACAACTTAAAAGCGTGTCTTTTCGAAATTAGTTTCTATAGAAACTAATTTCGAAAAGACACGCTACGATTGAATCGCGCCGAACATTGTTTTTTTTTCATGAGATTATCATTTTAGATGTAACGCTTGCTATTCAATTGCATATCTCTCGGGCGTTTAAGTTGGGGCAGTTATTTAAAGAGTGCCCAGATTCCAGTTTACGATTCCTCTCGCTTTATGTTTCGACTTTTCGATTCAATTCTTTCTTTAAAATCCTCTTTCAACTTGCCACTTGTTGAGAGAAGATTCTGCTGATTGAAATGTTAAATTAATTATTTAAAATTATTTCTTTTAGTTTTTGGGATGAAGTTGCTTTAAAAATTAAAAGCGTTTTCCTCTAATGTGATGTAAACATAACAAAGTTATTTGTTTTTTTTGTGAGTTATTATCAACATTGTTTGGTAGTTTTGGAATATGGGTTTTTCAAATAACTATTTTCTTGATATTGAACTAGCTACCCAGTGTAATTTGCAATACCTTCTAAATATTTTTTTTAAAGTTTGCTCCCTTGTTAAAAAGTTATTCCCAACGCTTGGAGATGATTTTGAGGATTGGTAAAGCGAATGTTTGTTTATAATTTTTTTGTTTTATGTTCAAAATCTGGATTTTTGATCACATTTAAATTTTTAACTTAAGAGACTTTTTTTTCTTTTAAATACAATATTTTTGCATTTTTACAAAAAAAAGATTAGCTGAATAATTACCTTCTTGCAGCTCAGCTTTTTATTACTACTATTAAAATTTAGAATTTTAAAACTTTCCCGATTTGAAAGTACACAAATAGTATCATTTATCAGGATTTTTCATAAAAAAAAACATTTAAAAAAAATTAACGTAAAAGTGCGGGAAGATTTAAAATTGATTGAAAAGAAAGGACACATGTCACGGAAAAAAAATTAATTATAGGTTGAAGTTCTGATGAAACATTTGTTTATTTTTCCTGCCCTCCTATATTGGACTCAAGTCTGGTCTAGGAAATATAAATTTTAATCAAAAGTCAGATCTTAATTTTAATTCCAGAATTCGAATTTCAATTTTAGTTTCTCATGATTCGGTTTCATATTATTCTTCCTTAACATTTCAAAATTTGGTTTCGATTTTAGTTCCTAAAACAGTCAGAACGGTGGATTTGGCATATATATTTAGCTGAATTCAGAGTCTGAATTTTCAATCCGAACTCGAAAATGTATATCTCAATCGGAACTTTAAATTTCATATCTAAATCCAAATTTTGAAAAAATTAATCATTTTCAAGTTTTGATTTTTTTTTGTTGTACATACATTTTCAATGCAGATGAATCCAAAATATTCAAAAGTGATTTCGTCACTCATCCATTAATGATCTGTAATTATATTTTTATTTAATCTGAAGTAATAATAATAACTCACCACAGTGAAAAATATACCGCATAGCTACAGGTTTGTTCAATGACAGTTAGAAATTGCTTTCGACCGGATTCGATTGGTAAATGACAGATCATTCAATCAATGTTTGGACGAAACAAGTCGAATCGGTTCTCAAATTTGAATTCAAATTTCTTAAAAAAATACTCAAAAAGATAAAAATAATTATTGTTCCCTTTCCCAAAAAAAATGAGTTTGGTGTTTCGAAAGAATTCATTATCTCAATACCTTCAAACTTTTTTCAACCCTCTTGAGAATGGTAGGCGTTTAAAAAAACATTGAGTTGAGTCATTTCATTAGCAAATCTCATTTAATAATACCATACTTAATGAAAATTATTTAGAAATTTGTTCTTGTTATTTTTATGTTACAATCTAGCAATTATTTACTATGAGAACCTTTCTTATAAAAAGAAGGATTTTTATATCAGTAAAAATAAGTAATTAAATTCAATCAAAATTTGTCAAAATAAAAACATATCAAAACAAAAAAAAATGTTTTTCTTTGTATATGATCCCCCTTTTAAAAAATCGATTAATATTTCAAAACACTCAAATAATCTCATGACACCAAAAACTTGAATATATATGTCAAGATTGATCGAAATCGTTTGAAATTGGTTCGGTTTTGTGATGAATTTCTAAGGGGAAAACCTTACAAATTCATCCTTTTTGCATCAAAAGAATTTTAAAATACAATCATTCATTCAAATTTAATGAAACCTGCCAACCAACATGAAAAATCATTAAACTATGTCAAAAAATGGTTTCGTATAAAGTTTGATAAAAATCACTTGAAAATTACTCAGGTTTAGGTACATAATTTGCTTTTTTTTGTATTGGAGACCCAGTCTCTGGGAAAAGGAAATTTCAGCAATTGAAAAGAAAAATTAAAAGAACCAAGAAACAGACAACAAACATAAATAAGAAAGAGTTACTGATTTCATATTTGGTTTGTGAGCACCTTAAGTTATTGCGTTAATAGTGAAATTTGTGGAATTTAAATACCTGAATAGAATTTTTCAATAAAAAGTTCTTGAATTTCATACTTTGGCAAATGTGGCTTATAAACGCTTCAAAATGTTAAGAAATTTAAAAATAAAAAAATCATAGAAACAAAATTGTCAACATATGAGTGAATCATACACAACACAATTACACAAAACATTCCTTAACAGACTAAGCTTGGGATGAATCAGAACATATTTATTTTAAGTGATCAGTAGTTCCACAAAACGATAGTTTGAAAATTGATAAAATAAATCTGTTCCATTTTTACAATGTTGTTTGTATTAAGAAAAACACTATAATGAAAATCAAGGGCCCTTAGAGCAATACTGATACAATCATTTCATAAATAATAAGTAGGTAATGTTTTTTCAATATAAATATTATGTGTATGTGTTTAGATAAATAAATAAAATGTTAACCGGTAATTTTAGCGACCTTGATAGGCAACTATTTCCCAGTAAAAAATGCTTCTTAAGCATCTAACTTAACGTGAAAGTTTCGTGTCACCTAAACAAGGGAGATTTTGTTGTCCCAACACGCTACGGTGACATGAAATCCGGAAATAAGGCTTCATAGGTATAGTTGATGAGTATTGACCGCTCCTCTCGGTTTGGTTTCTTCCCCAATAGCCGGTCGCATTTATGCTCCAGCATCACAAGATGATGCATGAAGATTATAATATGCCAACCCACGGTTTGACCTTGGCTCTGTAATGAATGGATAATTGAAGACTTATGCTCACGTGTCTCAGAACACTCTGCCCTATGTATAAGAGGTCTACATAGTTATGTAGTTATGTTTGTAGCCTCTTCCTGCATGCGAACTATTTAGCTATGGCGAGATGATGTGTGATGGCTTTTATTTCGAGAAGGAGTGAGAACCCAGGCATGCCTATTGGATTATGCATTGAGTGAGGCTAGGTCGTGGGGCCGGCTTCAAAATGCAGCTCAGATGAAGCTTTTCAACCGGGAGCCTATGGATTATGTACGATAGATTCAGGTATATCTACATGTTACTAAAGAGTGGTTCAATGAATCAAGTTACGATAAGAACAGGAAGAGCTGCAAATTCTGGATCTTAACAGTTACTTTCGATTCAAAACTATTTTTCTGAAGCTAGGATTAATTTCAAACCAGAGTTTTTATTCATACTAATTTTATAATGTTTTTAAACTTTATATGGAGCACTCTAGCGTTGCTCTCTTCGATTGCACAGGAACATGTCTTTATCCATGTACATACATCCACATCCATGTCTAGTACCGGCAACTGGGAAGCAATAGCTATTTCGTTCCGATATGATGTGTGAAATTTCATAACCTATCAAAATACGATACGATAATTCAATTTGCATTTAACGATGCATTTATTCTCGAGTGCAGCAGAGCTACCGCGTTACGTGCTGCAATAAACGTTTTGTTCGGTTTGAGTTTGGTTTTTTGCTGTTGTTCAAATAACTGTCCGGAAGGGGGAACTAAAAATAAATCGAATATCTATAGGCAAGTGGAAATTAGGAGAACTATATAGTGCTTTAGGACCCGGTGAGCACATTGATTGAAATAGGTTTTCTTTCAGCTTAAACTTTTCAAGCATAGCTTTGGGTGACTACACACATCTTGCATTGGCTGATACACTAGGTACAACTCATAATTAAAATCAACACAGGATGCCAAAATGAGTATTTGGATGCAACTCTTATTTCAAGTGTAGATGTCAAAGATAAATGTGGTAACCTTATGCACATCGCCACAAGTCAATGTAATCATAATGTAGGGGAGAGGCGAGCTATATGCGCATATTAAGGAAAGCACTCATTTTCTCCCATATTCCAATAGATAGGAGTCTGAAAACTATATACACATGAGCGGACATCTGTTTTATATACGTTAGAGCAATTTTTCTGTTAAAATCTCTAACAGTTTTTGTGAAAATAATTTTATAATAATAGAAGTCAAAATAGCCGATTTCCGAAACTGGCGGGCTAAATGCGCATATTTATGTTTTAAGTTATATTTCATTAATACTTGCAATATTTTGATATTATTTAATTGAAAGCTGTAGAAACGCATGTAGAGCATACGTCAAGGCTGAAATTTTGGTGAAATTTTTTACATCACTAATTCTTTTGCATGAACCATAGTTAGGTATGCCATATGGCCATATTTCATGGTAATATTTTGTTCATATCGTATTTATATCGGATCAGTATGAAGTTCTTCTTTTTTCGCTGTAAGATCGTGATTTGAGCGTAGATTTAATGTTTCAATGATAAAAAGTAAAAAATTTATAGGACTAATCTATTTTTCTTGATATAGGCATTTAACCTGCCTTGTTATGGGCATTCAGAACCTGTCTCTTATTCCAATATCTTATCATTTACAACTTTGCAAAAAGCTTCAATTCAATGTTGAATTTCCGATTTTCAAATGAATAAGGAAGAAAACCCATTAAAATTTTTGTTCACAGAATCTGTACGCACGAAAATTGAAGTTCAATATATTATAAGAAAACTGACAAAAATCTTGTTTGAATTTTTAAATTTTTCGACTTTATATAACAATTTAATTTCTTCATGCCATGTTTTAAAAGCATATTACCCTCAAACTGCACTGATTAGATATTATGAATCTCCAGCCATATCGTCAATCGGCTGTATGCGCATATTACCCAATATGCGCATTTAGGAACACTTCCCCCAAATCATTAAACCATAATGAAACTAATTAGCCATTTTTCTGACCATAGAAAAGCTATTAAGCATTGAATTGACTAACGCCATGTTGGTTGCAAAATCGAAGGGCACAAAATGACGCCATGTTGATAGATTCACAATGCAAGCATTTGAAAATATTTTTTCGGGCCTACTATTTCAAACACAGTTAACCTAAAATCTTTTTTTTTTTTTATAATTCTTTATTTGAAACGGCTCATACGTTTAAGTTTTAAGGAGCCACACTCGTTTTTTGTTTTTCACAATCATTTTCTTAGTCTAGCACTTTTTTTTAAAGAAAAAAGAAGATAGAAAGGGAAATATGAAAATAAAATAGGGTTATAGACGGAGATCGATAGCTTTTAGATAGAAGTAGATTTCGAACATGTAGTCCAAATCTAGCACAGCTAGCACGTCTCTCACTGGAACGTTAGGTGGTTTTCCTCGGGCCCGAAGGGAATCTATGAAAGTCGTTCTGGCGACAAGATGGACCTCACACGACCAAACAATATGCTCGATGTCGTGATAACCTTGGCCGCAACTGCACAAATTGCTGCCAGCAATACCCAAACGAAAGAGTACCGCGTCTAAGGGATAATGATTGGACATGAGACGGGAAAATATACGAATAAAATCCCGACTCAGGTCCAGCCTATTAAACCAGGGTTTGAGGCTTACCTTTGGGATAATCGAGTGAAGCCACCGACCCAACTCATCCTCGTCCCATTTGCGCTGCCAGTTGACAAGAGAGTTTCTTCGAACCAAAAAGTAAAATTCGTTGAAGACGATTTCACGCTGAAACGTGTCGCCTTCCATTGCCCCCACCTTTGCATGCGAGTCTGCTCTCTCATTGCCCACTATCGAACAATGTGAGGGGACCCAAACAAAGGTGACGACAAAGCATCGACTTGATAAAGCACTCAAAACATCCCGTATCTTCCCGAGGAAATACGGTGAGTGCTTTCCTGGTCTTATCGAACGGATAGCTTCAACAGAGCTGAGACTGTCAGTTACAATATAGTAATGTTCAACGGGTCGTGAGGCTACATTTTCTAGTGCCCAATAAATCGCTGCTAACTCCGCAATGTATACTGAGCATGGAGATTGAAGACAGTACGAAGCACTAGTAATCTGGTTGAACACTCCAAATCCCGTTGATTCTTCGATAAGGGACCCGTCGGTAAAGTACATTTTGTCAGCATCGACGTGTCTATATTTAGCATCGAAAATTCTTGGAATCATAAGTGGACGATGCGAATCAGGGATTCCACGAATTTCTTGCTGCATAGACAAATCAAACTGGACAGAAGAGTTGTCGTAGTTTGGGATGTAAACACGAGTTGGAGAATACAAAGAAGGATTTACCTGCATGGACATGAAGACATGGTATATAGACATAAATCTGGTTTGAAGATTTTGCTCAAGTAGCCTTTCAAAATTAGCGATCACCAATGGATTCATGACCTCACATCTGGTGAGGAACCGGAGTGATAATAAGCTGAATCGATCTTTTAATGGGAGTATGCCTGCCAAAACTTCAAGGCTCATGTTATGCGTTGAGGGCATGCAACCCAAAGCAATGCGGAGGCAACGATATTGAATACGTTCGAGTTTTATCAGGTGTGTTTTGGCAGCCGATTGGAAACAAAAACTGCCATACTCCATCACTGAGAGAACAGTGGTTCTATATAACCTTATTAAATCTTCCGGATGAGCTCCCCACCAGGTGCCGGTAATTGAACGTAGAAAATTGATTCTTTGCTGGCATTTTCCTTTCAGATACTCAATGTGAGCTCGCCAAGTGCCTTTGGAATCAAACCAAACTCCAAGATACTTGAAACATCTCGATTGAGTGATCGTTCTGCCTAGGAGTTGAAGCTTAGGTTGAGCAGGTCGGCGTTTCTTGGAGAAAACAACCATCTCCGTTTTCTGTGGGGAAAACTCAATCCCAAGTCCCAACGCCCAGGAAGATAATCTGTCTAAAGTATCTTGTAAAGGTCTGTGCAGATGCGACTCAGTAGATCCTGTGACAGACACCACGCTGTCATCTGCAAGTTGTCTTAGAGTGCAGCCTTCAGAGAGACAACAATCGATGTCACTTACGTAAAAGTTGTACAAAAGTGGGCTCAAACATGAACCCTGCGGGAGGCCCATGTAAGAGGTTCTTCTGATTGCAATATCTCCGTGAGCAAAGTTCAGATGTTTCTCACAAAGCAAGCTGTATAAGATGTTGTTCAAAAGAGGAGGCAGACCCCGGGAGTGCAACTTGTCTGCCAAAACCTCTATTGAAACTGCATCAAAAGCTCCCTTTATGTCTAGAAACACTGAAGCCATTTGCTCACGTTTCGCGTACGCCATTTGTATCTCTGAAGACAGCAAAGCCAGGCAATCGTTTGTCCCTTTGCCCCTGCGAAACCCAAATTGAGTATCTGAAAGGAGACCATTTGTTTCCACCCACTTATCCAAACGGAACAAAATCATTTTCTCCATCAATTTCCGAATGCAAGACAACATCGCTATTGGTCGGTACGAATTAAAATCGGACGCAGGTTTCCCAGGCTTTTGAATAGCAATAACTCTCACTTGTCTCCAATCTTCGGGAACAATGTTAAGCTCCAAGAATTGATTAAATAAATTCAACAAGCGAAATTTGGCAGCATCCGGAAGGTTTTTCAACAAGTTGAATTTTATTTTATCAACTCCCGGAGCTGAATTGTTACAAGAAAGGAGAGCAAGTGAGAATTCCACCATTGAAAAGCTAGAATCCAGATCGCATCTATTCGGAGGCACACTTCGGACAATTTTTTGCACAGGTGTGGAATCTGGACAGATTTTCCGTGCGAAATTGAAAATCCATTTATGCGAATGTTCTTCACTTTCGTTCGTGGAAGAACGATTACGCATGCTCCGTGCCACATTCCACAAAGTGCCTAAGGACGTTTCCCGCGACAAACCTTCAACAAAATTTCGCCAATGCGCACGTTTTTTCCCCTTGATTAGGTTTTTGAATTGCTGCTCAAGAGAAAAATACGTGTTGAAATTATCAAGGGTACCGTGTTTCCGAAATATTTTGAAAGCATTCGATTTGTCCACGTATAGTTTAGTACATTGACTATCCCACCATGGATTGGGAGGCCTTCGACGAACAGATGGATCTGGGATGGGTTTCGTTTGAGATTGAACTGCACTTTCATAAATCAAGCGAGCAAGAAAGGTATATTCCTCCATCGGAGGTAAAATATCAACGGAATGGATGGCTGAGACAATTGTGTCTGAGTACTTTTTCCAGTCGATGTGTCTAGTGAGGTCATATGCTATATTTGTTGAGTTTGAAGAGTTGACTCCATTGGTGATTGTAATTTTGATAGGCAAGTGGTCACTACCATTGGGATCAGGAATTACCTTCCACTGGCAATCCAATGATAGTGAGTTTGAGCAGAGTGAGAGGTCAATTGCACTTGGTCTTGCAGGAGGTTTGGGTACTCGTGTTTTTTCACCCGTGTTCAAAATTGTTAAATTGAAACTGTCACAAATGTCATAGATAAGAGAAGAACGACTATCGTCAATTTGTTCTCCCCAGACAGTTCCATGAGAATTGAAGTCACCCAGGATCAACCTTGGCTCAGGGAGCACTGAGCACAGGTCCTCTAGGTGACTTCGATCCACTGCAACTCTCTGAGGCCAGTACAAACTGACAATGCTTAAGTCCTTACCTCTTATAGTTGTATGACAAGCAACAGCTTCAATTCCGCCTGATAATGGAAGGTGAATTCTATAAAAGGAGTGGCGCTTATTGATCCCCAAAAGCACCCCTCCGTAAGAATCGTCACGATCCAGACGGATGATATTAAAATCGTGGAAAGAGATGATAGAATGAGAAGCAAGCCAAGTTTCGGATAACGCAAAAATATCGCAATTTGTTTCATGAAGAAGAAATTTGAACGGATCCAATTTAGGGATTATACTACGACAATTCCACTGTAGAACAGTGATATCTCCGACCTCTCGGCTTAAATTAGCCATCGAGAGAGATAAACACTGAAAGAAGGGGCCAAGTTTGCATCAATTGCTTTAAAAATGTCTTTACTACAGGAAGCAACGCGGAAACGATGCCTCTTATCGATTCAGATACGTTGAAGAACGATAATATTCCATTTAAGATGTCGCTCAACTTAAAAATTCCCGATTGAGTTGATGGCTCAGCCGAAACTGTGTTAGATTTTGGGGGTTCCGAAGTCTCCGCTGGTTTTGGTTTATTTCGGGTAACAAAATTAATGGGAAATCCTGGCGGAATTGATTTTTCTTTTCCCGAAGTAGATGGTTTTTGTCCATCATCGATTGAAGAGCTAAATGTAGGAATTTTTTTTGGAATTTGCCGGTTCTTCGGAGCTGGTTTAGAACGTTTTCGAGAGTTCGCAACAAAAACAATAGGATGTTCTTCATCAGTCGTGTCAGTATCTCCATTGTCAACTGGCAGCACTGAGAAAATGTTACTTATCGGAGGCTGAATCGGGGGAGAAGCGCTCTTTAAAATAGCGGCGTAAGAGCGATTGGATCGTTCTTTCAAAGAGCGCCTCTCCTTATCCCAGCGACTCTTAAATGCCTCGCACACAGAGATATCATGAGGAGAGCCCCCGCAATAGATACATTTCTGCTCTATTGCTGAGCACGCTCCTTCCTCATGATCCTCTCCGCAACGAGAGCACCGTGCTTTATTGCAACAATGGGACTCGGTATGGCCCAATTTGATGCACCTTTTGCAACTCATTGGGCGAGGCACAAAGAGTCGCACAGGAAGCCTCAACATTCCGTCAATCAAGACGTAGTGAGGGAGGGCGGTTCCCGCGAAGGTAACACGAAATGAGGCTGAAGGCGAATACCCTTTAACTCCATTTATGACGTTGGCAGTTTTAAGTTGACGACAATCCAAGATTTCGACCGAAGCCGAATCAAGGCCTTTAAACTTACCAACGCCCTTGGATTTAATGTAGTCTTCCTCCAGACTCATTTCCGTTATCACGCCCTCGATCTCTACGTTTCGAGACGGAATGAAAATGTTGTACTCTAGCCTAAAGAAATTGCTGACAACAATTTCATTGGCAGCTTTCCGGTCAGCCACAACAACGCGCAACTTGTCTGGTCGCACCTTAGTTATGCTGGTCACGGAGGTCCATCTCGCCAGATCTTTAGTTATCTGAATCAAATTAAGTCGTTTTCCACCGGTTTTGGGCCGGATGAAAACCACCCAAGGCCCATTGAAAGTTGAACCATCTGTGTAGGTTCGGAGCCGGGTGGGTCTACTATTAACTGTGGGTGATATAAGATTATCCTCCATCAGAGCATGGGAAGCATTTGATGGACCAGCAACAGCCGATTCCTCCAAATACTCCTCATCCTCGTAGGTGACACTTTCGTCATCCACAGTTAACGGGTAAAGCCCCCCGCCTTCGCTCATATTTTCCAACGGGGACACGAATGCCTTCCGTGTGGAAAATATAAGCAAAGCTTACAACTGTTGAAATCAACTAAAGGGAAAAAGATAGAGGAGAAAAAGATAAAAAAGAATAAAAAGAACTCACAGTTATTTTTTTTAGACTTAAGCGAGTGTTTTTCTTCAGTTTCGGCACCGGCTCTACCACGTTGTCGTCCTTCGTTGGTTGAAGGTGGCGACGATCAATCAATTGCTGGGTCCTCCCTGTATCCCGATTACGGCAATCAGAACCAGAATCCTCGGTACGCCCTCCTCGGTATGCAAACCCGTATGTTCAGAGCGAACAAAGAGCACCCTTTTGATGATGATGATGATGGCCTTGGCGATGTTGGTGACAATGGCGAAAAACAATCCGCAGCTTCCGACCAAATTGGCGACTGCACCCTCGCACCGGTTGTTTGTTGGCGGTGTACGGCAATTGACAACCGTACCAGCAGGAAAAACTCTGTGGCAAACTGCAGGAAAACCACCGTTCGTGGCAAATTCAGCCAAATTTCGATTTTGCGATAGAAAAAATTCACTTCGAGACGGTCGTGAAAAAATGACATCCGCACTAGTCGAGCTACTTGGATGGAATGAACCTAAAATCTTGACTGGCAGTAGAAAAGATGCTCATAATATGGTTACACAGCAAAAAAAATGTAACGATAGCCGATGTTATTTCTGTGATCGACGTATTATTCACGATTTTCGCTAGAATATTACATCAAAATGATGTTCATAACGAGAACAGGTCATGAAGTGTAATATCAAAAACTTCTATGTAATATTGCATCAAGTAGCCAATGTTATTTTCAATTGACGTTCAAAATTTTATCAATATCAAAAATTGTAAAACGAATTGCGGGGCTCAGGAGGATTTGTTCTGCTGGTAAGTACAATAAAAATTCTTTAAAATTGTTAGCAAAACCACATCTCCGAACTAAATCTCATATTTTTTTGTTTTTAGGCTATTGGCCCAAATCGCTAGTCCCAAACAGATTCGAAGCTTTTAAACATCCGGATATGAAGATAAGTATTTTGTTTTGTTCATCCTACTAGTAATTTAAAAAAAAATCCTTACAGAAATTATCAGTTTGGTTTGCAAACACACGAAATCAGTCATCCAAAGGATACGAATGAGAATGAAGCTTCAAGAGTATACATTTTCTGATGGATAAAACGCTGACCAAAACATAATTGAGTGTCTAATCATTCTTCCATTGTCGCGCATGAGACTGAAATTCGAGATTTGTTTTAAAAAAGATGCCGATCATCTAGAAAATTCTAAGAACTTAGAAAGTTTCAAAGCAGACGAAGAGAATTCGTGTTCTGAACGTATATTCCTTTTCAGAAGGTTAATTGACCTTTTCAAGAAAGCCCTTTCTTCCGGACAGCTCAAGAAGAAAACTTCTCTTTTAAGATTAAGATAATATTGTCCAGAGAATGTAGATGATAGTTTTACTTATGTATATTGATAGGCTCGAGGATTCTCAAGAGAAAAATAATGTATGCAAGTATTTAACTTTAACCATCAATATGATAATAATAAATGACAAATCATCAATTAAAAGTTGATTGATCAGTGTAAATAATTATGATTTACTTTTCATATCTCTGTGCGCATAGATACAAACCTAAATCTGAACTTTGAGGCTTAAATTTGAATCCTGTTTCGAATCAAACACGAATCAATAACAAATTATACGAAAAAGTCATGGAAGATCTAAATAATAACCACTTGCATCGAAAGCCGCATATTTTTTGTATGCCCGAATCCGTCTAAAACGTTACATTTATTTCGTATAGTTTCTGTGAATCTAATGTGGGCAAAAGCTTGTACATCAAAATGATGTTATATTAGGTACCACGAGTTTCCAGGTATTCGAATCCCCGCAGCCACTACTGCGTGAGGATTCTCACCCCCCCCCCCGTTCGTAGTTTCATTTACTTCAAACACTTTTGAGGATGTTGACGACGCAAGTGACGTTCGGTACGATTTTAGAAACTGCGACTTTAACGAACTCGACTTTATCATACAGCAAGAAAATTGGATCTCCATCCTTGATCCCAGCACGCTTGATGTTGATTCGGCAACTGAGGTTTTTTACTCACGTATTAACGATATTCTGAGTAGAAACGTATCAGCGCGTGCCCGTCATAACCCCAAAAAATTTGAATGGTGGAATCGTGAGCTATCGAATTTAAAAAACCGCCTGAGGAAAGCTATAAAAATTTATAGAGGCAACCCCACCGACATCGCTAAGCAAAACCTTAGGGCAACTGAGATGGATTATATGAAACAAAAAGATAGCAGCTACCGTAGTTACTTAGCCGATTTACAACGGAAATTTAAAACCGATCCCTCTTCGTTCTGGAGCTATGTAAAAAACAAAAGAGGTAATTCAGGACTTCCGTTGAATCTTTCGTATCTCAATCGTCAATCAACGAACACGATAGAAGCAGTTCAACTGTGCACGGATTTTTTTTTTTTTTTAAACTACTTTCGTAAAGCACAAGGATACCAGAAGTACTCAACACTTGGCGACAGTGAACTCGTTCAACATCAGCATTCCCGAAATAAGAGTCACTCCTAATGATGTTAGGAAGGCGCTAGTAGAAATCAACGAGCGTAAGGGAGCAGGCCCAGATGGTCTGCCCCCGATTTTCATCAAGCGATGTTGTGACTCTCTGGCACTTCCGGTAAGCATGATATTTAACAAGTCCCTGGAGACATCTACCTTCCCTAAACTCTGGAAAACTGCTGCAATCACTCCTATTCACAAATCTGGGAACATACATCTCGCAGAGAATTACAGGGGTATCTCTATATTGAATTGCTTGGCAAAGGTTTTCGAACTCTTGGTATTCAACGTAATGAGCACTGTTTCTTCACACATTATCGCAGAATGTCAGCACGGTTTTCGCAAAAAGAGGTCAACCTTATCAAATTTGATGGTGTATGTTCCCTTCGTCAGCACCTGTCTTGCAAATAAAAAGCAAGTGGATGCAATATACATAGATTTTGCTAAGGCGTTCGATCGGCTTCCCCACAACCTCTTAATCGACAAACTTGATAGAATGGGTTTCCCAACTTGGTTGGTTAAATGGCTCGAGTCATATCTTCGAGGCAGAATTGCTTTCGTCAGACAAGGCCACATCAAATCCCAACATTTTACTGTCCCTTCTGGGGTCCCCCAAGGTAGCCATCTAGGTCCTCTCCTGTTTAACCTAATCATGAACGACCTTTGTCAATTAATTGGCTCTGAATTAGTGTTTTATGCAGACGATCTGAAAATGTACCGCTCAATTACGCATTACTCAGACTGTTTGCTTCTTCAGCGAGATCTCGATAATCTAATGCTCTGGTGCCAAATGAATGCGATGGAAGTCAACCTAAAAAAATGTAAGATTCTTACGTTCACCAGAAGCAGGGTTGAGATTACCCATCTGTACACAGCCGTTAGCGTCTCTCTTGAAAAAGTTGAGTCTATTAGGGATCTTGGTGTGATTATGGATAAATCTCTGACATTCAAGGAGCATTTAGCTGTAACCGTGGCCAAAGCAAAAACTGTGCTGGGATTTCTGGTAAGGAACACCAAAGGATTCAGTGACATTACCACTCTCAAAGCATTATACTGCTCACTAGTTCGTAGCGGTTTGGAGTACAATATCCAAATATGGGCACCTAACTCAATTGGAGGGCTTAAACTACTTGAGTCAGTTCAGAAGCGGTTCCTGCGATACGCGCTTCCAAATTTACCATGGAATGAACCCCAGCGACTTCCCTCATACCATGACCGATGTGGAATCTTGAATATCGAACCAATCGGCTCACGTGCTGTGCTACTTCGTCGTTTGTTTATTTTTGACGTCATATCCGGGAACATAGATAGTGCCAGTCTCACCGAAATGATACCATATCATGTCCCATCTCGTTCCCTAAGAAACTTCGAGCTGCTAAGATTGAACAATTATGGAAGAAATGAATTTTATAACCCATTTGACATCTCTTGTAGATTGTTTAACCAAGTGTATGTGTATTTTGATTTTAATATAAGTAAGGATAGTTTTAAGCGTAGTTTAAGTAACCAGTCTGTATGATATTGAGTTATCGAAGACCGTGAACAATAAATAAATAAATAAAAATTTGCGACTCAAGTTATGTGCACGTTTTTGATTTAATATCACAATTCTATTTTTGCTGTGTGAAACATTGGTGTTTTGGCTATTAATTTTACCAGATCATATCTCAATAATGCAATTATCATTCGTAAACCATTATGGATGCTGGAAAAAAATAAAAAAAAAAACTCCAAGAACTCACAGAATCGAAAAAAAAACCAATTGGTAACATGTTTAATAAAAGCTTTTTAAAAGCTTTGGTGATCAACATTGATGACCAACAATGATTGGTCATGATGACGTTTCCAGGATAGGGCTTTTTTAGAGTTCAGGTGATGTTATAGAATACGCTTTAGCTTTTTAGTGCTATAGTCCAAACGAAATTTTGCTGACCATAATAAAGCTAAAATTGTTGCTTGGGTATTGTCAGTTGCCATTTAATGTATATTCTACTCTTATTCAATCGGAGGTTGAACTGCCTTTAAAACCTATTCTTGTTGATATAAAATGTGATAGAATTAGTTATAACACAATAATTAACTTGACTAAACAAACACTTTTTTGCAAACAAAGTCATTCTAAATGTTGTTTGCTTTTCTATCTGCGAGTGTTTTAATCATTTCCAAGAAAAATTATAAGTATGAATTTTGAATCATGATATAAATATTCAGGAAACATTTAAAATCAATTGTAAAAAAAATATTTGGTTCCCTTCAAACCGAACAACGAGCAGCACTTGATACATAATTTATCAAAACATATTAAATCATTGCAAATTTAGCGCTGAAATTCGTTCTTCACCACATGATCATAGATAATTCACATATTAATTTCAGTACGCACCAAACCCTTTTGACCACCACCCGTGTGTTGTCATTAATTAATCAATTAGTACAAGAGGACGATAAATCAAGTATAATTGCAATTACGATTATCGCCCAGCTCCTAGCTAGTAGCAAGCAGGCAGCAGCAGCAATATGAGCATTATCAAAGCCCATCTCTCTTATAGAGATGCTGCTCAGTTCAAGCCCCTTTAGCTTCGATTCGAGACGAGAGGCGAAGAAAGTCATCTTGGTGTGGACTTCTTGTTTGTCCACCCCCACGTGTACACTTACAATCACACATACACATACGGTCCCTCATTCATGCATTTATGGCGACAAATTATATCGTTTCGTCCTGCTGGCTGACAGAAATCGCTCGACAGAGTCCTGTCGCCGTCATCTGTGTCGGTTTCCTAGAGTGTTTCAACATCTTCGAGACCTATGGCGTAGGCCCGATTCTCTTTTAGTCCAAATGAAGTATCCTAACCTAGAAACCGGATGTTGAATGAAAAGGTATGACGACGGGAAGTACCATTTTACGGTCTGGTCTCACATGCATGGCGCTGCTGATGTTGATGCTGATGATGATGATGACTATAATGACGACCACATCCTATCACGGCTCAAGTTGTCATGTTGCAAATCACAAACGGATTCCATTTATGTGTTTTAGTACCTATAGGTATCCATAGTATAACTCGTAAAGACATGGGAAAAGGCATGTAAAATCAGTTCCATCCTGTTTCTCGGATTGTCTGCGTGTCTCCGGGAAAAGGAAACGATTAGCATTCGAAGGTGTCGTTGAAGGAAATGTTTAGCAGCAGCAACAACAACAGCTCATTTCCCGGAGACGAAAATCAAGAGACTTGTGGTCGTGTCAATGAAATATTGATAAAAAAAAACGGGTAGAACTCAACGATGTGTACCAATTGATTCCGGTTTATTTTTATTTTATTTAACGACCATTTAACAGCTTAGGTCATTCTGGTGATAATTTTTGCTTCTGGTTTAAGATTTTTGCTTTCGTACTAATGCATGAAAAACAGAGCGGTAGGGGGAAGTGTCCCTAAATGCGCATGTTGGGTAATATGCGTATACAGCCGATTGACGATGGCTGGAGATTCAACGTATCTAATCAGTGCAGTTTGAGGGTAATACGCTTTTGACACATGGCATAAAAAATTTAATGGTTATATAGAGCAAAAAAAATTTTAATATTCAAACAAGATTTTTGTCGGTTTTGTTAAAATATATTGAACTTTAACTATCGTGCGTATAGATTCCGTGAACAAAAATGTTAATGGGTTTTCTTTCTTATTCATCTGGAAATCGGAAATTCAACAAATTGAAGCTTTTGGCAAAGTTGTAAATGATAAGATATTGGGATAAGAGACAGGTTCTGCATGCCCATGTCGGTCAGGTTAAATGCCAATATCAAGAAAAAATAGATTAGTCTTATACATTTTTTACTTTTTATCAATGAAATATTAAATATACGCTCAAATCACGATCTTATAGCGAAAAAAGAAGATCTTCAAACTGATCCGATAAAAATACGATATGAACAAAATATTAACATGAAATATGGTCATATGGCATACCTAACTATGTTTCATGCAAAAAAACTAGTGATTTCAAAAATTTCACCAAAATTGACGTATGCCTAACATCCGTTTCCACCATTTTCAATTAAATGATATCAAAATACGGTAAGTGCAAATTAAATATAACTAAACACATAAATTTGCGCATTTAGCCCCCCGGAAATCGGCTATTTTGACTACTTTTATTATAAAATTGTTTTCACAAAAACTGTAAGAGATTTTAAACATAAAAATGCTCAGAAAATGAGTGCTTTCCTTTTTCCTTATTATGCGCATTTAGCCCGCCTCTCCCCTAATGGAATATTTAGCTTAGTTTAGCTTAGCTTGATTGATCGATCATATCCACCTTAAAACATTGAAATCGAAATGCTCATCAACAGATTTCATAATGTCCTTCCATTCTGTGATTAATCGAGGCCATCAATTTAGCACAAAGTCCAAAAGAATGGTGCTTGGGATAAGCAGCCATTCTCATTGTACAAAACTGATTGTCCCCATTTTTTTTTAATTATTTATAACGGCGCCGGCCACGTCCAAGTAGTCAATGGGGGACAATGAAGGAATGTTAGTATGATACTCTTTAGATTCAACTAGCAACCTCTTGCTTCTGCATACTCCAAAATAATTTTGAAATAGTCAGAAGAAGAGATGAGTTAGTATCACCAACTTTGAATCAGGATTTATTTTGGTAAATAGTGCGATCATGTGTTTCCTACACATCCTATGCTCCTAGACGTTTTCTAGAAAAGTCCTACAGGCATTCGATAAACGTCTTATAAAAATGGACCGAGTCAAGTATTGAAGGCAAATTATTACCATCTATATTCCTTTCTACTCTTTCCTAGCCGTGATCTATTTAAGCCATTATATTTTAATACTTTTCATGATTATTGCCATTTTGAAAATTCTTTGTTCTCTCTTGCTCCATAAATTTTAAAACCTAGCATTTGGAGCTTTATTGCTTAAAAAGCACAAACTATTGTTTTAAATAATTGAAAGGTATTTTTAAATAGATGTCACATTCGATTTTTTTTTCTCCGTTTTTGACCAATTCAAGTGTAACTATCAGCTTTTTCAATATTTTTTATTTACATGCATTGTATTTCAATAAACATTTTCAAACCAATTATATTCTTTTTTGTTTGTTACATTGCTATATATGCTCTCCAAATGAACATACATACATATGTATCTACACATGAAAAATTATCGTATATTCGTTTACATTTCCATTTAGATGTTTGAGTCACTAGCTCTTTACATAAGATGAATTGATATTATAATCGTTTTTTTTTTCATTTCTTAAGACTTCACGATCCCGACTTCATGCTGGTTTCCCGGTTTGGATTGAATGTATAAGCAAATATCATAACACGCATTGGATCAACGATTGAACTTTTTTAATTAAAATGAAAAAATATGTTTCTATGAGTGAACAAACAATTTGCACGCGACATCACGAAGAACAAGCATATGAAAATTTAAATATTTATATTAACATCAATTTTCATCTTACACAGTTGGATTCAACAAAATATATATCGAAAAAGTTTCTGTTATGCTCTTGTGCAATACCTATTTAATTTTCTGGTAAGTATACTTAAATATAGCAATTGAATTCCTAACTACAACCTCCTCACAATTGCAACCATCACCTATAAGTGAATATGAGAGAGTTAACGAACAGTTTCGTTAAAAAAAATCATCTTTCTGATTACTCTGATTACTCTTCTGATCTCTCATTTTTTAAAAATTTTAACTCCAGCAAATGTTCCAACCAAATGGAAAAGAGGTAACTATTCGGCTTATAACAGTATTCTCTAATAGTATTCTAATACCTTGGTAATATTTTTATGAGCCGTTTAGCTTACGGCTAATAAAAATATCTGCTGATCAAATTCCTAGATTCTAAAATTTAAAATAGGGACTAAAGCCTCCAAAAAAGTTAAACTCCATTACCAAAATTGGAAATGTTCAATCCTCACGTAAATGTTCAGAAGAAAATACAGTCGCCTCAACGACTCTAGATTTATAGCACGCACCGGTTGTTATCCACCTCTATGAAAATTCTTGTGCTATACTCCTTTTTAATCAACTAGGCAGAGCCAGTTTCTTCCATAATGCACACTGTAATCTTAAGTTTCACTTATTGTACAGCAATGTTTATTTTGAAACTTCATATTTATACGACAGTCGAATCACTGACCGACCATACTGACTGGAGTCTCGATTTCGTTTGTTGGATAATTTTTCCAACAGTACGCAATATCGATTCCAGAGTGCGCATCGATTGATTTGAAGAAATGCTATCCCAGTTAGAAAGTGCCACCCAACTTTCGAAAAAAAACAGGCAATTCAGACGATAAAATCGTGCTAAACAGGTACCGTAAACTGGGGGAACTTTGATCACTTTTTACATTCATTTTTGAATATTTTGGAAGGGGTTGCTTTTTCGTAATACCTAAAAGCTTTAAAACCCTTACTGAGGTGAGGAGTATCAAACATGATCATTGATTGCAGTGAATTCAAACGACATTTGTGGTCATAATTAAATGTTTGTTACAAAACCAGATTTCGAGTTTCGGGGTAACTTTGATCACTTTGGTTTAAACGTATCTCAACATCTTCAAATTTATTGTTTTGATGCCATTTAGCACAGAAGGCTCAAAATATAAATAACAGTATTTTTTGTTTGGACTCGATTGAATTTTTCAACGTTTTCTTTCAAAGACAAATACTCAAAAGATGGACAATGTTGCTGCATACATTTAGGGGCAAAAATTATAAACATTTCTTTATATTTTTTGGCCTCAAAAACAAATGAAATTTTATCTTCATGCGATTCCCTGAGTCCTCGCACTGTTCCTATGTTCTTTTTTTTCTTCAAACTTAATAATTTGATAGGGTTTTTAGCCATTTTTTCTATACGAGCCTTTTCATGGAAAATGACCGATTTTTTTTTTCAATATCCAAAAATTATCATCAAATGACCATAAAAAATAACACTTTAACTAAACCCAAACCAAGAAAAAAGTGGAACTTTCACATTTGACAACCCATTTGCTTCTAAATGCTTAAATTTGATCAGGAGAGATGTTTGTTTGTGAGCCTTCAAAAACCAAGATATTTTAAGATTTTTAAATTACAATTGAAGTAATGTAAATAATCTTCTAATAAAAACCCAATTTAGCTTATTTGTAACTTAATTTATAGGCTTTCAAACGTAGTAAACAGTTTTCTGATATTTTAACTTTAAACTTAGTTAATGATGATTATCTGCAAAAATTTCATGTTGATCAAAGTTACCCCGCTGATCAAAGTTCCCCCAGTTTACGGTACATTTTTCCTACAGGGCATTTGTATCGAAAAAATGGTAGGTTCTTTTTTAATCGATACTGTAGCAATCATTGAAAGTTGTTTTTTTAGAATTATTCTCAATATCACCGAACAGCAAACATAAATTAGAAGACTTTAAGAATAGGGGAGAGTGGGGATACTTGATCCCTTTTGCTTATTTTCACCATATCATTTTGGAAAAATTTAGCAACTCGCCGTCTTTGACATTTTCTGACAGCTTGTAACTTCAAGTTTCTATGCTCCAAAAATTGGAATGATACTTGAACCCGTTGATGAACTAGAAGCATTTTCGTGGGAGTAAAAAAATTGCGATTTTTCTGAAATTAGAGGAGACATGATCCCCTAATGAAGGAGACTTGATCTTTTATTCAGGAAGCCCTAATCCTTGTAAAGCTTAGTTCTTTTAGAAATGGGACAGTTACGAATGCCTGTATCTAAAAAACCATTCGGTTGAACGAAATACTTTCTATGAAGAAAAATAAGGTAATGTTATGATCTTTCATGAAAAAATTTGAAAAAAAATATTTACCGTTTTTTGTTAAAGAAATTTCTACTTTATTCTTGCTTTCTCCCATTGGCCGGCGCACACTTTTTTCAGTCATGGTATTGATCAGTTTCTCCAACTTACACTTCGAAAAATCTATATTTTAGGTGGCTTCACCCTCCTTCTTCAATTTCTGATACTTTTTGGTCCAATACTTCTCTGGAAACTGGAAACTGGAAGCATTTTAGTAAATACAGTTGTTTCGAAATGAACAAATTTGATTATTTTTGACCACATTTTTGAACGTTTTTTTTTCGGTACCGGTTTTACAGCTTAAGAGCTTTGGAACTATCAAAAAATGGTTGTTTGAGGCTGGATTTCAATGAGTCATCACTAGGCAACACTTTCAGCTTATCGGAGAAAATTGTTTTGGACATTTCAGCGATCTACCCTTAATTTTTCGTTTATTGAAAATTAAAAATGCTGGTATGAGACTTGACTTCCTTTATGATCCTTAACCGTTGTTGCCGATCATGTGCTTCTCTCCAATGCTTGATTTGAACTTTGTGGACATTATTGACAGTGTTTGCATACTTATCCACCACAAGAACTCAGTAATTCTTTGAATAATCAACGGTTTTGTCAGCTATCAATTTGATAATGACGTATTTTCAAGGAAACTGTGCAAAATTATTTTTTTCTTTTTCTCTTGCATCGTACATATCTCAAAAACGCGTAAATTTTAAATTTTGAAAAAAATAGGTCGGATAGTACTTTTTACAGGCAACAAAATGCTGTCAAAATTTTCAATATCAAATAACTAGTTAACGAGCTATTAGCAAATGAAAGTGTCCCATTTCTAAAAGAACTAAGCTTTATAAAAATCAAACAAAACCCCAATATAGAATGTTAATTGACTATTTTGGTCATGTTTGTTCTCATTTCACAACTTATAGCAGACATGAGAAGAAAATTCTATAACTTTGTCTCAACGCTAATAATATTGCATACTTAAAGGCGCTATTTTTTATAATTAGGAGAAAATTAATTATTTTTGCACTTTTCTTCAGACAATTGTTTGATAAATATTAGTTTTTGGATAAGTATTAGTAATTTCGTAATCAGCTATCATTACGATCAATTCAGAAGAAGAATATCCGTTTGGAAGCCAATTGTACCCAACTCTAGGGGATCAATTGTACCCATAATCAACATTTTAGAAAACTTTTTCTGAAAAAAGTTGAGAGTTTTCCATTGCTTTGAAAATATGGCATTATGAAGTTCATTTTACGCTCGAACGATTGATACATTGGAACATATATTTTTTTCATAATTTTCCCATGTAAGGAACATTTTAAAGTGATGAAAAAAGATCTTCAAGTTACATTTTGTGAAATTTTTCACACAAAGTTCAATAACTCAGACAATTAGACAGACAGTTTCGAGATATAGCTAAGGAATCAAGTATCCCCAGGGATCAAGTATCCTCATTCTCCCCTACTTAGCTGAAAGATCCTTAGCGCCTTAGCTGCTATAGAAAGCTACAGTTGTAAGTTCCGCTTCCCATAATTGGTCACTTTTTCCTAACGTGTTAATGGAATATTTAATACAAAAACTTTTCTTAATCAAAACTGTAATTTTTTGTTTACACAATGGCGGTATTGATCAGTTTTTCCAACTTATATTTCGTCTAATTTGCTTGGCTGAATCCTCCTTCTTCAATTTTGTTACTTTTCGATCTTACTTCCTATCTTTTAAAAGAAACTGAGGGAAATTTAGTGGATACAGCTGTTTCAAAATTAACAAAACTTGATTGTTTTGAAGCCAGTTAAAAGCGTTTATAATGGAATTTCTGCTGGGCAAGTTGAACCTTTTTGGTCTTGTCCGTCTTAGGATAACCATAAATAAAATAAAAAAAAATCTGCTGACAAAATCTGACAGTAACGAAATATAACCATCATGAAATTGAACTTAAAGTATAGATCGTAGGTTGGAAAGGGTACATTCAAAATTAATGTTTTAAAAGGCTTTTAAGTAAAGCAACGAAAACCAAAGTTAGTTTTTTGTTTATTAAAACTTAAAAAATTTGGTATGAGCCTTGACTTCCCTGATAACCCTCGACATTCGTTGCCGATTATGTGCTTCATTCCAATGCTTGATTTGAACTTTGTGGACATTTTTTTGAATAATCAATGGGGTTTTCAGATATCAATTTGATAATGATGGATTTTTGAAGAATCTGTGTTAAATTATGTTTGTCTTTTTTTTTTTCTTGCATTGTAAATATCTAAAAAACACGTACATATATTTTGACTTTTGAAAAAAAAAAGTTCGGATAGTTCTTTTAAGGGGGGGAGGGAGGGGGGGGGGGGGTAGGGTCTAACGGGTAAAAATCACCATTTTCACGATTTTTTTCTAGAGCTATCGTTCAAACAATTGTATTCAAATTTTTTGCATTATACAAAGCATTGTTAAAAGAACATTTAGGTACTAATTTTTTCGTAGAAAAGTATTTAAAAATGAGCCGGTGACGGAGCACTTTCGAGGATGCCTTTTAGAAAACAGGATTTGCGGTGGACACTATATCTCAGCACAGAATCATCTGAAGTCAAAAAATCAGAGCAAAATATTTTTAATAGATGTTTTTCTGAACCCCAACGTTTTTATTTGACTTAAAAATTTGTTTATGAAATTTTTGTGGCTGTTTGAAGTAAAAACTACGATTTTTCACGAAAAAATCCGCCATTTTTTATCTGTAAAATCTCCCCAAAGTAAAAAAAAAAGAAAAACGTTGGGGTCTGGTAATTTATATGTAGAAAATATGTTCCAAATTTGAAAAGAATCGGATAAGTAGTTTTCAAATGACGATGTCCACGGACTTTAAAAATGTGCTTTCGAGAAAAACGCGTTTGAAGTTTCTGCTCTTGCTTTCTTGCAGTATTAGCACTGACCATACTGACTGGACACTCGATTTTGTTTTCTGGATAATTTTTCCAACAGTACGCAATGTCGATTCCAGAGTGCGCATCGATCGATTTGAAGAAATGCTGTCCCAGTAAGGTAATGCCACCCAACTTTAAAAATAAAACAGGCAATTTCTAGGATAAAATCGGGCTAAACAGGACCATTTTTCCTACAGGGCATTTTTGGTCAAATTTTTCAGGTTCGCCACCTGCCGTCGGTATTGCGAACCTGCAAAATCTGACAACAAAAAATTAGACAGAAAATCGTTGAATTTTTGTTCTAAGTGTCATGTCAGTGTGGTCAGTGGTATTAGAAAGGAGGAGATAAAGGCCTATAATTTCTACAGTTTTGCTTCAATTGACTTGAAAATTTGACACAGTATTCTTGAAATGTTTTACAATAAGAAAAAAAAATTAAAAAAATCGATTTTTTGAAAGTGTTAGACCCTACCCTCCCCTTAACTGGCAGCAAAATGCTGTCAAATTTTGAATGTCCGATAACTAGTAAATGAGCAATCAGCGAAGAAAGTGTCCCATTTCTAAAAGAACTAAGCTTTGCTCACTGTAATGATGAGCTAACGAATGTTTCTTTAAAATGCAGCATTTGAACCAATTAGAATTGATTGTCCTTCCTCATTGTCAAAATCATGCTTGAAATATCCTATATCTAACTTGGCACATAGTATGGACGTGGCATAAAATTTAATGAATTTTTAATTTACAGATTTCTATTTAAAAAAAAGGTAATCTGCATTTACCCAATGAAGCTCATTCCTTACATAAAGAAGTTTGTTGCTTAATCCCTAAAAAAAATTGTTTTGTCTTAATTATCATTATGTCATATCCTTTAATCAAATTAAACAACTCGTATGGTGATTTTCTCAAAGAAATCATGAAACAGTTATGACTTAAGTTATGAAATAGTGTTACCCGTTTGAAAAAAAAAATGATCTATAGATAATTCTGAATCAAATCAAACACCTCCTCATTTCCGGAAACGGTTGTTACTCAACCAACACATTCCACCGTTCCGTTCGCCAATCGAAAAGATAGGACTCGACTTGACGAGTAAAAAATCGAATCCATTCGACGAAACTCCATCAATCTGATAATGTTGTTGATTTCACTCTGTTTTCCCCGTCTCTCTAACCGATTTTTCACCATGGATTTTTTTTTCTCTTCTCTCCTTCCATGCTATCTGCTGCCATCCTGTAATTTCCGGCCCGGCCTGGCAGCGTGGATGCTCGGATGGCTGATGTGCAAAACGGTTCCCTACATCCAGGGCGTTTCGGTGGCCGCTTCCGTCTACAGTCTGATTGCGGTTTCCCTCGATCGGTAAGTAGAATCGAACCTGACTCGTGGTGTTCGCAAAAAAAAAATCGAAAACTGATGCAGCACAACAAACAAATACCCTTCCTCGCTGAAAAAGAAAACGAATCGAATGCGATGGTCATCGCAACTGCTGGAAAGTTGCTTTCTTTCACACTTTACCCATAAGTACTATCTTCGCGCAACTGCTGCTGCACAAATGATTGTTAGCAATTTATAAAGTGGTTCTATTTACTCGATAACAAAGAATCGCGATTCATTATTCAACTTGCCAATGTATCTTGATCCGTTGAACAAGGAGCTGTTTTTTCATTTGAGGCCCTCAGACCCAAGGGGTATAAGTGACAAAATGGTCGATTTTGAGTTATTGATGCCAAACGATTCTTCATTTTTCAAACAATATTCGATAACTTTTTCATATTTTTAGAATTTTATTTAAATACTTTTACGTTTGAAAGAAAAATACCAATTTACGAAAAATTTAGGTCAGTTATTTAGGTGCTACATTTAAGTCTTCTGAGTTAATTGCTGAAGATTCAAAAGTAAACATCGAAATCGAATACACCAGCTAGATTATCCAATTTCAGTCTGTCAACTTTGTCGTAAATATAAACTTTGAACTATACAAAAATGTTGTTCGGTCCATGGGAACTACCCAAAATCTAAATCTGTTATTTGAGCTATTTTTAAGAACAACCATTGATCAAACAATTTTTATTTATCAGCTTCAAAAACTTCAACGAAATTTGAGCAACTTAATATGCCTGAACATGCAAGAATTTGCCAGAGTGAAACAAAACCTAATTAAATAATTGTTTAATGCAAAACAAGTGCTTTTCAGCATCAAATAAGTTTAATTGAAAATCTTTAAATAAGAAAGTAAAATTTTGAACCTTCGCACTGGTCGGTAGATTGATGAGAGAAATTTGACGTTTGAAAGATTTTTTTCTTTTTTTATTCAGTCTTCCTCCCCAGGGATGCCAGGTGTTGAGGATAAAAAATCTGGGCAATTTTGAAAAAAAGTCTGTGTGTGTCTGTGCACAAGGAAGATCACCAATTTGGTACTAAACAAGAATTTTTTCGACGTGTGAGAGGGGGGGGGGGATGGGCTGTAGCGGGAGAGGGAGGGTGTTGTACTCGGGTTATTTTCGAGTTTAATGTTTATTGTTAGGAGTACGTTAAGAACTACATAACAAACACTGTTTCCTACCACGTACCATGCCGAAAAAAAAGATTTTGAATGATTGGTCCAATACCCATGAATCCAAGAGAGATTTACAGTCTAATCTGGCACTTACGGATCAAATCCGATACATGAACATTGATTTCATCACTCAATTCCAAAAGTCTGTAAAATCTGGGCACTCTGAGCAAAAATCTGGGCAAAATCTGTGTCTGACCAATATCTGGAAGAAGGGTCAAAAGTCTTGGTTTTACAGACAAATCTGGGCACCTGGCAACCCAGTTCCTCCCCCAGGAGCCAACACAATGGTTCGTCGCGTCAGTGACAGCGTTGTACTAAAACGTAGAACTTGTTCTAAACAATAGCGTTCTCCAGCGTCGACGTTGTGCTTTTGAAAACATTCGAAATTGTATCGCGTCTTGCTTCGACTTTTTCATGTTTTCAACCTACTTTTCAATTGAGAAAAATGGTATTATTGTAAAAATTTAAATACCAAACACGACAAGTATCACTGGAATTGAAAATTACATGAAATATCTTAAAAACTGAAATCTGAAATTGAAAATGACAACAAATATCTTTAAAATTTCTATTCTGATATTGAATCTGAACCTATACTTGGAATCTGAAACGTAAACGAAAATCCAAATTTATCATCATCATTATATGGCCGGCCTTCGACCAGACCGAACTGAGCACCATTAGAAAATTTAAAAACAACAGAAACTTAATCTCGAGTTATTCAAATCCTAGATCGCAAAACCGAATACGAATGATTAGAATGAATTCCTTGAATTATAAACTATTGATTCTGGGCCTTATTCTGCGAGGCGAATGAAGTGACTCGGAGTCACATTAGTCGTAGTCACGTGACTATAGTCGGGGTATTCTGAGAGGCGACTCACTCCAGGTGACTAGTTCATCGCCTCGGAGGCTTGATGTTCATTTTGATGTTCCAGAAGAATGAACCAGTTTCATCGGGTTCACCATGCGAACTGTCAAACATGTAAGTAACATTCAAAGAAGGTGGTGTGATATTCAATTTCTTGGATGACGTCACATTCATGAAGAATTTTAAAATAACGCTTTTGTTTTTTAATAACCAAACCAAATCTTGGACTCAAATAAATTAAACGATTCGAATGTGCTGTAAATCCCTGAGCAAAATTCAAATTGTATTTTGTTCTAGTTCATGTTGTGAATTGGAATTTGCATTTTCTACGTAATAAAATTACTGATTAAGATTAAAAATTTATTATCAAAAAGTTTTTTTTTGTCTTTATTTGAGAGGTTTTCAGCCGCAGGCTGGTTTGCCGCTAAATCAAAAAGATCAAAGATCGAGAATTCCAAATTTAAAGTTCAAATTCAGATTTTAAACTGCAATTTAAAATTTGTCAGATAAATTCAAATTTTTCGATAATGCTTCACATTAATTCTACATTAAGAACCTTATGAAAAACATATTTCAGATTAAATGTTAAAATTTAAAAAATCAAATTTTTTTTAAAGATTCGTTATTCAGATATAAAGATTTCAAAAAACATTTCAATCTAGGGTTTCAGATTAAACTTAACATATATTTCATATTTAGGTTTCAAAGTTCATATTCTTTAGTATTCGGAATCAAAATCTTAGATTAATATTTTTTTAGATATTTAGATTAGATTAGATTATACCAAAAAAATTTGCTATTTTTTCAAATTTGGAATTAAGTTTACATCAAATAAGGATGACTCGTTTGGCATATTAACACAAATTTAGTTTGAAATTATATTTCAAACTATTTTTTCAAATTTAATTTCATATATTTCTGTTTCAGGTTTCATAAGTTCATTTAAAATTAAGTTAAAAAAAATTCAAATCAAGATTTTTCATTTTGAAAAGACATGATAAAATAAAAGATTCAGAATAATGCGAAAATTAGTAGTTTTAATAAAAAAATTAGTTTGGGAAAGGACTAGTTTTTAAGTTAAGATTATTTAACTCCTCTTTTAATATTTCATTATTCAAACTTAGCATACTTTAGCATTACTTTAATAATTATTATTAATATGTGTTCTAAAAACTAAAAAAAAAGAAATCGTTACATTGATCGATAGCATTTATTTGTGAAGTTTTATTAAATTTTTTATAAATGTTGCTCTTTTACGTAATGAATTGAATTCATTAAATTTAGTCTTTAATAGTGTTATTTCTATACCTAGAAGAAATTTCTATATCTAGAAGAAATGATCATATAAATAAGTATGTAAATATCAGATTTTATTAAAAGTGACTATTTTTCCAAACTACTAATACATATGCGGACACAAAAATTTGGTACCTGAAAATCTAGTTATTTTCATGGATTGACATTTCGTTGAAGTTCATCCGAAATTATTTTTTCCCAACGTACGTACATACGCAGGTGATGCAAATCAAATCTTTTTCATGCACAATTTTTCACACGGGTTTCAAAATTTTAAGTGTAAACACACTTTGATTTGTTAGCTAAGTATTTTATTTTGTGTTTGCATCTATCTAAAGCACTCTAATCAACATAAACAAGCAATTTTCTGTCTGTTTAGGTACCAGCTAAATCTACAAAAAAATTATGCTTCACCTTTCATCATATTTCAATGGTTATTCATTCGTTGGCTACACGACGCGTTCATCTTGCAGCTTGCGAATGAATTCAGTGGCAAACATTTATGTGAAAAAAAAGTACGGCTGTGAAAGAGGTAATTTTTATTGAATTTAATTCAAATTTATAATATTAACATGGTAATTTTTATTTCAGAACACGTTTCTTCACACCTGGGTCTTAACGACGAAAACGACCACCACCCACAAAGATGTGGGAAGCGAAGCTAAGTGCAACAGCTGGATTGGGAGATGGCGGCAGCGAACCATTACTCTGGACGTCAAAACTATGGCCACGGTGCAGAACCCCAATCGATTGGCCCTTTCGACGACCAGGAAGGTGATCTGCAGTAAAAGCTACATGGATTTTGTAAGGTAGCGAAGCCCATAAAGTGTCTTGTGAATTGTTAAGTTTTGTGATTGGCCAATAAAATGTAAAAAAAAAAAATCCTAAAATCTAAATCCGAAATTTCTTTTCTTTCTGATTTAATTTTCAGAATGAAAATACTTTTAAGCTGAAAATTCTGATGTTATCCTGAATTAAAAAATTATAAATTTGGATTCTGGACCAATGCAGTCTTATTCTGAGACTGAAATACAAAAAACAAGACAATTGGATAATTATCGGTTATGATACCAATATATTTTTTTATACATATTTGATGAGCAATTGTTCAGTGTTTCAAGGTCAAAATTTAACAAATGATTTGTAATTCAGGTCTTCAAATTTATTTTCAACTCGAATCGAATATCAGGAACTGAGAAGTTCTGTGCACGTTTTTTTATTTACTTTTAAGACACAAACTTTCATTATAATTGAATATTTTTCATCTAAAAACATTTACTTTAAAGTTTCTGTAACAATTTCATTAAAATTTTGTCATATTGAAAATTTTAGTTTTTATTTCTTCCAAGTCACCTGCGGAATAGGTTACGACTTCAAAAGTCACTTGGCACCGACTTGAGTCACGCCATTCGCCTCTGAGAATACGGTGACAGTAAAAAAAGTTCATTCAAATCACCTAAAGTTCATTCAAGTCACGGCATTCGCCTGCTAGAATACGGTGACTCTAAAAAACCAAGTCACTTCACGTCACTCGCCTCGCAGAATAAGCCCCTCTAGCTCATAAACGGCCTAGTTGAAAATATTTGCACATGAAGTTCAAGTGTCTCGAAAAAATGGTGACGGATGGCGTTCAGTTCGGTCTGGTCGAATCCCGACCATATACGATCTCAAAAGTTTAATAAATATATTTCTTTTCAAGTATGCAGAATAAGAGAATCAACCTTCACTTGATTCGATAGATCCTTGCTGGTTCTGCATTCTGGACAAACGTCCGACTGGAACATCGGCAAAGCAGCGTCCAAGATGAGATTAAAATCGGTACAGCTGTTAACTTTCCCGGTTGCATCTCCCGCTCAAACAACAGTACTCTGCCGCTGCATCTCGGCTCATACATTCGTTCACGGCCGTTTCCTCCTGTAGGATCCCTTGAAGTTCATCGTGTTTCATCTACGGTCAGATGCCGATGCCACTCAAAATCGGAAGCCTGCGGATGATAAAAATTTGAAACCTTTGATTTGAGTTTTTTGTTTGAACGTCCTAACCTTCGCCTCCGGTTCCCTGTTCCGGTAAAGATTTGTGTAGCACCAAAGTCTGACGCTACCGGCGCTGGTTGACCGGCGTGTTGGGATGAGTTAAATTCTCCATCGATTAACACGCTTTCTGTAAGAACTTTCAACAAATCAAATTAAAACAAATTTGGAAGAAACGTCCCTTGACGTTGTTTTGTGATAAACCAACCAATCAAAACAAACTTTTGGTTGCTATGATTCTTGACGCTGCATTGTGTTGCAAAAACCGTCGGGTGCGTCGCGTCAGCGTTTTAGTACACAACGACGGCGTTGACAGCTGACGCGACGCGACGTCTGACGCGTTATTGTGTGGCTACTTTTATGCTTCTCAGTATAGCGCACACGCGTCAAAAGAAAAAAAACGAGATATCTCGTAGTTGGTCCGCAATGTGTTAAGACAGTTTTTATGAAATTTGAATTCAACTTCTACAAAAAAAAACGATGACACACCTTTTGAACTATTTAAAAGACAATTTTGATGAAAATTAACAGTATTCATTGCAATTCATTGCAGTTTAAATCGCAATTAACATGACTTTTCCAATTTTGAGCTTGAGCTTGCTATCAACTACGGTCCACCTGCGGCCCCACGGCCAATGGCATAATGGTTGCACTCCGTGATTGGTTCGAGATAATCAACATTGCACAATGAACCAATTGAAAGATTGCTGGGAACAAGCAATGCAATCTCACTGTACAATTTTGAGGATCTCCTACTTTCAAATGAACCAATAACGACGCCGGCCAAGTCCGTGTAGTCGATAGGAGGAAGGGAAGTGCAGCACATGTGATGATTTGTTTTGCGGAGACCGGCTGTACGCCATCCCTCCACAAATCTCACGCTGAATGTTTGGGGGTAAAGGTATCATGGCATGGAAATCACTATGGTAAGTGATGTGGCCATTTGAATCCTCAGCTCCTCATCCTCCTGAGTTCTATGTTTCCTATTGAAACTCCTAACAACTCCTATAGAGGCCATATACATATAGAATTTAAAAAAAAAGATAAATAAAGTATGAGCGTAAAAGTGAGATACACTGTAGTACAGTTACGATGATTAACATGAGTCACTCTTTAAAATGAGAAAAAAAAATCTTTAGTAACTAACTAGCATAAAAGCACAATTATTCATCTTGTTTTTATTTTTCATATTAAGATTGAAACCTATTTCCGAACAATTATGTTTCCCTATCTGAACTTGGCCTCAATTATTGATAGCTGTGAGAAAATTTGTTGTTTGACCACAGTCCTCACCGATATAGAAACTTTTATTCGATTTGTGTAGTATTGGAAAGACTTAACTATTCCATGTAAAATATAAGAATCTTCACTTTTGATTGTATGTATTTAAAAAAAAATTCTGCCTGACATATGAAGCTATTCAATACAGATCACGCAAGTTCTAATTCGCGAAGAGTTGAATCATCTTTAACAAAGAAATTAAAATTTCTGTGATGCAAAAAATAAGCAAATCAGTTATGCAAAATTTGCTATAATGATTTTCCACCTTGACATTAGCATTATTGACCATCTTTAATTGACCCAGGGCAAGTAAAGTAAATCTTGAATAAAGTTCTATTACCATCCCCTCACACGCTTGTAAATACTGTATGGAATAAAGAAAATACATTTCATCTACAATATTCAACGCGCACGATCTAGAGGCCTGCAACTCGTTACTCACCGATAGTCTCAATAGGAAGAAAGAAAGCACTCGAAACATAGACCTCCTTGTAAAAAAGAGGTGCATTCAGCGATAAGGATTAAAGGATTAAACTCTTCCCAACCATACGTTAGATAAATTCCTACACTTCTGTTTTCTCCCTTGCGCTCGTAGAAAAGGGTGAAATAAATAAATTAAAATGTCAAAGGAAAAACAAAGGGGACAGCGATAGAATATAATTGGAATTCCCTCACCAAGTCTAAGTAGGCTGCGTCACACTCCAACTGCAATCGAACTCGTTCAATCAAGCTTAGAACACGATTTGAATGGCCTTCATAATTCAATTCGAAGGAATTCGATATTCAAGAATATCACAACTCACACTAAAAACAAACTAAATTATGGGCTTCTCACTTCGACTATAAAAAAAAAGTAGCCAGACAAACAGACCATAAATTTTATGTTCTCGCGCACAGCTGGTTGCCAACCGCTGAAAAACTTCACACACATTCCGCGTCAAAAACTTGAAAATAAAACAACATCACTTTAAATAAATAGTTTTTCAATTGATACAACTAGCCAACAGAAGAGCGGTGTGACCCAGAACATTCACTCCTTGGCCACCAACGTTACACAACTTGAAAAAAGAAAAAACGCGGTCAGCACAAATAAAATTTTCACACACGAGAAAGGGGTAAACACGTCCGCACTCGACCGAGGACTACTTCGTTCTCTTAACATGACTTTTCCAATTTTGACGAAAAACTCAAAAACGATTTTGATAAAAACTAAGTCGAAAATTTTATCAAAATGAATTGAAGTCCATTGTTAATGATTAATGATTATGATTCGTAAATTTTACGAAAATTAATAAGACTTGTTTGTTGACATTGTTGACCAAATCTGCACAATTTCAATCACAAGATTAACTAAATTTTGATCCATACGAGAGAAAAAACGAAGTTAAGCATACTAAACTTCTTGAACCATTTGGTTTAATTTCTAAATTTGGATATGTTTTAGATACTGGAAGTATGGTGATAAATGTAATAGAACATTAGTTCATTGTTTAATTTTGAATTTTTCAGTAATTCCACTTTAGAACATTCCAGCAGAAGGCGATAGACCAAAATAATTGTCGACGATTTGGGTTTGGTACACAATGTGTAAGTTGCATCAACGAAAGTCTCATTTTTTTTTATTTTAGCATCATTGTTTTTTTTTTTAATTTTTGCCTCATTTTGTCTCATTATAGTCTAATTTATCTCACTTTGTCTTATTTCTGTCTCAATATTGTCCCCATTATATCAACATGTTTGCTTATTTTTTGTCTCATAATGTCTAAGAATTAATTAATTTTCGTCACATTTTTTTTATTTTTCTTTGTTTTAATCCAATATTTGTTTAATCTAACTATTATTGACTTTTGTTGGTCAAACTTCGTTTTATTAATTTTTGTCTCTTTTTTATCCCGTACAAGTCTGATTTTTGACTTATTTTCACCTCATTTGATGTAATTTTTGTCTCGTTCTTGTCGTATATTCAATGTTAATCTTTTTCGGTCTAAATTTTGTCTAAGTTGATTTTCATTTTTGTTTGAATTTTATCTAATTGTTTTTCATTTTAAATTTTATCTTATGCATTTATCTGTGCATTTGATTACTTTTTCAATTTATAACAATTTTTTTTAAAGATTAAAATTTTTCTTATATTTTTTCATTTATATTTTGTTTGTTTTCCATTTTTTTTGTTTTTTTTTTTCATAACTAACACAAACACACAAAAGATCTCAATGAAACTTGATGTTTCCTCGAAGAGAGTTCTTTTTACTTAACTCTAAGCGTACAACTTTCGAGGATATGATGGCTAGCACCTTTCAAATGCTAATACCACCAACCCACAGAACGTGTACTTTGTATGTATGCCATGACCAGGATTCGATCTCATGCCCGTTAACTTACAAAACTTGAAGGCTATTCTCTACGCCACGGGCTGTGGCTGTTTCATTTTGTTTTAACATTGTTGACTGATTTTTCAAATATTTGTCTTATTTTTGTCAAATTTTTGTTCTTGTTATTACATTTTGTCCCATTTTCTTTTTAAAATTGTGTTAATTAAATTTTATAGTTGTCAAATTTGTTTCATTGTTTCTGCTGTTTTCAATCTTATTTTTCTTAATTTTGTTTTTTTTAACTTTTTTTTTTAATTTTTGATTTTTTTATGCTCAGCTTCTGTCTTGCTTGACGATCATTTTACGTTAAATATTTAACGTCATTTTTCAGGCCAATGACGATCGTTTTAATGACTATGTTGATAATTATTTTTTAACGCGAATATTGGCATTACCGATAGAAACATTTTTTAGGATGAATTTGACAACACATTTTGAATTCAGTTGAATATGTTGTTGAATTCATAGAAGAAAAGAAGGGAATCTTTTAGATTGTCGTGAGCTTGAAAAAAATTTGTTCGAATTTAAAAAACTGAATGTGTCGAAAATTTTGCAAACAAAAACAAAAATAGAAACGAAAACTCTGGCACAGATTTTCACAGATTTTTTTTTGCAAATGGATCGAATAGTTTAATGAACGTTTTTTGACCAATCAGGGCGTAGTTGCGTATAAAGATGTAGTTTTCGAAAAGAATTTCAACAAAAATTTGAGCGACTAATTCAGCGACAAGATTGATAGACATTTTGACGAAAGTTTTTGTAAATTTTATCGAATTTGTAAAATTTGTCAATTTTGTCAATTTTGTCAATTTTGTCAATTTTGTCAATTTTGTCAATTTTGTCAATTTTGTCAATTTTGTCAATTTTTTCACAATTTGTACAATAGAAATGGATAAATTTCGCTGTAGCTGTACTGTTTTGTAAAGATGCATCGCGACGCTGAAGATTTCGACCAAAACATAATTAATGAGATTTTTATCCAGTTCGATTAATTCTGCGAGCTTTCCATGTTTCGTGCATCTATTTTGTAAATTTAAATCGAATTTCCCCTTTCAATCTCTCTCGTGCAATTCTGAATCAACCCGGAAGCGCATCTACCAAAATGTCAACCACATTAACCCGAATGAAAGCTATGCAGAGAATGTGGAAGCAGAAGTTCATCTTCAATTATTTCCATCAATCTTCCGGTCGGATAAAGCACGATTCTCCTACCTCGGTTGACATTGAATTTATCAACTCGACGACGACGGGGCTTATGCAAAGTTTCGAAGAGACTTCGAAATGTTGTATATTGTTGTTATAGGTTTCAGAAGTCGAGGAAAGGAAGGAAAAAATTCGCGAAACTCTAGTATTAATATATACATCCTTGCGGTCGGCTTGCGGACAATCTTGCTTGATCCCAAAAATAATTCAAAATCAATTGGAAACACGATAAGCAAAGCACCGCGTGACGACATCTTGTGCCATGTGCCATTATCCATATGACCTTGACACTTTGTGCCGTGGCAAAGTGTTCTGTCCATCTATCCATTCATTCAGCCATCCATCCATCTCATTCATCCCATCCTTTCCGGTTGGTTTTCAAATTCCATCACTTTATCACACTTCCCAATGAAAGTTTCCTAACGTCGTCGTTCTTAGGAAAGCAAAAGAGTTTCACCATTGTAAAAAAAAGTAGATATAACAAAGATGATTATGCACAAAATTCACAGTCACGAAGCCAGCCCAGTCAGGCAGGCACAAAGTACAATTTATGATGGTAAAATGCACCGGAAAAAGTGGCTTGTGTTCGGGAATGGAACAGGAACACTCGTCTGGAAAAGTTGATTGCTGCAGCGTCATGGCTGAGTGGCTGCATTCCGTCACACGCAAAAGTTACAGAAAAATGAACCGATTTTTCTGCATGAAAACTCACCTTCTAATAAGATATTTGAATTTTAATTTAAAAAATTAATCTACATAGATCCAAATCAACAAATTAAAAATCATTCATAAATTGAAAACGATATTTGAACACCATCCTGCTTTCACTTAATCTTTGTTTCATAAAATAACAAATTTATTTATTTCTTTAATTTAAACATTGTAGACTACAATACTTAAATCTTCTTAAAACTAATGTTAGCTTTTATTCTGTTGTTGTATAAAACTGTTTAAAATGCCTTTTAATTTGTTTTTTGTCCATTATCACGTATATTATTTCACTTTGGGCATTATTTTTGTACATCATTCAATAAATGGTTTGATGTTTTGCGTAGTCCTTTGTTGCCTTTGTGCATAATCCTTAGTAATGTATAAAAAAGGTGAAAAATCGTATTTCAATATAATTTTGTTTTCTTGATATACACACAATTTCCCACTGATAAAATGATTTTTTTTACAATTAATTTATTTGAAATGGCTCATACCTTTAGGTTAAGGTTGCCAGAATTTTTTCCACTCCCATCCGGGCCTAGCATTTCCGGGCATTTTTCCAAAAAAACCTGGCAAAATCCGGGCATGGATTTCAATTTTTCAAATCCAAAAACCGGGCAAAAACCGGGCAAAATTTAGATGTAATTATACATAAAAGCAAAGAAAAAATGCAAAAAAAATGAAATTAATATTTTATTAATGTAATTGCAGACTTCCAAAAACTTGTTGGAACACTTAAATATTTAAAGGTTTATAAAAGTAAAACAGCGAAATTATTTGAAACAACCGTTGAAAATTTCCATACCGTTAATCGATTTTGCCGAAACATACTCAAAAACTTTGATTTTTTTTTTGTTTCTTTGTGAAAATTGTGAAAAAATCCGGGCAATATCCGGACTTTTTTCACGATATCCGGGCAACCGGGCCGGACCGGACTTTATCGAAATTTTGCATCAAATATCCGGGCAAACCCGGATAAAACCGGGCAATCTGGCAAGCTTACTTTAGGTTTTATGGAGCCAAACTCGTTTTTCCTTACAATTGGAAACTTAAGTGTATCACTTTTTTAAAGAAGAAAAGAAAACAGAAAGGGAAAAATGAAAATAAAAAGAATTATAGACGGAGATCAATAGCTTTTAGGAAAAGGTAGATTTCAAAAATATAGTCCAAGTCAAATACAGCGAGCACATCTCTTACCGGAACGTTGGGCCGCAGCTACACAAATTGCTGCCAGCAATATCAAAACGATAGAGTATCGCGTCTAAGGAATAATGACTGGACATGAGACGGGGAAATATACGAATAAAATCCCGACTCAGGTCCAATCTATTAAACCAGGGTTTAAGGCTTACCTTTGGGATAATTAAGAGGAGCTGTTAAAACTATTTTTAACAAAAAAAAAAGAAAATCATGGATTCATTTAATTTACATAGTTTTCTGTTTCACGACATAACTCGTTGAACATGATTCCTAAAATTAGAGATGTACCGAATATTCGGTCAGCCGAATATTCGGCGCCGAATACCGCCAAAAAACCGTTAAGCCGAATATTCGGCTCACCGAATAGTTGAGCTAGGTATTCGGCCGAATAGGCCGAATAGGCCGAATAGGCCGAATATTTATTTTTAAGGATTTAAACAAAAGCAGACTTGTAAAATTATTCAACTGATGTTGGATACTTTATAAAATATCCAAAAGTAATGTTGAAGAAGCTTTAAAATAACCAAAAACTTATGGTTTCAGTAAAACATTTTAAGTGTACCCGTGTATATTTCACTTTAAATAGACTTGTCCATAAACCAAATAAAGAATTCGAGAAAAGTTAAATCTAACCGGGATGGACACATATTTTTTTAAACTTTCCGGATTTTACCTGGGTTTATTTAGATCTATTGCTAAATAAAAAAAACTGCATTGACATTAACGAATAAACTTGCTCTAAACTTTAGAGTATATTTATTCGTTAGATACGATTCGAACACTGCTGTTGTGATTCGATGAAAACTTTAAATTTCAAGTAGTTTTATTTCTTTTCTTTTTTTATGTCTGAGAATGATGCCTAGTTTCTGTTCAGATTTTCCTATTTTAATACAAGTTTTTCAAAGAATCGTTCAGAACCCATCCGTATGGATACGTGTCGTAGAAAGTATTGTATGCTTAAGGTTAAAGATCATCGTCCCTTTTGGCAACTATTTTTAAGACATCTAGCAAAAATAAGACATTCATCTAATTCGATATAGAAAAAAGCAAATAGCTTGACACCTGTTTTGAAATGTTTTGCCCCGATTTCACTGGAACCTAATCTCTTTTGTGATAAACGTCCCAGAAGCGACAAGTTATCTGATGTCAAGCTAATGGTGACATTTTGAAAATTTAAGAGATCTCTAATCTCTACTTAAAAAAGATCTGATGAATTATACATCTGGTTGGAAATAATCGACTAAAAAACATGAGGGGCATTAAGATGGCAGAAATAGAAGAAAAATGAATTTATTGTTTTGTTTTGTATTGAAAATTCAACTGAATATTCGACCGAATATTCGGCCGAATATTCGTTTGGCCGAATAGTTGGAAATGTCACTATTCGGTATTCGGCCGTTCGCCGAATACCACTATTCGGTACATCTCTACCTAAAATTCAAATGAAATGGGGGTTAATTGAACAAGCACTAAACGACTAAACAAATGAGTTGTTCCATGTCAAGTGTGCCCGCCAATAAAGTAATCTTTTCTGAAATTCGCCGAACTTGACCAATAGACTCGCTGAGGTCATCTATTATAGATATGAAATGAAGAAATGTTTTCATTTGCTTGAAGAGTAATTCTCGCGTGAGCCTTAATTACGTCGTATGAAACTTCTCAAGAATTCACAGAAAACTGCTACAAAAGTTTTCAAAAAAAAACAAACTTTCAAATTTGCATTTCACATGTAGAATATGTTTCCCAAACTACAAATTAAAAAATTGCAACTAGTTTATGTCAGTTTTTGTTTTTTTTTTCGTTATAAAACTGTTTCTTTAAATTTTGTTTCATTTGACGTAATGCAGGTTCACTCGAGAATTGTAAGACATGATTTGACAAAACTAAGTTTTCAAGAAAAATCTCATCAAAAATCTAAGTCTCAACAAATTTCAAAGAAAAAATGACTCATAAATCATTAAGAATAGTTATCTTCGAGCATTTCGTCTTTTTAAGCCGTTCCAAATGAAAGCAAAAACTTTTCTCTCAGTTTTGTTATATTTTAAAGGTGGTACGGGCAAAATTTGGTCAAGGGAAAACGCGTGTAAATCGGTGAAATCGTTTATTCAAAAAATCGAATTCAATTTCTCTTTCAAGTTTAATTAGTATAAAATTCAGGAAAAATATTCAGTTAGGTTTCCGCTTTTCCAAATCCGAATTGCCGGGCCTTACGCTTAACCCCTGCCATCAGATTTTGTACAGCCACCTTGTCCACCTTCTTCGCCGCAGAAAGCCAGTTTGCCTTGAACTGCTGCTCGTCCTTAGCAGTTTTTTTGCCCAAACTGGCCAATTGCCCAGTGTTTCTCAAATGGGCGGAGCTCTGGCGTGTTGGGAGGGTTCTTGTCCTTGGGAACCACCTGCACGTTGTTGGCGGCGTACCACTCCATGGCCTTTTTACCGTAATGGCAAGATGCCAAATCCGGCCAAAACAGTACGGAACAACCGTGTTTCTTCAGGAAAGGCAGCAGATGTTTATTCAAACACTCTTTCACGTAAATTTCTTGGTTCACAGTCCCGGAAGCTATTAAAATGCTGCTTTTCAAGCCACAGGTAAAGATGGCTTGCCAAACCAGATATTTCTTCGCGAACTTTGACAGTTTCATGTGCTTGAAAATATCTGCTACCTTTCCCCTTCCTTTTGCCGTATAAAACTCCTGTCCCGGAAGCTGCTTGTAGTCGGCTTTGACGTAGGTTTCGTCGTCCATTACCACGCAGTCAAACTTCGTCAGCATCGTCGTGTACAGCCTCCGGGATCGCGCTTTGGGAGTCGTATTTTGTTATTCATCGCGATTTGGAGTCACTACCTTCTTGTAAGTCGATAGTCCGGCTCGTTTTTTGGCTCGATGCACGGTTGTAGACGATACACCCAGCTTATTTGCGGCATCTCGGAGAGACGATTTTTTAAAATAAATTGGTAGTTATTTTGTGTAACAGAACACACCTTAAATTCCTGCGCTTGAAATGGTCACCGCCGCGTACAAAACGCTCTGATAAATGCAAAAAGTATGACTTGCCCTACTATCGCAGATTTACTTCCAATCGCACCTATCTGCAAAGTTTTCACGCACACGTGGCTGTAGGATACAGATGAGCAAGCTAAACAGTGTAGAAAATGGTATTCATTGCTTACTCATTTCTAAGCGTGCAATAAACTGAGAGTCACATGAGTGCGATGAGTGCTGAATGAAAGAGAAGGACACGCGAGAAGGACGACTAACGGAAAAACAAAAACGAGCATCTACCAACATAAATGGTCAGTCAATTGACGAATTCTCGAGACTACAGATGCTATCGGTTGTGCTTCAGAATTTGAGTATCTGTGAATCCGACAGTGGCCTTCATAGAAGTGATTATAATGATATAAATAAAAAAAAATTACCAGCTACCAGAACTTCAAACCAGCGATGTCATATTTTTGACTGCATCATCATTGTATCTCTTTTTTTTCATTGGGACTCTCATGGACAAGAATAGGACACACATGTGATACAGATTTTTGTGGTATCGCTGCTTAAAACAGAGATCTACAATGCACTCAAATGTCATACAATGTTTCACTAATTTAATGTTTAAAAAAACAACTAAAAAAACCAATCCAACATACCAAGATTTGGAAAGCCATCAGATGCATAAGTAAATTCAATAATGAGCAATCGTTTTTCAGTAATCGATTTTCGAAAATCGAAGATACTCGAATTTACCCAAAATCAGAAATTCCTACCTATAATACTGTCTATCAATATGAAATTAAATTTTAAGTAAAATTTATGCAATGAATTTGGTTTGTTTCTTTACGTGCTAATAAACGTCAATTATTATTACTCGTACTTATTGTGTGATTCAGAATTTTCATTTGTAAGT